>NC_137689.1:43557298-43719798 GCF_963989245.1 Nansenia antarctica | reverse complement strand
CACATCCAGTATTGACTTCCTCCAGAGTATTGTGATAGCCCACGGCGTACTTCCTGACAGTTTGACCGATGGAAATCTCTAATTTCCTCTCCACGCGTAATGGTAGCTCCAGCATTTCTTGAGTAATAGCCCCATTCATATTCTCACTTTCTGTTTTAAATAACAACATAATATGATTACTAGAATCTCATGCCAAAAACCTTTAAATGGAATAGTCTGTGTACTATTTTATGATCAACACAATGCCAAAGCACAGTTGTCAAGTTTATTGCGTTAAGTAATGGAAGATAACCCGGCTGCTACAATGGCTGCAGTACAGGCTTGGCAGAGCATCACCAGAGAAGATACCCAGCGCTCTGGCAGAGCATCACCAGAGAAGACACCCAGCACCTGGCAGAGCATCACCAGAGAAGATACCCAGCACCTGGCAGAGCATCACCAGAGAAGACACCCAGCACCTGGCAGAGCATCACCAGAGAAGATACCCAGCACCTGGCAGAGCATCACCAGAGAAGATACCCAGCACCTGGCAGAGCATCACCAGAGAAGATACCCAGCAACTGGCAGAGCATCACCAGAGAAGATACCCAGCACCTGGCAGAGCATCACCAGAGAAGATACCCAGCACCTGGCAGAGCATCACCAGAGAAGATACCCAGCACCTGGCAGAGCATCACCAGAGAAGATACCCAGCACCTGGCAGAGCATCACCAGAGAAGATACCCAGCACCTGGCAGAGCATCACCAGAGAAGACACCCAGCACCTGAGCTGGTGACTGGAGGGTTGCTGGCATCATAAGGTGCCTACTGCTGCCGATGTGCCCTTGAGCAAGGCACTTAACCCTTAATTACTCTAGGGTCACCGACTAGGGCTGACCCTGTACCTATACCTAAAAATACCACATTCCAACTATCGATTGACAAGTTGATTGAAAATAAATCATTTTTTCCCCTTTTTGTTTTCTAGGCCTATGCTGTTTTTTCTAGGCCTATGTTGTCAGTATAGAGACTGTGCAGTTTTGTTTTCTAGGCCTACGTTGTCAGTATAGAGACTGTGCAGTTTGGTGTCCTCTGGTGCGCTCTGGTGACACTGGTGATAGAGAAAGGTCTGCTGCTTCCGTAGAACATCTGGGACTTGTCACCAGATGGCCGGGAGCCCGCGGGATGGGCAGACAGACACCATACATAGAAGGGCCGGGGGCAAAGGTTGGGGGACTCTCACTCTCATCAATTAACAAACACTTCTGTCTGCTTGTCATTTAAAGCTGCCATAAAAGATTAAAGCTGCCATAAAACCCAGGTTCGGGAGCGTCATTATGAAACTCCCAAACGGTCAATTATGATGACATATGAGTCCGGGAGGTGAGAGATGAGAGCTCACGTCAGCTTTAGGGGAGGATAAAACCAGACGAATCAAAGATTGACGACTACGTATTTTAGAAAAGTGAAGTTACAGGAAATGCCGGGTTAAGAGACACCCCTGACAGCTGTGACGACGGAACCGTAGTGGCATTCCACATGGCACTGGGCCCTGGACCACGGGACAGGATGGTAAGACAGCTGTCGGAGAAACACACTCACCCTCGACTGACACACTCACTCGATGGGGCTAACTCATTCACATCTTCTCAATATTTCTGGATACAAATCACTACTGACGTTCCCTTTCGGTCGACACATTTCACACACGATTCCAATCATTTCAAGAAGCTTAAGGAGCTAACATAGAAAACAGTTGTGTTTTTGCATGCCAGCCCAACAGAAACCTTGTGGTTCTACTGCGGTCGTTGCAGTGTTCCTAGTAACCTGACCACTTGTTTCTCTGGGGAGCTCCAGGCCTGCCCCTGTGCCAGAGCTGGCCCTGTCTGTCGAGTAAATGGCTGGACCGCTGGACCGCACGGTCAACAGGGGAGACCGCGGTGTCGTCTCTGCATGACGTTGTCGAAGGGGGAGGGGGGGGTGGGGGGGGTCATTCACAGTGCTCTATGTCTTCATTCCCACGGAAATAAGAAACTTGAGCCCTGAATACGCTGCATCCGTTTCCCTCTGCAGCGATGTTCTTCACATGGCAACACAGCGACACTGGGTTGGACTGGTTTGTCCTCATAGCTGCATCATGAGACATGTAAACCCTCGTACCCGTAAGCTACAGTAACGCTCTATATTCAGTGCATTGCCATCATACACCATATACCATATATACAGTATACTGTATATATATATACATACGTACATGAGTCCTGGCTCCTGCTTGAAGCAGAGGCGCCAGATGCAAAAATTGAATGGCTTTCCGTGACAAAGAACAATGGGAACACAGTCAGGGGGACTTCAACCTTGCTCCTCCATCAGTGAGTCTCTGATCCCTCCAGCAGATGTCCAAGATGGCTTTACCTCTGTTCCAGTCGTGAAATTAAACATTGGGATTGAGGTTCGACTGCTACCGTTCATCTGAAATCTCATATGAAAACTCAGCAATTTGTTCACCCAAATTTCAGGCTGTGTTCACCGCCCCCAAAGGACCTCATTTACTATTCATTTTTCGATCTCACTTCATTTCCAGTAACCCGGCCACTGAGGGCTCAAGAGGTCAGAAAGAGAGAGAGAGAGATGGGGAGGGGGTGGGGGTGTTGGGGGGGGGGGGGGATTCCAGGAAAACGAACTGTGCTGGAGAGAAAGTTGGACCGCCATAACCCGTGACACATTCTTCTCTGGCTGTGAAGAACCAAGCAGGCAAACAACAGGAGGAATCCCATACAAGTCAGACACTGTCTGTATTAGCCCGGACACAGGATACTGATGAGAGTGTTGGAATGGGGACTTCTTCTTCTGTTTATTATCTTGAACATGATCGATGAGAAAGACATCCAACATTTGATCTTATCGTGTATTCACCCACTCGTGCGGCATGCGTTAACTGTGTAATCCGATTTGGTAATCGTTCAAGCGAAATATTTAGAGCAAGGAGCTGTGCTGTGTGAGATAGGCTGGGGACCAGGTTACATTGACAGCAACAACATGACAATACTAAATGTCTAGCATTTACTGTTCAACTTTCTCTATAATAGATACAAGTAGAGTTCATTTACTGTACGTTTGTTCCGCTCAGGCCTTCATAGTTGCCGTAAAAACACCCGTTCATACATGTGTCCACATTATCTGTGTCTGTAACACACTCTCCTCCTCCTCCTCCTCCTCCTTCTCTTATCTTCTCATAGAACATGACTCACACATATTCAAACAGCTCACAGAAACACAACAGATCCCATCAATCTAATACACACATTCCATTTCTACATAATCTTCACTGTGAGTCATATAGAATCATACTCCTGAGTAGGCGATACACAGCAGAATCTTAACGGCAGGTGAGTCCCATTCCAGGTTACATCATCCTTGGCAGAGGTCGGTATAGATTTCCTGATCTGACGTTGAGAGATGGTGATACTGATTACAACAAGAGTCATTACCTTACCCTAACAATTGATTGTCTGCCACGTTTAATCTTTCCAATGGAACGAATTAAACTCAAGCAACACATTGATGTTTTATGAACGATACTGTCAGTTACAGGAAGCTGCTTTCTGCTTGACTGCTCCCACATGTTTATCTGCCTTTGAGTATTTCGTCAAAAAACACCAATATTGTCCGATAAATATCTGATTGTGTCCGTCAGTAGAAACCGGGTTAGAAAACCAAAGCCAAGTGTTCACTCTTCTGAGGAACGTGTGTGTGTGTGTGTGTGTGTGTGTGTGTTAACCTCCCACTTGCTTCAACAGGAAAAGGAATGATTGTGATTAAATGACGGCACTTTATCATTATTTATGGGATGTGTCCGGTTATCCATAGTTAATGTGGTGTGATTCTACAACTGTCTCTCTCACCCTCTTCCACTACGCACTTACCCCCAATACAATAAGAATCAAAAGAAGAGATTTGGTGAGGCCGCATTCTCATTTTATGCACCCAGATTGTGGAATGCACTGCCAGTTTACATTAGGGATGCAACTTCAGCAATATGTTCAAGTCAAGACTAAAAACCCATCTTTTTAATATTGCCTTTAAATGACTAAATAATTAAATTATGATTATATAACGATTGGAGCACTTTCAGCTGCAACGTTTGCAAGAAAAGTGCTATACAAATAAAAGTTATTATTATTATGATTATTATGATTATGATGATGATGATGATTCTGATTCTGATTCATTTATTTATTCAAGGGACAGTGCATATTAATAAAACAAAATAAATTGTAAATACGCCAGAGTTAGCCCGAAAGCTAGTTTTCATCCGCAGTCCCTATGCCATGATGTTTTATACGGCTCCCTGGAGGAAAAAAGTACATTTAAAAGATAAAATATAGGTAGACCTAGGCACAAAAAAGTAGACAGGACAAGCATTTAGCTTAAGGGCATAACATAGGGGGTTAAAAGAGCATACATTAATCATAGGCGGTTAAAAGGAGGGTACATATAAGCAGAGGGTTAAAAGAGCATACATTAATCATAGGCGGTTAAAAGGAGGGTACATATTCGGTAAGCAGACTAAAAGCAAGCAACATATACGCACGGTAAGCAGACTAAAAACAAGCACACAGACTGTACAGGTAAGACATGTTAGGCGGTACACAGACAGGCGGTACACATGACATACAGGTATAGGACAGGACATTTCAATGTTGGCAGGTGTGTGTGTTGATCATCCACTGTTTTAGGTGCTTTCTAAATGATTTAAAGGTGCCTAATTTTTTGAGATGCCCTGGAATCAGGTTCCATTCTCGTGACCCTCTAACTGACCAGGCAGACTGACTAAAGGCACTCCTCCTAAACGGGATGGTGCAGTCCCCTCTGGTGACACCCCTTGTGGTGCGTGCTGTACTTCCTGGTCTAGAGATGAAGGTGTTAAGTGGTGGTGGGGCTAAATTGTGGATGGTTTTATAGACAAGGCAGAGGTTTGTGTAGGTTTTCAGATTGTCCCAGCTTAGAATGTTGTGTTAGAATGTTGTGTTTCTTCAGTATGATGATGATGATGATGATTATTATTATTATTATTATTATTATTATTATTATTATATGTTCACATCTCTCTAATAATTGTTAGTTTCATCTGTTGAAGTTTCATGTGTTGAAGTTCAGTGGCTGCCTGAGGAGGTCATCAGTAGGCTGAGGGTCTGAGGAGGAGGTCATCAGTAGGCTGAGGGTCTGAGGAGGAGGTCATCAGTAGGCTGAGGGTCTGAGGAGGAGGTCATCAGTAGGCTGAGGAGGTCATCAGTAGGCTGAGGGTCTGAGGAGGAGGTCATCAGTAGGCTGAGGAGGTCATCAGTAGGCTGAGGAGGTCATCAGTAGGCTGAGGAGGTCATCAGTAGGCTGAGGGTCTGAGGAGGAGGTCATCAGTAGGCTGAGGAGGTCATCAGTAGGCTGATGTGAGGGCTATATGAGGGTCTGAACCTGCTGACGGTCCTTTGACTCGTCTCAGTTGGGCCATACTATTGCGTCGGTTCTGCCGCCTCCTATATCTGTGACTGCACTTCAGTGTGTGTGTGTGTGTGTGTGTGTGTGTGTGTGTGTGTGTGTGTATGTGTTGAAGAAGCATACAGACAATGAGTTATACTGTACATACTGTAGGTACATGGTGTTTTTATAGGTACAACATGTTTTTATAACTTTATGAATCACGTTCATGTACACCGCTTTTGTCAGTGAGAAATGGCACTTCTGATTTTTGGCTTTGTATATAGGTACTGACAGGACTGTCCCACAATCACCTGACAGATATATATATATATCTTTTTTCTTTCTGTCTTTCATCTTTTATACCGTAGCGTACTTGAATAAGCCGTTCTGATTGGCTCTGCTGTGTCTCAGTAGACACAGAAGAAGAGCATGAGTTCTGGATATCAGAGGTCATAACCCTAACCCTACATACGTACATACATAATAGTCATATTAATACTAGTGTTTTTTCCACATATGGTATGGTGGGTATAGAGTAAAAACCATGTTTGTATTTAAATCTACATCTACATCTTATAAATCTGATAAACTGCTGTGAGGTTTACATTGTGTATCTGTTGAATATGCAACTGAATACCTCCCATAGCATACCGCTATGTAGTGTGTGTGTGTGTGTGTGTGTGTGTGTGTGTGTGTGTGTGTGTGTGTGTGTGTGTGTGTGTGTGTGTGCGTGCGTGTCCTTTTAGATAATGCATCTTTCCTGTTTAATTAAATAATGTCTTGCAAATTAAAATGCTAAAAAGATACGATCAACTATCAAGGTCTCAAACCTGGCTGAAAACCTTTTTGCAGATTAAATACTGAAAAAACAACTATGCGGCAAGATATAGAACCTGAATGTGTAGTCCTAAATCACTTCTTTTTCTTTCTTTTTTTTACATTGATGGTGTCAGAAAGTCACAGTAAGTCCTGATGTACTGTCACCACAAGTTACCTACTGTACTGTATATCATTATATATATATACTGTACTGTATATCATTACAAACAGAGACAAATAGTGATCTTGCTGGGGAATGAAAATAACCTTGAAATGCAAATCTAGGAAATGCAAATCATGCTGAAATCTGCTAACATCAAAACAACTCTATCGCCATCTATAAACCTGTTCTGGTTCCAGACAACTGCATTTACCTCATCACTATCTCCATCACTCAACTTATGATGATATTGACAGTCGTTTCCTTTCGAGCGCAATGAACCACTAGCACAGACGATTGTGTCAATCATCATTTCCTGCATCGTTTCCTTGACCGATCGATTAATCTGTTTACGACCCTTGGAGAGGGACATTCTTTCCACAGCAGATACTTGACAGGAACATTCCCCCAACAAACTCAAGGGGGCCCTATCACTGGGTGGCCGTGGGCCTGCATTTATTTATGCGAACACACAATTGGGAGATCAGACACTTGACACTTGACACAGGGGACGTTGCCATGAGAAACTGGACTTTCCGTTTCATGCCCTTCAACCGCACACAGCCTGTGAACTCTGAAACCAGAACTGCAGAGAACACATAGATAGCATGCTGACATGTGGTGATCTCATGTCCCGTTCACACATTTGACGTATGATGATGCCAGTGTGAACTGTGTGCTGATAAGGTTCCAGAGCGACCGTGATTAGTGACAGGTGCACTGGGAAGACCGGAGAGGAGATGAACTAGGAGATGATATGGGGTCAGCCAAGCTCCAAAACTTGCAAAACTATCTACATAATTTACCTTGCTGGAAAACACACAAACACAAAATGTAAAAAAACAAAAAACGAACTGTTGTTGTATTCAAATCAAACCAATCAAATCAAATGTTAACGGTACACTTACACAATATACAGGATACCAATTTGCAGCAATGTCATAATAATACCAAAATGAGGGAACGATAATAAAAGCAAAACAGTGGACAATTCAGTGTCATGTGGAAAGTGTCTGTGAGTGCATGGTTGTGCAATGTCTTGGAGTGGGGGTGGGTGGGGGGGGGCTGAGGTAGTGTCAGTTGAAGGGGGGTGTGGGGGGGCTGAGGTAGAAAAGGGCATTCCTGTCACCTACCGTAGGTGACCACATGATTAACATAACGCCTGACACTGCATTCGGCATCGCCCTCGTTTGCCCGCCAGCTAAAAGGCACTATGGACTTAAGGAAGTGGACTGTGAAGGATGGTTGAGATGGACACACTGATAAGCAGTGACATCGTTAGGCCTGGGCATCCAGGGCTCCAGCCCCCAATGTTTTAGGAATAGTCCCAGAGATCCTGGGGGGGGGGGAAACTGTCTGTATCTACCGCATCTCCATCCATTTAGCGCATCGCCACCGATTTTGCGCAAGCTACAACCCGTCAATCAAAAACTCTGCTACCTAAACTCTGAACATGGACTGGGCTAAGCCCTGGATGTTTCTAGATCCTAACAACACCTCTGCTGACAAGCCGTCCTAGCAGTTGGGCTACGTTCCCCGAAATTGCATCATGAGATGGAATGAAGGACCAAGAGCTTACGTGTTGAATGAAGGACCAAGAGCTTACGTGTTGAAATCCTGCTGTGACGGAGCAGGAAAGCACACTGCTCCTGCAGCCAGCTCTGGACACGCGTGAAGGAGAAGGAGTGGTGTGCTGTGAGAAGGAGTGCTGTGCTGTGCACTAAGCCGTGCGAGCACCAGCATCCATTTGTTTTCATTAATGGGACATTTGTGTTTGGAGTCTCGCTTTCTGATCCGTTCTAAGGAAGATTAATGATGTTTTCTTTCTGCACCCTGACCTTACACCGCTGCCCCAACAGTGAACCGATGGAGGGTTATGTTCCTGTCAACACACACACACACACACACACACACACACACACACACACACACACATACAGATGGAGGGTTAGCGTTCCTCTCAACTCAAACTGACACTCTCTCGAAAAGCAGTTCTGACACACAGGAAACTGGCAGCGTACTCGGCCCTACTCAAACAGGAAGTGCTTTGTTCAAATATTTCATCACTCCTCTGCAGGCCCCAACGGCCCCTGGCATAGCACAAAATACACACACACACACACACAGCCTGCATGGTTGAAATATTTGGTTGGTTGGTTACAAACAAAGAGTTAGTGAATTTAAAAAAAAATATACAATAATGTGTTTGTGTACGTTCCGGTCCTCAGAGGTAATGGAAAGCAGGATGACGGGGACAGAGAACCAGAGAACCGCCACAGGCCCTTTAAGGATCCCCACTGCAGGTCCAGTGGCGTGTGGTACATCAACACACATTGCTGCTTGAGCAATGTTTCACTTTGGTCCCAAAGTCAATGATTTCTGTTTCACTTTTCTTGCAAAGCGCAGTAAAAGTCTGAAAGAAAGATGAGCAGAGAGCGAATTTGTCTCCTTGCCTGCTCTCTGTGTCTCTCTGTCTCTCCCTTTCTCTCTCTCTTTCTCTCTCTGTTCTATATCGTTATAGAATGGTTTGGGATTCTATTATTTACCACTGTTCATGATCAGGAAACTGTTAAAGAGTGAATGAATTAGTCCCAATGGCATTTATGTCCTTGTCACCTCTCTGACTTTCCAAAGAATTGTAATTTTTTATTTTTAAATGCCAGTTTTCCATCTTTTAGTGGGTTTTTAGAAAGATGCATCTGTGGCGGGAGGTGTTCTGAGAGGATGTGAGGCCTAGCGCCAGCCCAGAGGAAACTCACCTGTGAAGACAGGAAATGAGGTCGCCGTGTGATGGAGGGAGCAGAACATTCCCTCCCACTCACGGCAAACATAGCTTCACCTTCAACCTACACACACACACACACATGCACACACACGCACACACACACACACACACACGTGCACACACACGCACACACACATGCACGCTCCTGCACACACACACACACGCGCACACGCGCGCATGCGCACAAACACACGCACGCACACACACACACACTCATACACACACACACACACACGCATGCACGCACGCTCCTGCACACACACACACACACGCACGCACGTGCACACACACACACACACACACGCACGAGCGCACACACACACACACACACACGCACACGCACACGCACGAGCACACACACACACACACACACACACGCACACACACACACACACACACACAAATCTTCTCTATGGCTACATCATTATTTCCCAGTGGACTCCTGACATCTTCAACATGTGCAACAAATAATAAGGTTAATAACCAACGTTGGTTTCAGGTTTCACACATATTTTCATATTTTCCTGGTGACATTTAGAAAAGGCAGTGTTCTCATTCAGTAAGACATCATTTGAGTAAATGTGGTGTATATGTCAAGGAAAATGGCTACCTCAAGATTATTAATAGCCAATTTCTTGGTTGAGTGACAGTACACTTGGAAATATTTCCAATTATATTTCATTCCTTATGCCTCTATGCAAATTGATAATGGTGAATAGTGAATATGTTTTATGTTTAATGGGATGGCTTTTATATGACCTCATTTACTGTAAGATAATTGTACTTTGTACAAAAAATGTATATAGACTGACTTGAAGTGTAATGATAGTAATAGGGTAAGCTCTCATATATAAATCATGGTCACGTTCAACTGCTACTTTAGCATCAGATCAGCAGTTTAGGTTCAAGTTCAAATGAATGATAAAATGGCTACCAGCTAAAGAGCAAGGCACTTAACCCCTATGGCTGACCCTGTGCCTATAGAGCAAAAAACACATTTTGTAATAATGATAATAATAATAATACCTTTTTAATAATTTGTTTATTTGTATAGCGCTTTTCCTGCAAACGTTGCAGCTCAAAGTGCTCCAATCATTATATAATCATCATTTAATTATTTCGTCATTTAAAGGCAATATTAAAAAGGTTAATGCAATGACTGCAATAAGGTTGAATCTAATCTAATCTACACCAAAGACTGGTAGACATCCATTTAGATGAAAACTTACAAACACATTGTAATGATTGTAATGAGTAACCGCATGTTATAATCTAAAAACATGTATTGGATTACTCTCTTAAACAGTTCAGAGCAGCAGAGTGGTTACCTGGAGAGAACACAGCCCTCATGTCTGTGTTGGTGGATAATGACGGTGTGGAACAGACATGTGCCTGAAGCGAAGAGAAACAACATTCATGAAATCGCAACAATTATTTTTTTGACGAGACACTTTTTACTTGTTTATTTGGACAATGGAGTAACTGTATCCTTGTAGGTGGCTGTTTTGTCATTTTTGTTTTGATGTATCCTGTTAGTCTGCCCCTGGGGATAGAGGTGAGGGATAGTGCCAAAATGGAAACAACAGCTCAATGGCAAGACAGGTGTGTGTGTGTGTTTGAGAAAGATATATAGGGAGAGAGAGAGCAAGAGAGAGATAGAGAGAGAGAGGAGGGAGTGGGTAGGGGGTAGGCGGTGGCAATATGTTCTCTCTGCCATCTTTGTGGTTCAAAAAGATTTTTTAATGAAGTTTGATATTGCTTTTATCTACCTACAAAGCTAATACAGGTTACTGACATGCACAACAGCGTCTGTCTAACGCAGAGAGAGGTGACTTCCGCAGGTCAGCACACGTACTTCACACACACAGTGTCACATCCAAACACTCACATCCTAGATCACATGCACACGTACACACACACACACACACACACACACACAGTCAGACACACAGACAGACAGACAGACAGACACACACACACACACACACACACACACACACACACACAGCAGTAATTGACAGTTGCAGTTGAATTTGATGTGCATCTTTCTTCAGAGCACATCTAATTTTGAGGAATGCAAGAGAGGACAGGTACAGAGGAGGTATGTATGAATGAATGGTCTTTATTGTCATTGATATAGTACAGGTACCAAACAACGAAATTTGGGAGGGGGGGCTCCCCTGGTGCTAGGAGAAAAAAAAAGGGAAAAAAAGAAGGGAAAGGAGCTGGTTTACATAAATAAAGGCTATGTACACTATCCACTATACTATACTATACAAATAAAACACCTGTAGTACATGTAGAGAGGACAGGTACAGAGGGATGTAGAGAGGGGACAGGTACAGAGGAGGGATGTAGAGAGAGGACAGATACAGAGGGATGTAGAGAGAGGACAGGTACAGAGGGATGTAGAGAGAGGACAGGTACAGAGGGATGTAGAGAGAGGACAGGTACAGAGGGATGTAGAGAGAGGACAGGTACAGAGGGATGTATAGAGAGGACAGGTACAGAGGGATGTAGAGAGAGGACAGGTACAGAGGGATGTAGAGAGAGGACAGGTACAGAGAGATGTAGAGAGAGGACAGATACAGAGGGATGTAGAGAGAGGACAGATACAGAGGGATGTATAGAGGACAGGTACAGAGGGATGTAGAGAGAGGACAGGTACAGAGGGATGTAGAGAGAGGACAGGTACAGAGGGATGTAGAGAGAGGACAGGTACAGAGGGATGTAGAGAGAGGACAGATACAGAGGGATGTAGAGAGAGGACAGGTACAGAGGGATGTAGAGAGAGGACAGGTACAGAGGGATGTAGAGAGAGGACAGGTACAGAGGAGGGATGTAGAGAGAGGACAGGTACAGAGGGATGTAGAGAGAGGACAGGTACAGAGGGATGTAGAGAGAGGACAGGTACAGAGGGATGTAGAGAGAGGACAGGTACAGAGGAGGGATGTAGAGAGAGGACAGGTACAGAGGGATGTAGAGAGAGGACAGGTACAGAGGGATGTAGAGAGAGGACAGGTACAGAGGAGGGATGTAGAGAGAGGACAGGTACAGAGGGATGTAGAGAGAGGACAGGTACAGAGGGATGTAGAGAGAGGACAGATACAGAGGGATGTAGAGAGAGGACAGGTACAGAGGGATGTAGAGAGAAGACAGGTACAGAGGGATGTAGAGAGAGGACAGGTACAGAGGAGGGATGTAGAGAGAGGACAGGTACAGAGGGATGTAGAGAGAAGACAGATACAGATGGATGTAGAGAGAGGACAGGTACAGAGGGATGTAGAGAGAGGACAGGTACAGAGGGATGTAGAGAGAGGACAGGTACAGAGGGATGTAGAGAGAGGACAGGTACAGAGGGATGTAGAGAGAGGACAGGTACAGAGGACAGGTACAGAGGGATGTAGAGAGAGGACAGGTACAGAGGGATGTAGAGAGAGGACAGATACAGAGGGATGTATAGAGAAGACAGGTACAGAGGGATGTAGAGAGAGGACAGGTACAGAGGAGGGATGTAGAGAGAAGACAGATACAGAGGGATGTAGAGAGAGGACAGGTACAGAGGGATGTAGAGAGAGGACAGGTACAGAGGGATGTAGAGAGAGGACAGGTACAGAGGGATGTAGAGAGAGGACAGATACAGAGGGATGTATAGAGAAGACAGGTACAGAGGGATGTAGAGAGAGGACAGGTACAGAGGGATGTAGAGAGAGGACAGGTACAGAGGGATGTAGAGAGAGGACAGGTACAGAGGGATGTAGAGAGAGGACAGATACAGAGGGATGTAGAGAGAGGACAGGTACAGAGGAGGGATGTAGAGAGAGGACAGGTACAGAGGGATGTAGAGAGAGGACAGGTACAGAGGAGGGATGTAGAGAGAGGACAGGTACAGAGGGATGTAGAGAGAGGACAGGTACAGAGGGATGTAGAGAGAGGACAGATACAGAGGAGGGATGTAGAGAGAGGACAGATACAGAGGGATGTAGAGAGAGGACAGGTACAGAGGAGGGATGTAGAGAGAGGACAGATACAGAGGGATGTAGAGAGAGGACCGATACAGAGGGATGTACAGAGAGGACAGGTACAGAGGAGGGATGCAGAGAGAGGACAGGTACAGAGGGATGTATACCAGTGGAGGTCAGGGCACAGAGCTAGCTCTCTATTCCAATATTTCCAATATTTCCAAATTTTCTTTCTAAGTCCTGGATTGATAGTCTAACCGACGAGGGAGGAATGGAGGGATGGACCCAAGCCCTGAGGACGGTGCCAGCGCAGCGCAGCAATGTAAACACCGACCTGTCATGTTGTCAGCCCAGTGTCTGCTTCTGTACCGAGCCAGAGCCGCCCTCATGCCTGTAGTCTACTGAGCCATGTGGCCCAGCCTGGGCAGGGCCAGCCTTACAGGGATGTTACTGCCTGGGCAGGTTCAGCCTTACAGGGATGTTACTGCCTGGGCAGGGCCAGCCTTACAGGGATGTTACAGCCTGGGCAGGACCAGCCTTACAGGGATGTTACAGCCTGGGCAGGGCCAGTGTTACAGGGATGTTACAGCCTGGGCAGGGCCAGTGTTACAGGGATGTTCAGCACACACACACACACACACTCACACACACACACACACACACGCACACACGCACACACACACACACACACACACACACACACACACACACACACACACACAGACACACACAGAGAGACAGACACAGACACAGACACACACACACACACACACACACACACACACACACACACAAAACAGAGAAATGTGAGGGACATGTACTGTAGAACTTGTTGGTTGTTCTGAAAGCTGCCTGAGGGGCAATACTTTGCAATTGTTGAGACTTGTTCCTCTAAAGCTTATGTTAAAACCGCACATGAAAGCGATGAGCATAATTTCAGCTATAACTGTCTCCAAGTCATTGTGAGAGAACCAAATGTCCAAAACAATATGGCATGTATGTACACACACACACACACACACACACACACACACACACACACACACACACACACACACACACACACACACACTCTTAACAGAAAGAGGCCTACTTAATTGCAAACTTAAGCTAGATTTTGTTTCAGTCAATTGAATTTGAGTGCAATACATCTTGCTACTGAGCAGTACAGTAACTACTCCAATGTTTGTTGAATGTTGCAATACCTCCAAACAACCGTAACAGCCCACTCTTACACCTAAGTCTGTTTAATGACTTCTGACTGAGAAACATGAAACGCTATATTCTCCAACAGAATCAGTGAAAGGTTGGATGCCGATGCAGAGAGAAACAAGTAGCGCATCTTATCTTTTAACCGAACCGGAACCCTACTCAGCAATCCAGGATTTCCCTGCAAGTATGTGCTATTAGTGAGACGCACATGTACTATATTAGGCAATCTGCACCCTGTAAGGACATTGGATTTCATTTAAGGGGTTGAAAGACTTTGTATGATTGCCATAGTTCGCCTGCTGTTTGTTTGCTTCAGCTAATCGTGATGTTATGGTCAAATGCAAACAATTTTCTTCTGATTTATTTAAAAATGTGATCTTATTTTTAACTATGACGTACTGTACAAAGCAGTCCGATTTAGGGTATGAAAAACTAAATGTGTTCATCATCGATACTCTCTCACTTAGCCAACAATGCTAGGTCTTTGTTAGAGAGATCTATCACTGGACTTATGTAACGCCATGTCATAACGACCGTGGGTCTTCGTGGTAACTACAAGCATATGTCAAGGCTGTGATGACTTAGTAACAGTGAGAAGTCACTAAAAAAAGACTGTGACTTGGTTGAGTTATTGATCATGGTTGTTCGAGCGGGTTCTGATAAACACACCACAGAACCCTCACGTTTCAAAATGGCTGTCGCTGCTGTCGACCACTGTCCATATTGATGTATTTTCCAGAGAGTGGTCCCACTCCTGATCTGAATGGTAGGAATGTTTCCAGTGGCCCCGAAGCGGATTCACCTCCCACCCCAGAGCCTCACATCTGAGACCTGCCCCCCCCCCCGGCCCCCAGAGCCTCACTCCCTATTCAATGACATGGGAAGTATGTGTAGGAGGAGGTGGAAGCCCCCCCCCCCACACACACACACACACATGCGCGCGCACACACACACATGCGC
This sequence comes from Nansenia antarctica, assembly GCF_963989245.1. NCBI lineage: Eukaryota > Metazoa > Chordata > Actinopteri > Argentiniformes > Microstomatidae > Nansenia > Nansenia antarctica. The sequence continues at coordinate 43,704,446 of NC_137689.1, read as the reverse complement.
GCGCACACACACACACACACACACAAACAAACGCACACACACACACCCACACACATGCGCGCACACACACACACAAACGTGCACACACACACACACACAGACACACACACACACACACACACACACACACACACCAATTGACCAATAGATGGAGAGAGTCTATTTTAAAAGTGCTTTGTAGCAGGTTCCAGGAGTGTGGAGCAGCAAATAAGAAGGCAGTGTTTCCATGTTCGGTACGCATGCAGGGGACCTTTAGTGTAAGCCAGTTATTTGATCGGGTGAGGTAAGGGCCGAGATTCTGACTTAACAGTGAATAAATATACTGTGGCAAATTTCCAAGAAGCGCCATATAAATAAACAGATACCAACGCCTATTACGCCTCATTTCCAGGGATGACCAACCAACCGTGTTATATCAAAGACAATGGTGAGTGTTTTAATTAGCACCCGTGACAAATCTAAGGGTAGAGTGAGTCAAGTGGCTTTAGCGTTGAAGACGCAGCATGTCTATAGATCACATCACCATAGTCCAAGACAGACAGGAAAGTTGCTTCCACAATTATTTTTCTGTACAACAAAGAAAAAATCAATATGATGTCCATGACATGTAGATATCAATATGATATCAACAGCATTTTTCACCTTTGATTCCCCTGTAGTATGACCATCACTTTATCACTTTATTACTTTAGTATTACTTACTTGATTTCTTTTACTTTACTCTATTACTGTGATTTTGTATCTTGCTCAAATGCCAATGTAGAAGAACCTAAGCCAATTTTTTTTTACTCTTGTGTACTTTTACATTGGGTGTACTTGCCGGCCTCGTCCCCCTCCACACCCCCTCCCGTCTGCCGACCAAACCACCCTCAAGACCACCAGGACCAAGCTCCGGACCTGAGGCCTTTTCAGCCTCCCAACATTTAAACATGCCCTCAAAACCCACCTCTTCAAGCTCGCCTTCACCAGTTAACCCTCTCCCCCTCCGCTTCCCATGTGTCCCCAGCACTACCTTAATTAGGCCCTTATACTTTATTTTTTTTATTTTTTTGTTTCTTTTTATTATTACTACTCGATCTTTTCAGTTTGTAAAGCATCTTTGAGTGTCTAGAAAAGCGCTATATAAGTGTAATGTATTATTATTATTATTATTATTATTATTACTATTATAATAAAAGATATCCACAGCTACAGTATGTGCCTCATCATTACCACATCCTGAAGGAGGATGCACCTTGCTTACAGCCCACAGTGTTTCTCCTGGGGGGCAAACAGAAGGAATTGGCCAATGAAAACATCTTCAAATTGTCCTGCTCATTGTTAAGTTGGCATCTCTCTTCCTTTCTTACATTTTCAGCGATGTGCAACGACGGCTGAACAGTGTTTTATGGATTAATTAATTTGAGTGATTGAAGGAATGCAGAATTGAGTGAGCATGTACAAATCGGGACTTGTCTGACAACTCCCTTCCATCTTGGACAGATTGAAAACAAGAGGGTCTTTATGGTTTTACAACCACGTCAAAGACTTGGCAATGAACACACACTCAAATTGTCACAATAAAAAGTGCCCTGTCACCACTCACACACACACACACACACACACGCACACACGCACGCACACACACACACACACACACACACACACACACACACACACACACACACACACATACACACACTGTTTTCTTTTAGTATTAGGTTTAGTGGCCCTTGGGGTAATCTCACTGGATCTGGGGAAATTACAAAACATTCTGTGGAAATTAATTTGAGGAAGGTGTAAATATCCTTCAACAGCGAACAGGATTGACTTTTTAATGTGTTTTCATTGGCTCTCTGGGGACAAATCAAACCAGCTCTGAGAAACCTAGGTCAATGTCCCAATCACATGACCAGAATCACAGTGACCAGCCCTGTGTCTAGGAGAGAGTGAGGGGGGGTTACTGCGGGAAAGCTCTCCAGGGACTAAAACAATTTCTCTGACTTTCCCAGGCTGGTATGACTTCTCCTAACATTTTCTTCCCTTACACATTTCTCCACTAATGCAACCCTTTCATGTGCTCGAACCAAGGTTAATCTGGCTCAGGAACTGTAGTAAGAATGATAATCATGGATCACATTTCAGACCGTAATGAAAGTAAACAAACATTCTTAACTTTCAGCGCTTTCCGCACACTTTCACGCACGTGTGACTTACATAAGTCATTGTTTACCATGGAAAGCCAGGCTGTGGCTCTTTCTAAGGATGAGGGATTACTGCCTGGGATGTGAGCCAAGCACCTGCTTGTTTTCCAGGTGCTGGGTATTGTCTTGTGTAGTTGTATACGAAGGGTATATATAGTCACATGATGCTGTCAGTCCTAGAGTAATAATAATATTTAGATGGAGGAATTACACACATAGCACACATATATAACATTCAATAGGGCCTTTCTTTCTTTTTTTTTTTTTTTTTTTTTTACATGTGAACAAATCACCCCTGAAAACAACCAGCACAGCCTCTCAGGGGTAGAATCTCGCCCTAAGACTGGCATTATTCAACCTGACTGTCAACAATGGCGACTGGCTGACGACTGATGTCCTCTCTAGGAACTGTCCGGACCTGTCTTAGCTGTCTGGGCAATATCTAGGTCTTTGATGATATTCCCATCCTGCATCTGGGAACACACAAACATCCTTTGAGGGAGGAATGCACCAGCAGTGCGTGGATGCCGAGCAGAGTCAGTGATTGAGTGTGGTTGGATTCTCCACCACGGCCATGGCCAGCATAGGGAACAATGACTCACGTAGACTCCGCCTCCATTCTTCTCTTTCTACTTAAATTGAGCTTCATTTCGTCTAAACCCTACTTCAATAGAACATCTTGCGGTAATTGTTAGCACCTGGTAGTCATCTGGAACAGCCACAAAGCATTGGTTGCTGTATAACGGTACACATAATGGTGGTTTAAATCAAATGCTTTTGGTCCTGATGAAAGTAAAAGCTCTGACCATTAGCCAGGTCACAAGGCTACGATTAGCCACATTAGATAGTCATCTACAATTTGATCACTTGGCACATTTGACACTAAGTTCATTAGTTTCCTCTACTTAGTTAGCCTTACCGTTTCTGATGAGACAGGAAGTCCAAGAGGCACAGGAAGAGATCACAGAGATGGAGAGGAATAGAGTGTGTGGTGTAGGACCCAGGAGCAGAGAAGAGACCAGACGAGGGAATGCAGATGAAAGGCAAATAGGCCACTTTACTAGTTATCCACAGGAACAAACTAAAGAAACACTAGAGAATAACAATAACCAGGAAAACTTGAGACAGAGGAACAAAAAGTATAAACTAAGGAACGCTTCAGGGGCTGGAGCCTGAACAGAAAATAGGGAAGGGTCCTAATCAGTAATGGGCAACACCTTTGAGCCAATAGTCTCTGGGGGCGTTCTCTGTCTTCCTCTAGTGACCAGATGGAATTGGGACAGTAACCTCCCCAGCCACGGGACCCGAGTGACCACCACGCAGTCGGTCGGTTTGGCGACCGCCGAATGGAGGTAACTCCGTGGCATCTTCCATCTCAGGAAGATGAGATCCCTCATCCCTCTTCTATCTCAAGAAGATGAGATCCCTCTTCCCTCGGCTGAAAAAGTTTGGCTCTTCTTCTTCTTCAGAGGCACAACCGAGAGCATCGTGACGGGATGCATCACTGCCTGGTACAGAACTGCACTGCCCAAAACCGTAAAGAGCTGCAAAGGGTAGTGCGGACAGCTGAGAAGATCAGTGAATGTGAACTTCCCTCCATCCATGACGCCTACTAGGACCGGTGTGTCAGAAAGGCCCCAACTGTTCGAGCTATTCCCGTCGGGGAAACGGTACCGGAGCCTTGGGGCTACAACTCAGAGGCTGCCAAACAGCTATTTCCCCCAAGCACTCAGGCTCCTGGTGAAATACACTGGAAGGATGCAAGGGACTGTCACCCACCCATCCAACCCCACGCGCACTGCGGAAATGAACATATGTTGTGTACCGTTGGACTGATTCACTGCCGTGCTGTATTGTGTTGTATTGAGTATCATTTCATCATGCTCTGCACAGCATTTTTGCACTTGAGGCCACTGTGAAATTACCACTTTACCAAAAGGCCACTTTGCTGGGGCTGGGGTTGGGGTTGGGGATCACGTTACTATAAGAGCTACATGGGCCATATAACCACCTTTGCTCAGGGAGCCGGTTTGTGGCTAAGGCTTAGGCTGTAAGTCAATGCAACTGGTCAGGGTCTCCTTTCGTCCTTACGGGCCTTGGCGTCCTCCCGACAGCTCCAGGCAGGTTGAATGTAAATGGCCGAGGCCTCCACAGTAGAGACAGCAGCCTCCACAGTAGAGACAGCAGCCTCCACAGTAGAGACAGCAACCTTCACAGTAGAGACAGCAGCCTCCACAGTAGAGACAGCAGCCTCCACAGTAGAGACAGCAGCCTCCACAGTAGAGACAGCAGCCTCCACAGTAGAGACAGCAGCCTCCACAGTAGAGACAGCAGCCTCCACAGTAGAGACAGCAGCCTCCACAGTAGAGACAGCAGCCTTCACAGTAGAGACAGCAGCCTCCACAGTAGAGACAGTAGCCTTCACAGTAGAGACAGCAGCCTCCACAGTAGAGACAGCAGCCTTCACAGTAGACAGCAGCCTTCGCTCATGCGCCAGTCTCCTTCCTTTCTCCGTGAGAAATGTAAGGTTTCACCTTCGCCAATTTACAAATAATGAGATAAATAAGGGGCTAGCTGGTTAAATTTGATTACCTTATTAACATTGCACTGTCAACATCCTTACGAATGTTCTCACAAGCATCTAAATATTGTCTTTCTTGCAGATGTTTTTACCGAAAACAATGGATTAAGTGAGCGTCGTCATATTTGGACAGTGAGTAACATCCTTTGAGCTTAAAAAACACAGAGACTTATACAACACTAAACAGTTTACAGCCGAATGGAAAATGACAGCACGGAAGCATGAACCCGATGAACGTCTTTCTCAAACCCTGTGTTCCCGTTTGAATCTGTGTGATACAAGGGACGGGGAGAAGGGAGGCGCATAGAATTCACAATCAACAACATTTATTTGTTTTCACAAATACACTCTTTTCACTTTTAAACTCTTTTCTTGGAACAGGGGCTAGTTCTCCTTATGACTCCACTATGGGTAGTTTGTTACATGGGACTTGTACTGGAGGTTTCATGTACTGGAGGTTTCATGTACTGGTGGTTTCATGTACTTTCTCAGCAGCAACAGAGATATTTGCGACCTTTGTGAACTTCCTCTTGCCTTCTTGTGTTTATGTGGTTTCTCTTTGACCTTGTAGATATATAGCAGACAGAAAATAAACAAATCTATATGTTCATATTTCTGTGAAGTAACGATTCTGAAAAGGCTAATCTTGTATATGTGTTGAAATGTTATCTAGACCCAGACATAAAGCAGCTTGTTTTTCACACTTTGAATGCTACTTCAAATGGGAATGTCTCATCTATTTACTCTACTTCTATGATCGAGACAAGAATGGGTTATGAGTAAAAAGTTCCTCTTCCTTTTTCAATCTTGCACTGTATGTTCAGTGTTTGATCTGAACTCGTTTTCACACCTCTTTCATGGTTCTACAGACCTCAAATGCGCAGTTCTACGTCAGCTGCTTAAACATAAACGCAAACACTTTTCATTATGACGGGCCATTGGTGTCATTGATTGACTCATATATGTAAATGTGTAGTTTTTTTCTGTCTGAGACACAACAAAAATAATCAACAGAGCTGATTTGCATATAAGGTGACAACAGCCGTCACAAATGGTCGTCATGTACAACAGTCTGAAGCTAAATGTAGAGACACAGGCTCCTGAACTTCTTGTTTTGTTTGCTTTCTCATGATACTGAGAAACCTACAGTCAGCATTTCCCTATTCTCTGGAACTTTTTACACTGTCATTTTTAAACATTGCTTAACCCATGGATTGCATATCTAAAAATATGAATTATCATATACATTACATCTATCAAAGTCGGTGATAGAGCACGTGAAATGATTAATGATTCCATGATGTTGACCATGTCCATGAATCAGAAAGGCCGCTGTTACAATGAACACTCTAGTTTGCTATTATGTGGATATGGTTCGGTAATGATTTTTGATGGCACTCTTACTCATTGCAAATGATAGTGAATCATGTGAGAGGTGTCTTGTAATGTTGCTGAGCTGGCATGTTCCAAGAGTGGAAATATAAGGGGCTGAGCTCTCCTCTGTACATACCTAAAGAGATGGATGATGGTGCCAGACTAGGAAACTCAAGGTTAACACTCACAGCCTTCAAGTCTAATGGAAATTCGACATTCAAAGCACAGCAGGCCTGGCACTCACAGCTACTTTGTGTGTGTGTGTGTGTGTGTGTGTGTGTGTGTGTGTGTGTGTGTGTGTGTGTGTGTGTGTGTGTGTGTGTGTGAGTGTGAGTGTGTGTGTGTGTGTGTGTGTGTGTGTGTGTGTGTGTGTGTGTGTGTGTGTGTGTGTGCTTTTCCACATACAGTATGTGGCATCTAGTGGGACTTCGGTGTAGTTCCTTCCCATCCCATCTGGGATCAAAGCTGTAATGACAAAAGAAGACAGTACATTTAAAATGATTGCCCACTGTTACCAACACACCACTTTTACGAAATACTACTATGTTCATAAAATAGAATTGGTTATACAATGACAATGACAAATACCTGAAGTGCTGGTGACTCACATCAAGGTGTCATCTCTCAGAACCTCTCACCTCGTCATTCTGTAACACAAATTTCAGGTCAGAGGTGTGGACACTTCTTATCTCTGGTGTAGGTTTTCCATAGACTCTGAGTGTACTGTACTTGTACTGTAAGAAGTAGGCTAGTGAAATCATTTCAATCCAGTATTATTCTACAGCAAATCTACAAATCAATGAATGAATAATTATTTTTGATTCCACACAACATTACCTGAATTACAAAAGCATTAACTTTTTCTATAATCTATTATATCTCTAACAAAGCTAGCTAGCTAGCTAACAAGCTAACACACTAAAATTGTGCATGAAACATACAGTATGTTGCATGTTTAGTAGGTCTGCAACAAATATATTTATTCATTATGTTTTATCTTTGACAACCTATTTCTTCCTCCCACCATCTTCTATTAGTTTTGTAGAGGGGTGGCATAGCCTAATTGTGTTGAGCAGTTTTAGTGGTTTGATAACTGATGCTAACAAAGGCGCTATCTACCTTGTTAACAAAACAACAAATAACTGTGTCTATCCTAAGTAAACAACACAAAATCCTAGCAAACAACACATATTCTCACTCACTAAAAGTTCCCGTTATGTATAGTCCAATATGAGTTCTTAATTGTCCACTGTCGAGATTTCTGCCTGCTTATGACATTCTGTTGATAGCATTAGCGAGAGCTTCAGCATCCATTTTGTAAACTTGTCAACAAACAGGTCCACACGCACATGGCTACTTACATACAGCTGGGGTGGGTGTGGCTACACATACTGCCACACTAATACCCCCCACCCGACTTTGCTAACTAAATGTAGGTATTTAGTGAATGTAAAACTATTGGTTATGATATCGAGTGGGTTCTTCATCGCTTCATTTGTCGTCCTATGCCAAAAACCGGAAAAATATTTTTTCACAACAAGACTTGTTTGGCTCGATTGCAAGGTTTCACAATTCCCGACATGAGGACTGTGGTATTATGTTAGTTAGAACATAATGATAATAAATATATGGTGTGACGCTTATGCTGTAGACCAATGGGAATGAGTTGGGGATAGAGGGGAGAGCACGCGCAGTGGGGAAGCTGCAGATTGGATTGAATGGTGGAACTGTATGGTTAATAAAGTACGAGATATATTTAGTTAACAGTTGTCTCACGCGTTTATATTACGAAACACGACATGGTGTCAGAAGTGCTGTTGAACTAAATCAGTACAGAGAAGATCTACCAGTGATGTGCCTAATCGACAGGCTGTATGAGCGATTCCACATTACATGGTGAAGGCGAGCTGGCTAGCGGACAAGAAGACGAGCAGCTGGCTAACGGTAACGTGCCGCATGAGGAAGAGGAAGCTAGCAGAATGGCTACTACAAATGCGACGTTCAACATTCGGCCGCTGGAGCCTTTTGATTTTTCTAAGCCGCTCGAGTGGACAAAGTGGATACGGAGATTTGAGAGGTTCCGACAGGCAAGCAATCTAGCCGCCAGCTCTGATGATAATCAGGTGAACACTTTGATTTATTGTATGGGAGATGAGGCCGACGATGTTTTGAGGGGTTTGAAACTCAGCAAGGGAGTGTCCTGCCAATGAGGTGAAGTGTCATTCCTGTGGAAAAATGGGTCACTACAAGCATGTGTGCCTTGCAGGTAAAGCTGTGCACGGTATTGTAGAAGAGGAGGAGGGCTGGTTCATTGGTTCTGTGACGTCAGATGCTGATCCATGGATCGTAGAAATAGAAGTGATGGGAAAACAGGTCACCTTCAAGCTCGATACTGGAGCCGATGTCACTGTTGTGTCACAGGCTGTTTTTGCTAACATGTTTTCTAACACACAGCCACCCATTCTCCACAAAGCAGAGAAACCTTTGTTTGGTCCAGGACGAATGCCGCTGGACGTGGCAGGGTTCACCAAGCTGCAGCTGGGGAGAGGAGGCAAGCAGACCACGGAGAAGGTCTATGTGGTGAATAACCTGAGCACGCCTTTGCTTGGGAGGCCAGCCATCGTAGCCCTGGGCTTACTCCTCCGTGTCAACAGCGTCGACATGGAGACCCTCAAGACGACCTACCCCAAGCTGTGCAGTGGCCTGGGTGAGGTACAACAAGCATACACCATAAAACTCAAACCGGGTGCTGTGCCATTTTCCTTGAAAACCCCCAGGAGGATTCCGCTGCCTATGATGGGGAAAGTCAGAGATGAGCTCCAGCGCATGGAGAACCTGGGTGTCATCAGCCGCGTGGAAGAGCCAACCGACTGGTGCGCCGCCATCGTGGTCGTCCCCAAAAAGGACGGTAAATCAGTGCGTCTATGTGTGGATCTGACCGGCTTGAACGAGTTTGTATGCAGGGAGAAGTACATTCTGCCGTCGATAGAGCAGAGCCTCGGGATGCTTGCCGGAGCAAAGGTGTTCAGTAAACTGGACGCAAACATGGGGTTTTGGCAGGTTCCACTTGCAGCAGAATCAGCCAAGTACACTACGTTCATCACCCCATTCGGAAGGTTTCATTTCAACCGCCTTCCTTTCAGAATTGCCTCAGCACCTGAACATTTTCAGTGCATGATGGCGGAGGTAACCGAGGGGCTGGAAGGTGTGATATGCCACATCGATGACCTGCTGGTGTGGGGGCGGGATCAGGAAGAGCATGATGCTCGACTCCACGCAGTACTGCAAAGGGTGGAAAGGGCCCACATCACCCTGAATATGGACAAATGTGAACTCTCAAAGAGTGAGGTGGTCTTCCTGGGCCAGATCGTCACGGCTACAGGGGTCTGCCCAGACCCGAGGAAGACGGAGGCCATCATGGAGATGAAGGAGCCCGCAAACGTCAGCGAGCTGCGAAGCTTTCTTGGAATGGTCAATCAACTGGGAAAATTCATTCCCCAGTTAGCAGAAAAAGACAAGCCGCTCCGTGACCTTCTCTCAAAAAGAAACAGCTGGGTCTGGGACGTGGCCCAGGTGACAGCATTCAGAACACTGAAGGAAGCCCTGTCCTCTCCTCCAGTGCTGGCGGTCTATGAGCAAAAGAGAGACACCAAAGTGTCAGCCGACGCATCCTCGTTCGGCTTGGGAGGTGTTCTGCTCCAGAGGTGGGGGGTTGAATGGAAGCCTGTGGCTTACGCGTCTCGGTCCCTCACTCCCACAGAACAACGATACGCACAGATTGAGAAGGAGGCCCTGGGCCTCACATGGGCCTGCGAACGGTTCCAGGATTTCCTCATAGGAAAACACTTCTGCCTGGAGACCGACCATAAACCCCTTCTCAGCTTACTGGGAGGCCAAGCCCTGGATCTTCTGCCGCCAAGAATCCAGCGTTTCAAGATACGGTTGATGCGCTACTCATACTCTATCGTGCACGTGCCAGGAAAATCACTCTGGACAGCAGACACGCTGTCGCGCTCCCCAGTGACAAGATCCAGGTCTACATATATGGAAAACCTGAGGAAGGAGCTAAATGCTGACAGTGTCTGCTCACGTGTTATGATGCTGTGCACAGAGGGATGGCCTGACCACGCAAGCCAGGAACCTGTGCTGAAGAGCTACTGGCGAGAGCAAGCTACGCTCACAGTGGAAGACGGTCTACTGCTGAAAGGCACACGACTGGTGATACCTTCAGTAATGAGGAACGACGTGCTGGCCAGACTACACGAAGGACACCAAGGTGTTGTGAAGTGCAAGGAGCGCGCCCGCCAGTCTGTGTGGTGGCCTGGACTCAGCCAACAGGTAAATGAAATGGTGCTCAATTGCAGGGCATGCATTCAGGACCGACAGAATCCCAGAGAACCTCTCATGCCGTCAGAGTCCCCTGAAAGACCATGGCAGAAGTTGGGGGCCGACCTGTTCGTCCTGGGAAAAGACACATACCTAATCGTCGTCGATTACTTCTCCCGGTATGTTGAGATTGCCCAATTGTCTCACACCAGGTCCACTGACATTATTGTACATCTGAAGTCCATGTTTGCCCGCCATGGCATCCCGGAGGTCCTGATGTCGGATAATGGGCCTCAGTTTTCTGGTCAAGCCTTCACCTCCTTTGCTGCTGCGTACGGGTTCAGACACATCACCAGCAGCCCAAGGTTTCCACAGAGTAATGGTGAAGCAGAAAGGGCAGTCCAGACTATGAAAAACCTCCTGAAAAAAGCGAGCGACCCCTACCTGGCTCTACTCGCCTACCGAGCCACACCCCTTCAGAGTGGGTACAGGCCAGCCCAGCTCCTCATGGGCCGACGTCTGCGCACCACGGTGCCAGTGCTGCCCTCTCGACTGGTCCCTACACTGCCGGACAGCGACGCGTTCGCGCAGAAAGAGGAGGTGAAAGGGAGGTCGGATGCGGTAAACTACAACCGGCGACACCGTGCAAGACCCCTCTGTGACCTGTCATCGGGAGAGCAGGTATGGGTCACGGATGCTAAGACGTCGGGAACTGTGCTCCGAAACCACTCTACTCCGAGGTCCTACCTGGTGGGCCTGCCCCAGGGGGTGGTGAGACGCAACCGACAGCATCTGATACCCCTACACACACCTACACAAGACAGGGGCTCCCCGCCGCAGCAACAAGCCCCGGAGCCGGCCCCAGATCCGACCCCTGGGCAGGCTCCCATGTCACCTGCAGTCGGAACACAGGCCCCACCTGCAGAGACTCCCACGCTCAGAACAAGGGGGGGGAGAGCAGTGGTTAAACCTAGGAGGTTTGACATGTAACTGAGAAATGTGGACAAGTGTTTTTATAAGTTGTTTACCCCCCAAATATGGGTAATGTTACTGTTGTATTTAAAGAAAAGTTATTCCATGTTATGTTGGATGGGGTCTAGTTTGAGCACTTTTAGTATGAATGAATGAATGAATGAATGGACTTTATTGTCATTGCTACAGTACAGGTACCAAACAACGACATTTAGGAGGGGTGGCTCCCCTGGTGTTAGGAAAGGAAAAAAAAAAAACACTTTTAAAAAAAATCACAAGAAGGGAAGGAGCTGGTTTACATAAATAAAGGCTATGTACACAATCCACTGTACTATACTGTACAGATAGTCGACTAGGGTTGTCATATTGCACAATAGTATTTTTTCACGTTATTTAAAGTGTCACAGTTTGCAGGCTTGAAATGTACATGTTTGTGCCTCAGCACTACACCTGATTTTTTCAGTCCAGCAGCTGCCATACAATCCGTCCAGACTGTCCAGGGCCCAGAACTTAGGTCTTTGCTGTGTTCAGGGCCTGGACGGCCCTGTGGTAGAAGCAGTTCTTCAGTCTGTTTGTCTTAGCGGCCAGGGTCCTGAACCTCCTTTTCGAGGGCAGCCTGGTAAAGTGTACGTGCCCAGGGTGGGTCGGGTCCCTGGAGATCTTTGAGGCCTTCCTGAGACAGCGTGTGTTGTACAGCTCTTCTAGTAGCCCTGTTAGTTTTGAGATTTATGGATCACAAACCGCTATAGTTATAACTTATGTTCAGGATTTACACAGGGACAGACCTTTACAACAAAAGAGGCAGAATAATCCTCTAAGGTCTGACGAGGCAAAGGCAGTCTACCCTTTGTCTCTAGAAAAGGGGAGATGTGGTATTATGTTAGTTAGAACATAATGGGGAAGCGGCAGATTGGATTGAATGGTGGAACTGTATGGTTAATAAAGTACGAGATATATTTAGTTAACAGTCTCACGCGTTTATATTACGAAACACGACAAGGACCTTTTAATGAAACGGTGTCACATATGGTATGGTATGGTGGACATACATGTTTGTATATACATCTACTTTTAGACTGATAAACTGCCGTGAGGTTTACATTGCAGTATCTGACATGTTTCTGCATACCACCGTGTGTGTGCGCGAGTGTGTGTGTGTGTGTGTGTGTGTGTGTGTGTGTGTGTGTGTGTGTGTGTCTGTGTGTCTGTGTGTCTGTGTGTGTCTCTTTGCCTGTGTTGTGGGGTAATGGCAATAATGCAACTTAATCAACAAATACAATAAACATGGACCATTGCTTAAAGCAACATTCGTTTTTGTAACCAGCTAAATTGTATGGATGGAGTGGAGAGTATAGCCTACACGTTAATAGAATGTTCACTTTTTTTTTTTTTTACTAACATGCACATCCAAAGTTCAGTCCATTACTTCATCACTAACTTCTACATCAAGACACTCTATTTGTGTTGAATGGTAATAATCGTCACTTAGCTACTGGAGACTAATGCCTCAGGTCTTAATGACCTCTCACTCTGCATAAACTCCATGACAGGCACTGTATTAACAAACTCAGCAGAGAAGTAGTATTGAATTACCACAGGTTTATGATTCCTATTAATGTCTCATTGCAAATCATTAAGGGGATAAATAATAGCGTCAATTGGAAGCAGATGTCCGGGGTTCAGAGCCCAGATGACCGTGGGGCTGCTGCCTGCCGTAGACTGCGGTTACAGTTTAGAAACACATCATTAGTATGCACCTTTCACTGCTGTGGAGAGAAGGAACCGCAAAAAAATGTGTTCCCTCTCATTTGATTAATGACCGAGATCAGGAGCTTGTGACATCACTGCAATTCAACAACAACAACAACAAAATCTGACTTATTGCGTGAACTTATGCCTTTTCAGACATAGTTGTCTGGGAAACCCGACTACAGCCAAGGAAAGTGGACAAAATAGCAGGAGAAGGTGAAGGAGCCCCTCATGGCGTCTATAAATTCACATTGTTATGACCTTCATATGATGTCTGTGATTAATATCTGGCCTTTCTCTGTGTTTCTCTTTAATGACGCACAGTGACATTGTAAACTTTGTTGACCGTTAAAGGTGTGGGCTGTGAGGAATGAGAGTGTGATAAGGACTCTAAACCTATTAATCAAAACGAATGGTTAGGTAGGCCTATGGGTAATACCAGAGTGGTCTCCATAATACACCCTGAAGCTAGACAACTAAATAAACCATAAAGCGGGCATATACAGTAGGTAGCCTATAAGGTTATTGTACGTCGATTCGTAAACAAGCAGACACAAACTAGGGATGCTATGATACACGTGCTTGGGGAGACATCTCACGGCCCTCTGACGTATGATTATCTGCTGCGTAAGGTAGGCTACAGCAGGAGTGCGGAGCTTTTGCTTCAAACTTACTGGTGGAGCGACGGAGGAGGAGTTGATCACCAGCCCCAAGAAGAAACTCCACTTGTCAGGGGACTGAACAGCGCTCTGAGTGTGCAGCAACACCAGAAGTCAAAACCTGAAGCTTGGCAATATTAATGTGGAAATTGCAACCTATCAACAACATATTCAAATACAGAAACGTTTATTGGAGTTGCTTCAAGAGCGTAAAGTTGGCAATGAAAATGGAAATTGGGGAAGTATGGATTTGCGCTTTTTTGGTGACTGCGCACAAACGGAGGGGGTAACCACATGCAAATTGACGGAAGGACACTTCTTTAGTGACAATTTCATTATTCAAAGACAGTGAGAGAATTAGTTACCGATATGAATAACGGCACAGTGACAGGTCAGCCTCGGGATCCCACTATTCCGGTCATTATGTTCATATTCGGAGTGGTTGGAAATGTCATCGCCATCGTGGTGCTGCGAAAGTCTCGAAAGGAACAGAAAGAGACCACCTTCTACACGTTGGTGTGCGGCCTGGCGGTGACCGACCTCTTGGGCACGCTGCTGGCGAGCCCCGTCACCATCGCCACCTATATGAAAGGGTCCTGGCCCGGGGGTGAACCCCTGTGTCAGTACTCCGGATTCATCCTCCTGTTCTTCTTCCTAGCCCAGCTCAGCATTATATTTGCCATGTCCATTGAGAGGTACCTGGCAATTAACCATGCGTATTTCTACAACCATTACGTTGACCAAAGACTTGCCGCGTTGACGCTTGTGGCCATCTACATTTCAAATGTCTTCTTTTGCGCGTTGCCCACCATGGGACTGGGAGAGGTGAAGCTTCAATTCCCGAAGACCTGGTGTTTCATTGACTGGCGGACTAACACGTCCACACACGCTGCGTTCTCTTACATGTACGCTGGGGTGAATTCGTTTCTTATCCTTTCCACCGTCATATGCAACGTGATGGTGTGCGGGGCTTTGATCATGATGCACAAACGGTTCATCCGCAGAACATCGCTTGGCACTGACCAGGGACGCATAGCGGACCTGAGGCGCAGACGGAGTTTTGGACGCCTGGCCGGCGCAGAGATCCAAATGGTCATTTTACTCATAGCAACCTCAGCTGTGGTTCTTATCTGCTCCATACCTTTAGTGGTAAGTTAACTAAAGAGGTATTGCTACAATTGACATGGTATGGCTTTGTGCAACATGATGGTTGTACTTGTCTTTATGCGCGCACAGAAACCTATATGGATTAATGGGTAAAAACACGTGTTCAAACATGCAGCTTTCAAAACCATCAATGTTTTCTTGCCTGTTTACGTTTAGGTTTTGGTGCACAGTAGGCCTATAGCTTACTGCGCTACACCTGCACGCGAGCTACACTTCCAAGGAACGCGCTGAACGATTCGGTTAATTAACTACCAATCGACAATTTTATTATGCTGTTATTACTGTGTCTCTGTCTCTCAGCCGCTTGTGTGCATAACTAATATTATATTAGGCACAATAGGCCCAGGTTATGATATGATATTCTACATTCAATTGTATTATATTATATTGTGTTATAGTATATCATATTATAGAAAGTGTAAACATGTAAAAAAATAAATACATAAATAAATAATAACAATAATAATAATAATAATAATACAGATACATTTCAAACGAGGGGTAGGCAACTTATCCAATGACCAGAGGTTATTGCAGATATCCCCAGCTTTGCGTTTGCGTTATTTGGTGTAACGGGTTTCTTTTAGTGTTGGTGGACTACATTTGAAAGCACTGTTTTATCGTCTATTTGAGACAAACAGAAATAATAAACATTTAACTTAAATGCAAAGTAGTTTATGGTATTACATTAGAGTACTAAATAACTAAGATAGAGACTAAAGAAAAGTTTCATTTGGATTCATAAGAACTGCAGTGTGTATAATTATAATAAGCCTTTATAATACTGATATCAAACGAGGTATACTTACCCAATGACAAGAGGTCATTGCAGATACCAATCCGCAACTTTGCGTTTGCGTTATTTGGTATAACGGGTTTTTTGAGTGTTGGTGGGCTACATTTGAAAGCACTTTTTTATCGTCTATTTGAGACAAACAACTGTGTGTGTGTGTGTGTGTGTGTGTGTGTGTGTGTGTGTGTGTGTGTGTGTGTGTGTGTGTGTGTGTGTGTGTGTGTGTGTTGCATGTGTATGTTACATGTATGTGTGTGTGTGTGTGTGTGTGTGTGTGTGTTGCATGTGTGTGTGTGTGTGTGTGTGTGTGTGTGTTGCATGTGTGTGTTGCATGTGTATGTGTGTGTGTGTGTGTGTGTGTGTGTGTGTGTGTGTGCGCGCGCGTGTGTGTGTGTGTGTGTGTGTGTGTGTGTATGCTCTCACCTAAACACCTTCAGATAGGCTATGCAAATGTGAAAATGCCATTAATGGTAGTGGTAGCACATACTGTCAGCATCGTTGCCAGGTAGAAATAAGTTTTAGCATAGCTAAAGAGCATCAGAACACTAAAAAAAAGTGTCAGACAAGAGTCAGACAATCTGGATTCTGCTGTTCATTAGCAGCCACAAATGACATTTACATTTACATTTTGGACATAGCAGACTATGCTGAGAGCTACTCAGTATATACTATAAATATACTATATACTATACAGCTGGTCATATAATTAGAATATCATCAAAAATTTGATTTATTTCAGTAATTCCATTCAAAAAGTGAAACTTGTCAAATGTATATATTCATTCCACACAGACTGATATATTTCAAGTGTTTATTGCTTTTAATTTTGATGATTATTACTGACAACTAATGAAAACCCCAAATTCAGTATCTCAGAAAATTAGAATATTGTGAAAAGGTTCAATATTGAAGACACCTGGTGCCACACTCTAATCAGCTAATTAACTCAAAACACCTGCAAACGCCTTTAAATGGTCCCTCAGTCCAGTTCTGTAGGCTACACAATCATGGGGAAGACTGCTGACCTGACAGTTGTCCAAAAGACGACCATTGACACCTTGCACAAGGAGGGCAAGACACAAAAGGTCATTGCTAAAGAGGCTGGCTGTTCACAGAGCTCTGTGTCCAAGCAAATTAATAGAGAGGCGAAGGGAAGGAAAATATGTGGTAGAAAACAGTGTACAAGCAATAGGGATAACTGCACCCTGGAGAGGATTGTGAAACAAAACCGATTCCAAAATGTGGGGGAGATTCACAAAGAGTGGACTGCAGCTGGAGTCAGTGCTTCAAGAACCACCACACACAGACGTATGCAAGACATGGGTTTCAGCTGTCGCATTCCTTGTGTCAAGCCACTCTTGAACAAGAGACAGCGTCAGAAGCGTCTCGCTTGGGCTAAAGACAAAAAGGACTGGACTGCTGCTGAGTGGTCCAAAGTTATGTTCTCTGATGAAAGTACATGTTGTATTTCCTTTGGAAATCAAGGTCCCAGGGTCTGGAGGAAGAGAGGAGAGGCACAGAATCCACGTTGCTTTAAGTCCAGTGTAACGTTTCCACCGTCAGTGATGGTTTGGGGTGCCATGTCATCTGCTGGTGTTGGTCCACTGTGTTTTCTGAGGTCCAGGGTCAACGCAGTCGTCTACCAGGAAGTTTTAGAGCACTTCATGCTTCCTGCTGCTGACCAACTTTATGGAGATGCAGATTTCATTTTCCAACAGGACTTGGCACCTGCACACAGTGCCAAAGCTACCAGTACCTGGTTTAAGGACCATGGTATCCCTGTTCTTAATTGGCCAGCAAACTCGCCTGACCATAGCGTGAAGAGGAAGATGCGATGCGCCAGACCCAACAATGCAGAGCTGAAGGCCACTATCAGAGCAACCTGGGCTCTCATATCACCTGAGCAGTGCCACAGACTGATGGACTCCATGCCACGCCGCATTGCTGCAGTAATTCAGGCAAAAGGAGCCCCAACTAAGTATTGAGTGCTGTACATGCTCATACTTTCCATGTTCATACTTTTTTTGGCCAACATTTTAAAAAAAAACTTGTTTTGTATTGGTCTTAAGTAATATTCTAATTTTCTGAGATACTGTATTTGGGATCTTCATTAGTTGTCAGTAATAATCATCAAAATTAAAAGAAATAAACATTTGAAATATCAGTCTGTGTGGAATGAATGTATACATTTGACAAGTTTCACTTTTTTTTTTTTTTTTTTTTTACATTTGTTTTTCAGATTTTATCCCTTTTTCACCCAATTTGGTAGCCAATTTAACCCAATCCAATTATCCCCTGCCTATTGCATGGGATCCGCCGCACGACCCCGTGGCCGGCAGTCCCAGAGGAGGGCGCCAGGCAGACTAGGCTGACTGGCTCCTCGAGCCCAGTACCGTTATTCCGGCACCCAGGGGGCGGTGTTGCGCGACGGATCCTAGTCCAGAAATACTCCTATACCCCCCTCGGAAGCGGCCGGCCAATATGCCGCTTCCCGTGTGCCTCGGCCATATCTGGATCTGGCGAGCCGGGATACGAACCCCGGCCCCGGTGGGCAGCATGCACTAGCGGCCAGTGCGTAGACCGCTACACCACCGCGGGGCCCAAGTTTCACTTTTTGAATGGAATTACTGAAATAAATCAACTTTTTGATGATATTCTAATTATATGACCAGCACCTGTATATACTATTAATGGGAGCTATAAAGGACCAGCAATGATGGAACATCCCATATACTTGAAAAAGCACACTAACAAAAAAGAAAATAAGAAATAAACTGAAAGACAGAAATTGGGAGAACCATGGGAGAAAAAAATCAGTGATTCGAAAAGAAAAACACTTCCCTTCCGTATTATATTTAAAGTTCAGTATCTGCCACCTTTAATCCATGTCCCTGACTGTGCTCTGGTTATTTTGGCAATATATATATATATATATATATATATATATATATATATATATATATATATATACAGTATATATATATATAATAACAGCAATGGCTGTTGATTGGACTTTAGACTTTGTCAATAAGGACATACTAGTAGAGGCTAGTAGTATGCTCCAATGCCCATGTTATGATATGCCAACATCACACCATGGTTCATAGCCCATATTGTATTGTACAATATTTTATATTGAAACAGTATCTTATATGTTCAGCATTAACCTCCTACAGTTATTGATGTTTGAGATTAAGTGCTCGAGGTGAATCCCTGTAAATATGTGAAAAAAGTAGATTTCAGGTCAACACCCTGTAGATGCTGTAACCAGCCATTTTGTTTTCCTTCCTCATCAGCTTCGAATATTTATGAACCAGCTGTACCGAACCCGGGTCATCAGCCGAGACCTACACGCTATCCGTATGGCGTCAGTCAACCCCATCCTGGACCCCTGGATCTACATCCTGCTGAGGAAGACCGTGATGCTGAAGCTGGTGGAGAAGATCAAGTGTCTGTTCTGCAGGATGGGCGGCCGGGGGCGTGGCCAAGGCCGGGGCCAGTTCCGCTGTGGCGACGGCCGTCACAACTCCTCCATCGTGTCCCGGGACTCCCCGTCGCTGGCCTCCCGCGAGCTGAGGGAGGTCATCAGCACCTCCCAGACCTTCCTCTACCTGCCTGAGAGCACTGGAGAGGCGTTCAGGCCAGGGGACCAGGGCAGACCCAGCCCCCAGACCGTAGAGCGCTCCCTGCTCCAAGACCTCCAGAGGGCGGGAGGCCTGGGCCTTCTGAGGGACCCTAAGCAGCAGGGCACCTTAGAGGTCAGGACGTCAGGGAGGCAGCATAGCCCGGCTGAGCCTCCACCTCTGAACCCCAAGGACCAGACACTACATGTGACCTTTACAGATGAGACCCTGAGTTTACAGGAGAAATGCATCTGATTAGACACACAGACTCAAGTTCTAGAGGAGAGATACTGTATAATAAGGACAACAGGCCTATGTGGGACTCAAAGGAAAAGTTTGTCTGAAAATGTGGTTGGACAATTCTGCAAACAGACTTGGTTAACTTGACTGGCAGCTGATATGAATGGCTTACCAGATATTTGTTGTGTTTTTCACAAAAGGAGGTAGTCAACCATTTTCCAACGTTAGCCAGTGTTGTGCTGTAGCCTCATGTCATGGTAGATTGTTCTACAGGATGGGATGGATTATATGAATCATACATCATAGGTCTATTCTTCATGTCACAGTGACAACAATGACAACACAACATACCAGTAGAATTAATACATCAATAGAATTAGATCTCATTACTTAACATTCATTTATTTTTTGTTATACACAAATATAGAAAATGATACATGGAGACAATAAGGAGATTTTGTTTGCACTTTTTCATAACTCAAAACCACTGCAAGGCCGTTAGAAGTAGATTGATCTAGCATGTCGACTTCAGCTTACCACTGGCCTACACAATACCATGATCATACTGTATATATTCTACAATGTGAACTGTGTCTCATAATGTTTCATTCATTTTAGAATGAAAAAGTATTTGTTTCTTCTCTGGGAGAAGGTCCAGTTAGTTTATACTCATTTAAAATTGTTACAAGGTGGATTGAAGTTGTGTACTGCTACATTTCAACAAACAATTGTATCATATTGGTTGACTTGGCAGCCGCACAATGAAGCCTGATGTAAACAAATCAAACAAGATTACTGAACATCTTAATCCAATGCATTTCACGGTCAGAGGCAGCCAGGACTGAGCTTTACTGTACGACATGGATGGTCAATATCTGAGAGGGTTTAATCATTGCTGTTGTCTTTCATTCGTGCATGCCCATTGCTTTAATTCCCCTAATTAAATGATATCATTGAAAATAAATGTGTTCCTGGGTGGGAAATATTTGTTGATGAAAGTGAAACTTTCCTTCGTTTATTTTCTGCTCAGTGTCCGCTGTGTTATATTCCCATCCTATCTTTGCTGTGGTGGCGACAGCTACTTTTATTACAAATCTTCGTTCCCACTACTACTTGTACAGTGGTGCTATACCTGTTGTACTGCAAATTTAGCTACGGAAATAAAAACCAAGCAACTATTCATAACAATGACATAACTATTCTATTCTCACATAGAGTAATACACTTCCGTACAGCATTCATCATCAGGTGGAGTATAACAGTACAGTGTGTGTTGCACCAACACACCACGGCTTTGAATGACATTGCATGATTAACCACATCATTAATATTATTAACCTTAATCCATTAGCCCTGCTATCACCGTGGGTTACCACACTGAGTATGGTGAGGTGGGTCTTTAGACGAGCCGACCTGAGCCAGGTCTGTGTAGATGGGTTATGGATCAGTACAGTCCACTAGCCAACAGCACTACTAGTTGTAGACAAATCAATGTGGATTTGCTGGAGGTAATCAGATGGAGGTCACAGATCCATCATATCAATTCAGCTGATTTATGGGAGAAAACGGTTCATTTTAGGATTTTTTAGTTTGCAGGTAAAATGTCTGGCACCACCCCACTGTACTATACATGCTAAGAGGTTTGACAATTTGCTCTGATGATTCATACTCTTAAGGCGAGTTTAGTCAGCAATTTTGGCTCAATCTTTTCCTGTGCTGTGAAGTGGAGACAGTAGGTTGTGTGATGGACAAACAATAAAAACGGGAACAAAGACCAATCAAACTTGCTACAGTGTTACTTACATTAATTAATTTATGTTCCTTTTACAGTTTTCATTTTAGCCAATTACATTGTTGCTTTATTTTAAAAGACAAAATATTAACAGCAGGGTCAATAATATTTTTATAACATTATATATTATATTATTATAAAAATATTACTTCTACCCGATAACCACATACAGTACAGTATGTGCGCTCATGGTCAAAACCCCTTATTCAACATTAACACCATAAATTGCGTCCAGACTTGTTTTGAGATAAGTGCCATTGTGTGTCAAGTATTTCAAATTATTCAGAGAGTTTTGGCAACATGTCTAAATGTTTGCGCTGTGAAATGTTGTCGAAACCTTGTAAAGAATAAGGTCTCTTTATGCCCGTGGTTGTAGTCTCCCATGGCTGTTTCTTCTGGGGCCTTCGTCATTCTTCTGGTGCTGATGACTAAAACACACTGCCTGTCAATGGCCAGTTAAGATGGCATGGGCGCTGCCAGGTCACCCATAGTTCTCCTTAACCAAGGACCATTTCTCTGTCTAATGATTCCTAATGACAAACTGTTTCGGAAGTCATAAAGCCTCGCTCTGAGACCAGTCATCTACTAACAAGGCATACAGTATGCACTCTCTGAGTCGGCTGTAAAGCTGTATATTTATATCAGGAGGGGGATGTGAGCAACTGTACAAATAACGATTCTAATAAATCACTAAATCCTCTCAGAAACGTGGCTCCTCTTTCACCGCCAATATTCCCCTACCTATCTGATGCTGCTTGTTTCAGTCACGCAAACCTCTTAAGTATCCCATGAAAACAATCTGCTATTAGAGGATGCCACTCAAATGCAATGACTGTTCAAGCTGCAGCCTTTCAGCATGGCCGCGTCTGACACAGCACGCATCTTTCACCGCTAGCATTCCTGACCAAAGTGAATATATTGTTTTAGCAGCGCGCCCCGTCCCCTACGGAGGGTCGCATGACACACCAACTCCCGATGCACTGCTGGAATTCTGGGAATACTCATGCAATATTATTTTCTGTGGCCGTTTGTTTCTCAGAGTAACAGTGGAGACCAAGTTCCCCAGCAGATAAGACACGACAGGAGTCATAAATAGAAATAGCACTCGCAACTGTAAATTGTATTAAAATGCAATTGAAAATGTTTTTTTTTTTTTACTGAGAGCATGACTGGGATAATTGAATCTACATTAAATCCGGAAAGATCTTTCCAGTCACATGTTCTGAACTTCTCATAAATTGTGACTGACTGACATATCCCAAAGAGAACAGCATCCTCGTTCCAGAAGAAGGATGAATTTAGACCTCTAATGGTGCCAAATACTCAAAATAACTATGCTATGCTCAGTCTTTGAAATGCCATAAGCAAAGAGAGAGAATCATTAACCGCCAAAAAACGATGAACACACAGACACTATGAACATACACATAAACCAAAACAACAGCATTAAATCCATCAGATCTGACCCCATCTCTCAGTTTTCATATTGTATGAACAAACAAAAAAAAACATAACTGCAAAAGAAAACAACATGCACAAAATGCACAAACAAAACCATAAAAGGGGGTGTTTCAGTTCCTAAATCCTTCCAGAGACCGTCTCACGGGCCCCGTGCTTTGACAAAGTGCTCCTTGGAGGGAGCGGCTGTGTCTCCGGGCCCCTCCTCTGCCAGTATCTCCTTGGTGTTCCCGTGTGCGTCCACCACCAGGGCCGACCTCTTCATCTCCTCGTAGCGTCTCTGTCTCTCGGCCACTGCCGTGCAGGCCTCCACCACCTCGTCTGACTCAAAGTCGTAGTCCTGCTGCAGCTCCGGGGCGTGGAGGACCTCCCGCTGGGCCTCTTCCTCCCTGAGGGTCCGGTCCTGCGCCGCTCGCCGCTGCTGCTGCAGCTTCTGGGCCCACGCCAAGTCCTCCGACCACAGGGGGCGCTCTGACGGACGCTGGTGAACAGCTATCTGGAAGGACTTCACCGCCTACGGGGCACAACGATGACAACGATTCGTCATGGAGCACATGGTTCATAACGAAAGTGACATGATAAATGGAGAAATTATATGACCAATTTACAGTACATTTTCACTGTTTTGTTTGGGTTAGCTTGACGGTCTGGTTGCTGTACATTTATAGAGAATAACCAGTCGAGGTGGTCAATCAAGGTGAATCACAGAGTTTGGGAGAAGTCCCTGGACACCTTTATATTGAAAAGGCATTGCCAATCTCTCTTTTATATTACTGACTGGGAAAAAATACAGTGCTCTCCATTGAAATCGAAGGACCCATTTATTCAACCCTTTAAATCAATAGATTTATCTCTGCTGGGTGTGATAACATTGATCACAGTGCCTGCCGAGAACTACAATAAAACAGCCCCAATGCAGCGACAGGGCCGTCTAAATGTTGAAGGTTAATACTGCAATGAGATCAATCTACTCTCTCCATTGTCTACATACAGAGGCAGCGGTCAGTAAAACCTTAGAATTGTCATCAAGTCAGAACTTACCTATGCCATCCTGGAGAGGAAGTGAACTGTACTAAACTGTGCAATCTCAGTCTTTCCTTGCAGAGTAATTTTTGCACAAATTTGAAAGAAAATTATTATATTATAATATATATATTATATATTAAAAGTCTAGTAAAAATACGTACTTCTATCGGCACTCAGAAAAATCTAATTCCCGCCACCATATAGGGCCGGTTTCAGAGACAAGGCTTAAGCCTAGTCCTGGACTAAATCACACTTTCAATGTAAAATCTCCACTGAAGATGTTTTTTAGTCTAGGATTAGGCTTAAGCCTTGTCTGTGAAACTGGCCCATAGAGATTTATTGTTTGATTATAGCAACAACATGGATCATCCAGTTGACCAGGCGTAAGTACATTGATTTAAACATTATAATAAAGCAGTGGAGGAGGACAGATCAAACCTCCCACAGTAATGGGATAATAAGTCAAATGTCAAGATGAGAATTATGCTGCCAGAGGAATTATTATGAAATTAATCTACCGCTAAACGCTGTTGATGATGATTGACGAGTTCACAAATTGCAGCTGATCATGACTGAAATGATCTGAATATCATTAGAGAAGCATTGCTGAATCCCTTCTAGCTATCTCCAACCAAAGACAAAATTAATAACTGAGAAATATGTTTTGTTCAGGTGATGAATTCAAACGCGCTTCTCGAGCTGGTTCACTATTGACCAAGAGCCAGCCTTTCCGTGTCATCGATCAACCAAAGGTGAAGCCGAGTGGCCTTGGGTCAGCCCGTTCACTGTGACAGACAGGATCCCCTTTTATCTGTTCTGATTCAGTGCGAGTAAGAAGCAGTGGAATATGCACAACTCAAGTCTATAAACCAAAAAAACGGAAAGGCTGGCTGCAGACGCCTCGAAAAAACACTTCTCCGACGTCTCCTCGTCGTGCACGAGGCAGAGGAACGCTAAGCACTTGACCAGTACCTGAGGGGCTCCTTCTATGATGGAGGAGTGCGTCTGCTAACTCACACTGAGACACTGGCTCGGGTTTCAGCTCTGGGAGAGCGGACCTCTGCTCAGCCCAACGGTCAACCCCAGGGCCAAGGAAGTGTCACACATCAAACAGGGAAGCATTTAATGAAAAGTAAAAAGGAGGCCTCGGTCATTTCCCCCCTCGGTCTTCTTCTCCAGAGTGCAGAGGAGACCGCGATGCGTTTCGCAGGGTACAGCGGTTTTTGTTTTTACGATCCTACCAGCACAGAGCGTCCTCGACCACACCCAAGCTCTTAAGGCACATATCCATCTTCCATGAGGGCCTTTCCCTAGTCCTCTGACACTCTGTCATCTCCTCAAATACAAGTGTTAAATGGGTACCTCTTATTAGGCACACATTCCTAGCTACTTACTCCTTGAAACTTACCGAGGTACACAACAAGAGCTAAGGGAGTAAAGACTGTGTCAACAAGTGCATCTGACAAGACTAAGAGTCAAGGTTGTGAGAAATTAACTCAAAAACAAGTCTAGACTCATCAATGGTTAGCATTTGCAGCACATTCGAAAGACAGACAAAGTTTAATCAAGGATGGATTTAAAACCCTCCACATCCCTTCCATTCCTCCCTCCAGCCGTGATTTCCCAAATGACGGAATTGTCCCTAAAGACTGATGGCCTGTTTTTGTAATGTAACCTATATCTAAAATGGGATTTATTACAGCTCCATGCCATTCAGGGTCAATGGGCGCACAAGCTGCACTACAATACCATCACATGGCAGTTGTCAGTGTTCTGCTGTAAGTCATTATTCATCATAGAAACCAGGGAAACCTGCACTGCTGAACTGTAACAGCTGAAAGAGAGAAGCAAACATGACAAAACAGCAAATGATTCATTTCACTTAGAGAGAGAGAGAGAGAGAGAGAGAGAGAAAGAGAAAGAGAGAGAGAGAGAGAGAGAGAGAGAGAGAGAGAGAACAGGGAAAGAGAAAAAGCCGACAGAGACCTGTGAGTGTGTGTGTGTGCGCGCGAGTGCGTGCGTGCGTGTGTGTGTGTGTGCACCCATCTGTGTGCAAACAGGCACTACTCAAACATGTCGATGCACACAGAGTCCTGAAACTCGACTGAACAAGACACTCTAAAAATAGACAGGCATTTATTTTTTTCAGTCCTCCTAATACCTATATTAGTTATGGATGTGTGTATATATTTGGCTTGCTCCAACTCAAGGAACTTTCAATGGTTGTTTAGGGTACACATCTGACAGCTCTCTCGCTCCGGGACATATTCATATGAGATGTGTTCACAGTGCCGTTAGCCATCAGGTTTCTGAACTCAGCCTGTTTTGTTTTTTTCCCTCCAAATGAGAGAACAGTCTACCAGGTTTCATACATACACACGTTCAGGCGTGTTCTGGGGCACTTTAAGTAATCTTCCATGCCCCCGGCGCACTTGGGTGTGCTTTAAAAGAGGCAATTTCTGTCAGAGGCAAGGAACTGGCTAAAGTTATAAATAAGGCTTCCACAGAAATGACTGACACATATTATTGTCTGTGAGGACAGGAGATGAGGTAGGGGCACGTCCTAACCTTCTTACCAACTTATAGTGGGCCAAGTCATTACATGATCAACAACATCGATCGACAGGAGATTCAGGCCAGAAAATGTCAAGCAGAGCCCTGGCGATACAGCATTTTATGGGGTCTTAAATCGCTAACAATTGTTTGTTTTGTTTTTCCAATTACTTCGACATTCCTGTCCCGAGGTGCTCCGATATATCTGTCGTGCTCTAATGTCAAATCATGATTTGTCAAGTTATGAGAAGTAACGTAGTAGTAGTAATGCAGAACACACGTGGTAGATGTTAAACACGTCAGTGTTAGAAGGTGCTCGTTCATACTGACCAGGTCCACCTCTCCCATGCTGAGCTGGGCGCGGCCGAGCGTCTGCCAGCCCTCCCACCACAGGGGGCGGAGCTTCACCGCCATCTCTGCTGCCTGCACTGCCGGGAACAGTTCCTGGAGGATGGTCAGCACCTGGGGTGGGGGGGGGTCACACAGAGGTTCAAGGGTCTCAGACCAACAGGGCCTCGTGCTTAATTCATATGAATTCATACAAAAAGCACAACACCAAATTTGTACGGAATCTTACAACCCGGATCATAAGAAAAGCTATGAAGGTGACTTCCTGTAGGTTAGGCAGGACTAGTTAAGCAGAAGCAAAAATAATTAGCGTAAACAAACCAAGGGGAAGGAGTTAGCAAACATAAGCAGAAGCAACAAGAACTCACGCCAACAAACAATGTGACTCCAACCTTGACTCCAACCATGACTCCAACCATGACTCCAACCATGACTCCAACCATGACTCCAACCTTGACTCCAACCTTGACTCCAACCTTGACTCCAACCTTGACTCCAACCTTGACTCCAACCTTGACTCCAACCTTGACTCCAACCTTGACTCCAACCTTGACTCCAACCTTGACTCCAACCTTGACTCCAACCTTGACTCCAACCTTGACTCCAACCATGACTCCAACATTGACTCCAACCTTGACTCCAACCATGACTCCAACCATGACTCCAACCATGACTCCAACCTTGACTCCAACCATGACTCCAACCTTGACTCCAACCTTGACTCCAACCATGACTCCAACCATGACTCCAACCATGATTCCAACCAACGACATTGAGATTGCAAGTCGAGGTGCTAATTACTCCACCACCCCACCAACCTCCTAATGAGGTTTTCTGCCTTTCCTATTGATGAACTGCCTGTAGAAATGGCCTCTTGCACGTCCGCATTCAAAGATACGACCTGGGTCGTAACATTTCATACGAATTCTGTGTTCTGCTTCTTGTATGAATTCATACAAATTAAGCATGAGATCCCCGTTGCTCGGACGACTGTAATGTTCTCCAGGGTCTGGAAAGAGGTCAAAACACAAACCAGATCTCTGTTCTCAATGGACAACCTACTGTACAGTCAACAGTAGAAGACAGTTTCCTGTTGTGTGTACGTGAATGTAACAAGCGGTCTTGGAAACACAGCAGCAAAATTAATCATTATTATTATTATTGCATAATTGCATTAGAATTAAAGATCATCATTAAACTGCATAATGACAAACGCTAGTCAACATCTTCGGCCGCTCAGAGTGATCTCAACTCTCCCAGTCGTGGATGAGGAACATTCGTCCTTTGAGCTTAGGAAGGTGGGAAATGTAATCACCACGATTGAAGGACTGATCTAGGATGTGTGCTTGCGTAGGTACGCGTGACGGAGGAGCCGTCCATGGATAGACATCCCCCGCCGTGGTGCCTTGGGAGCAGGCTTGTGACGGCACAGTGCAGCCTCACTGTCTCCTGGACGCGTCCGTCAGGTCCAAGCCAGGCCCAGGATCCTGTTAAAGGGTTTATTCAATTACAAATGATGGGGAGAGTTCTGGGCGGTCAAGGCCGTGATATGCAGGGACCTCCAGGGCTTCAGTTACTAATGTCCCCATCCGTCTCTGTCTCCACACAGCTGACCACGGCCGCTCCTCCACGCTACGGAGAGTAGACCCCTGGCTGAGGATAATGCACTCTACCGCTGTTTTCTTTTACCATCAGTGGTTATGTATCATGAATGCGAGATAGGCTTCCACACACAGTAGCTGATTCTCTGCAGCAAAATCTCTTTGGGATCACTGCTCTGTTCCTTTATTTGTACATTTTTAACTGTATCTCTACGACCAGCCACAGACAAAAGGTAAATATTAGCTACATTTCATGACAAATAAAGATCGTCCTTCAGCATTCAAGTCTGTACAAGCTTGATGGACACCAGACTGGTGATGATGGGCAGGGCTGCCATGGGAGGTTAGGCCAATCAAACGCATGCGGCTAGGTTTTTAAAGCGTGATTGACAGAGAGGCCAGACTACGAGCGTCATAGAGGAGCTGACTGAGTTAAAGAAGAGGAGGGTGATGTGAGGAACTGAATGGCGAATGTCACGCTGAATCCCAGTGATGTAGCCTGTCTCAGGAGAGCCACTGTCTCTCAGTGTGTTGTATACGTGGACCAAGTCCAACAGAGAGAGACTAATTGGAACATCATATTTTCTGCGCTCCAGACAGTGTTGACATGAAGCTCTTCATCCATAATGAAACACATCAAAATATGATTTAATGAGTGGAGGAAATGTCTCGGGAGCAGATCATACAAATGGTGTGTGTGTGTGTTTAAGTGTATTCGTGTGTACTTCCAAAATCATGACGAATGAAATTGAGGAGCCGCCAAAATACAGTGCGGTGCAGTGAGTGAAAAGAAACAAGCAAACATTCTTAACTCATTGACTGCCAAAGACGCCAATTGGCGTCTTATAGAATAGTAACGTTGACTGCCAAAGACTTATAGATTTATTTATTTTTTCCGCGGGGATCGCGTTATTGACATGTTCTACACCTAGCGAGTGAATTTCAGACTTGGGTGTAATGTATTTCGGTCCCAGATGGGGGCAGTAGTTCGATAAAAGCCTGGAGAAGGAAGTGGCTTGCTGTGGGTTGTAGTAATGGCGAAACGGATCAGGGTATGTGCCAAACGCGGCACGGAGCATTGCGGCGCGGAGCAGCGCGGCCATCGCGCGACTCTTCAAACAGTTCAGAGTCGGATGATACAGAAAAAGTGCAGAAAAAATAAAATTAAAAAAAAGTTCTGCAGAAAAAGCTCGTTTTCTCTGTTTATTGGTCAAAATCAGGTGTTTTTGCTGAAACCACCCTATGTTCTACGGCCGATTTCTAAACACTCAAAGAGTCTAGAAACAAACTTTCTTTTTCTGATGAAAGAAGAGAGTCTAAAGTTTTGGTAGATATGTTCAATGTTTATGTAGTCCGAAAAGTCAATATTTGGTGGGTCTTCAAAGTTCAGCGAAAATGCCCCAAAAGTCTGGCAGTGTGGAGCTCTCCGCTCTGAACATGGCTGGCAGTCAAAGAGTTAATATGTCAAATAAAAAATATTATAGAACTGTATAGTATATTAGTTTTTATTTTTATTTTTTATTTTTTAAAGAAGACGACACTCCCTGTGGAGAACAGGCTGCATGGCTTCAGCCGTATCGTTTTAATAGATAGACTAGTCTCTGTTGGCATCGATCAGAACACCTGCAAATGGTTTTCAAGCGAATACAACCAAATGTGTTGTGTTGTGCTGCTGACTCTATTCACTCACTTTTATGGACGTCACTAAAGGTGTACCGCAGGGTTCAATTCTAGGTCCTTCTAGGTACTCTTTACCTTGTATATGAATAACATTGTCTCGTTTAAAAAATGGCTATAAGTTGCACTTTTATGCTGATAGTCATTTATTCATCTGCTCCTACATTGGAAGGAGCGTTATCTATTTTATCCTTTGACTTGATCCAGCGCTCAACTTCGAGCTTAAATGGAGCTTAAAAACTTGTTTTAAATGGAGAAAAAACTAAATACCTTTTTTTTTTAGATCCCACTCTTTTACATAAATGGACTTGGCAGATCGGCGGTTCGAGCCCCGGCTGGCCACATGTCGGTGATGTGAGACATAACGGGATATCTGACACACACACTAGGGATGGACGGTTTTTCGGTTATACCGAAAACCGGGGTTTCTAAAAATAGAAACGTTTTTTTATCAAAACCGTCTGAAACCGTTTTTTTTATCAATCAATCAATCAAACTTTATTTATGTTCTATAGCACAAATCATGCATTGAATGTAACTCCAAGTGCAGTATTTACTAAACCACAATATAATAAAACAAGAGCTATACGGATCAAGAGTGTTTGTGCACAGCGCCACTGTGTGTGAAGGCGCTACTGAAAGTGATGACAGAACGCATGTCTCAGAAGATACGCGGTCACTTAGTGACGCAAAGGTAGTTCTGTATTTATCTCTATCTGTATTAGTACATTTATTTTGAAAGCTCTATTTTGACAGCTCTACCATGGGCACTTTTATTTTGATGGGGCATTCTTTGTTGATTGACTTACGACAGTTCAGGACGAGTCAGTCTCGCGGCATGTGGTTTTTATGAAAAGCTTTAAGTATGTTCACTGCATAATTCTATGTCTAATATTTCAGTGATTATTGAGCAGTATTCAAATATTTAAATACATTGAGCAGCAGCTGAAACTTTGTCTAAGAACCAAGATATTGAGAAAGCAGTTCATTCAATGAAAACGCTGTTCCAAGAGATGATCTTCCGTGCAGGCGTGCACCCTGGATCAGCGGAGCTGGTGTGTTAAGTGTTCATGTGTTTTCTTGTATGGTGTAGCTTACAAAAGTCTGCCTTTCCACTTATATTTGTGAAACTAAGTACCGGTAGCCTAAATGTGTTGCGACTGTGCTTACGGTGTTTTAATGGTGTTCGACATGAGTGTATTGTAGCAGTAGGGCTCAATTATTTGAAATTGGCGCTCTTTTTTTTTTTTTTTTTTTTTTTACATTTATTTTTCGGTTAACCGGAAAACCCCGGTTTTAGTCTTTGACGGTTTTTCGGTTTCAATAATTGGAAACCGTCCATCCCTAACACACACACACACACACACACACACGCACACGCACACGCACACGCACACACACACACGCACACACACACACCATTTACAGCAGAAATAAAATGTCTATCCCCTACTACTTGATAGCTTCAGATAAAGAGTTTCTACAATCTACAACTGCAACATGGTATTCTCTAACATCAGGTCCCTCAGGCCTAGCTCCTACCACTAGCCCTGCCTTCTGTGGAACAGCTCAAGTACACGTTTAACAAGAAGGGAACCCTCACAAGAAGTGCTGCTGTCGGTTTTGAGATTGTATCCTGAGACGCATTAGACACACTTTGTTTGTACGTTACCAGAACAGAGACAGAGAGAGAGAGAGAGAGAGAGAGAGAGAGAGAGAGAGAGAGAGAGAGAGAGAGTGAGAGAGAAAAAGGAGATCACAAAGAAAATCTCCTGACAGAAGCACAGGCAGAGGTGTTATCTGGCCCTATTGTAGTGTCCTGTACCTGGGACTTCATCTCGTACAGGAGAGGGTTGTCTGGAGTCAGCTGAATAGCCTCGTCCCATCTCTTAATGGCCTCCCAGTGCCTGCGGAGAACACACACACACACACACACACACACACACACACACACACAAAATGGCTGTCCATTATCACAGTCAGGAGTACACACACGCGAACACACACACACATGCATACAAGCGAACACGCACGCACGCACGCACACACGCACGCACACACGCACACAAAATGGCTGTTCATTATCACAGTCAGGAGTACACACACACATACAAGCGAACACACACACATACAAGCGAACACACACACATACAAGCGAGCAAGCACGCACACACGCACGCACGCACACACACACACACACACACACACAATCTGTGAGTATCTACTGTAGCTATATTCCGCCCTTACAAGAGATGGGAGAGTACCTACTGTACACGGGTAATGAAAAGAAGGCCATGGCAGCCATTAGCTATGCATTCAGAGTGTACAACGTTTACCCTTCACGTTGTCACGTTCTGTTCCTCTGTCCATCGGCATCACCTGAAGCCACTGTCAAATCCATCACTTTATTACTTTATCAATGTAGATGACTATCAATGTTACTTTTTTAACTTACTTCCGTTATTTATTATTATTGTGTTTTTGTATCTGAATGCTGCAATGTCAATGTTGAGGAACCAAAGCCAAAGATGTTTTACACCTGTGGACTTTCTGATTCTGACCTGCTTTCTACCACAGACAGTGTTGCCAGATGGGATTGTTTTCCAGCCTAACCAGTCTAAAAACCGCCTAGTATGATCATAAGTAGCCCAATTGGGCGGGAATACACACAATCTGGCAACACTCACCACAGAGCGTCATTTAAGCCCTTGGTACAGACTTCTGCCTATGAAAGGGAATCAGTCCTATAAGACCATCTGATGTCTGCTGATGTGACCCTTGGGCCAGACTTAGCTGGCCTTAGATGTTGTAACGCAACAGTCAACACCAACAGATAGCCTTCGCGGTATAGCCTTGTTGGCTGAACGCAAACACCGCCACTCGTGAACAGCTCGGGGGCTAATAAAGAAAATCAAATACAGTTATGAAATCAGACACTGCCCATATCATTGTCACTCATCTCAAGGAGGAAATTAAATGTATTAGGGTTGAGTCTAACCCAGGGCTCGAAAGTGCGACTGTTTTGGTCGCATTTGCGAGTGAATATATTTCTGTGCGACTTGGAAATACATTCAATCGCACCAGTGCGACTAAAAGACTGCTGAACTACTGTCATGCGCAGTCAAACGTATGTGTATAAGCGATGAGGGAATGAAAACAGTGAACAGAAACGCGTGTCGCAGAAATGCTTCACGCGAGTCCTATATGCGCTTAAAATGTGCATAATGGGTATATCGGATACCGCTCTCATAGTTCGTAGCGCTGTGTTTTGTTAGCCGCTAGCTGCTAGCAGTGTTTGCTTCCGGTTTCATTACAAAGAGGTTAACCCTATATGTGCCTGACGTCTAACATTCAAATGACTCTAGCTTCATCTTTTTTCGGATTTCAATGTATGACACATAATTTGAAAGCTTATGATCCGTAGTTCCAATCCACAACACGTCACATTTGAAAGTGTTTATGTATTTTTTTTACATTTGAAAGTGTTTTGTTTATATATATTTATATTATACAATTTACCAGTCATATTCTGGAATGTGTCTAAAAGTTCCATAAGTATAAGCAAAATAAAGTAACAGTTTGTAAATAAATAGTAGCATTTAAAATAAAATAAAAAACATGAACCGTGAACCGTGACCCAAAAACCGAGGTTCATACCGAACCGTGGGCCAACTGAAATTAATATTCTTACTTCCCCTTTACATTGTGTGAGTCTCCATTTTTATTACGGCCAAGAGCCGGTTATGATCATTTTGATATGTTATGATTATGATAATTTGTTGTCGTTGTTGACAAAAATTGCACAATTTTCATTGTGCTACTGAAATTCTTGGTGTGCTACTAAATTTTTCAACATGGTAGCACAGTGCTACCTGGGGAAAAGGTAAGCGTCAAGCCCTGGTCTAACCTCATCTAAATGGATTAGCCAACATAATAGAGAGGCTGGTGTGTGCTCAGTAGATGCCGTATGATATCGATAGATGGTTGTTTGTATAATGATGATGTCCATGATCGTTTGTAGAATGGTTTAAGAGGAGTCAGTTTAGGTACCTTTTATCTCAAGGTCTTTAGAGGTGATGATGATGATGTCATCCATGACACGCGTCTCAGAGAAGACTAGCGATCTGTTTGTTTCCCCCCCTGAAACAGTTCCTCTTTCCACCCAACCCTCTTTCCGCCTCTGCTCTGCACCTACTGTAGCTTGGCCGGCAGTCCTGGAGAGGCCGGGGAGAGAGACGCTCACCCAAACAGACCTGGGAGGTACCGTAGGATGAGCTCATCCTCACCGGAGCGGGTCCAGTGGATGCCGGCTACACACAGGCGGCTCAGTCCTGCCCCGCCCTTCCTGAGGGACGCCCGCCTGGGGTGGTGGCTTTAGTGGCTTGAATGTTCACTCAAGCAATCATGCTGTAAAAACATCGGCCAAACTTCAAAAGACACATGTATAATACTGGCCTACTCGTTAATATCTATTCATCCATTACACGTTGGCATCGGTGCATTTGAAGGGCTTTTCCCCTCTTGAAAAATCTCACTAAATAACCATGCTGAATCATTACTTAATGATGCATTGGCAGTCTGTGACAGTGTGTGTACCTGCCAGGACCCTGCCTTTCTGCCTGTATTTGCTTTTCCAAAAATGTCCAGGACGTTCCTGGGCATCTGCTATTTGCTGTGGGCGTCTGACCCTGTGGCTAGTGTGTGCGGCTCATTGGCTAACCTAGTAGTGCTAGCCTGGGAGCCACAAGCATTTCTCAGGGCCGAAAATCTACCTAAGCCAACGGAAGCCTTCATGCGCAAATAAGTTGAACGTGATTATTTCTCCTGTGTGACATTACAGCCTTGTCTGAGTTTGTTTGGGGGAGAACCTACCAAACCAACCTACGGACCTTCGGGGGCAGAGCTTTCAGTGTGGCAGCTCCCACCCTCTGGAACTCTCTCCCCACAGTGATCCGCAATGCCCCTACCCTGGACACTTTTAAATCAGCCCTCAAAACCCACCTGTGCTCTAAGGCCTTTGGCCCCTAGTCTAGTTTTGTCACTCTCGTTGTCTTTGTTTCTTTGCTTTGTTTTTCTGTTCTGTCTGTCTGACTGTCTGTCTATGAGATCTGTTAAGCATCCTTGGGTTTGAGAAAGGCGCTATATAAATCTAAGATATTATTATTATTATTATTAGCATTATTATTATTATTATTATTATTATTATTATTATTATAATGATGGGGATTTGTTTGAAACGTTGGGTTTTGTGAAGGTGAGTGTTGCCACTGGCTGGCTCATGTGCGTTTTCATGTTTCCACATTCACAAATGTACACAAATTTACAAACTAAACAATAGCTGCGCTTAAAAGACACCATTCTGAATTGTTGAAAGAGGGCTTCTGATAAGCATGTTTTCCTCCACACAAGTAACTACTGAAGAACGTCATTGCTAACTAGCCTATCTGCGACGCAGTGAACTAACTCGGATGGTGCGTTTTCTCTTTCTAAGCAGACAAGGGACAACATCCAGAACCACTGTGTGTTTGAGGATTAAGGATATGGAGTTTCCGTCCAGACCAGTAGACAGAAGATACATGACACGGTCCTCTGGTGTTGGCTAATAAGGTAGATAAGCTCAGATGAGTCTGATGAGCCCTCTACTCTGTCTGACACCTCGTCTCCTCTCTATGTCAATATTGGTTGACGATCACTTCAGTTAACACATCTGTACCAAAGCATTGTCCTCACAGGATGTTCATATATTTGTCATGAATGAGTCATCGTTTATGGACAAGGACATCCTGATGAACTTGTAAACCAGGCTCATAGAGCTTGGGGATTATCATAAACATAATGGACATTGACCCCGACGTGCATCACTATCAAGCTATGACAGATAACCTGTCTGTATCACACAACGGCTTTATCATCTAATTGGGCCAGTGTGGAAATGTTATCTGGGATTGACGATTGCAATAAACATGACAGTGTCCGATATCAGGGATGGGGATTTAGCCTGGACACCAAGGAGTTTAAACTCATTATTTTACAAAACGTTGTCTTTACTGAGAGGGTGGTGGTTTGCTGAAGGACTAACGTCTGATCTGAGGAACAGCACCCTAAAAGAGTTCAAGAAGTCATCCAGTGACAAATACACCACAGGACATCTGAAAGAGGAAGTGAGAGATGTGTGCTCAGCGAGGTGAGAGATCTTAAACAGGAAGACACACCTTCAAACAGACGACAACGACAACAACAACAACAACAACAACAACAACCACATAGTATTTAGAGATTCACTGATAACACTTTCTTTCAGACCGAGTACAAGGAGTTAGGCCCGAATTACACTGGATGTGAGCCTCATTTAGGTGCTCATTCTAGCAGGTTGTAGCAGCCCATTCTAACAGGTTGTAGCAGCCCATTCTAACAGGTTGTAGCAGCCATTCTAACAGGTTGTAGCAGCCATTCTAACAGGTTGTAGCAGCCCATTCTAACAGGTTGTAGCAGCCCATTCTAACAGGTTGTAGCAGCCATTCTAACAGGTTGTAGCAGCCATTCTAACAGGTTGTAGCAGCCCATTCTAACAGGTTGTAGCAGCCCATTCTAACAGGTTGTAGCAGCCCCACCGGCTGCGTGAGAGGCACTCAGAGAATAGAAGGCTTGCCTATTCAACGCGTGTTTTTCAGCGCAAGGCCGACGTGAAAATGATCTACCAGCAACATAGACTACAGTGTCTACATCTGTAAATATGTATATATATATATAGATATATTTTAAATCAACACTTGTTTCAAAGCAGCAACCCCACGTAGACTATAATTATGTTAACATCAGGTGAAGGGCAGTATTTTTCCAGTGATTTCTGCCTCTCGTGATATCTTAATTAAGTTAATGAAAGTGGTAAAGAGACAGAGGTGAAAGAGGGGGAAATAGGGACAGCAAGGCATCAAGACATCAATAGTTCTCAATAAGAGAAAACCTGAAAACCTGTAGAACAGAAAACCCGCTATTTGAGACACTGAGTACTCAATACTCAATCAGCATTACAGTTCTATCAATGACTTTGAAAACATGTTTTATTTTCATCAGCTGTTGCTCACTTTCTGACTGTAACAAATTAAATATGTGACAGGGTCTTTCGGTGTTTTTGTTGTTGTTTTTTTAACAGATTATGAAAGTCTGAAAATAGTTGAAGAAGATATGCTTATTTGAATATTAGTACGCTTCAAACCAAATACTGACGAAAATCGCTCTTAATCAAAACAGACTCGTTCATTCCTATCGCCATTATTATTATTATTAGTAGTAGTAGTATCTAGTGATCCTAAAACTGTTGTTTGTTATATGGAGTGGGCTCCCCAAAAAACTGAAATAATACAAATTCAATTTCGTTGCCATAAAGTGGTAGCGGGAGCGGATGTATCAGACTACTTTCACGAGTATATGACTACATCAGTACATGAGTACTGGTATTGGTAGAAACAAACTAGAAACAAGTTAGAACATGATGTCCCAGGAAAGAATGGACATGTTCTAAGGATGTTTTACCCCCAGAGTGACCCAACTTCAACAGATGAGCCAGACGCCAACATGGTCAGACTGTGTGTCTGTGTCACACTGTGTGTCTGTGTCCGTGTGTCTCTCTCTCTCACTCTCCCCCCCCCCCCCCCTCTCTCTCCCCCTCCCCCCCCCCCCCCCCCCCCTCTCCCCTCTCTCTCTCCCCCCTCCCCCCCCCTCTCTCTCCCCTCTCTCTCTCCCCCCCCTCCCCCTCAGTGTGTCACGATGCTGCATACATGGTTTAGACAGAACACCACCTGCCAGGGTGACAGGCTGCATGACCAGAGCAGTATGGGACACGGCCCACAGCTCCAACTGTTCATGTAGCCTTTGGCTCTGTGGCTCAGTCAGGGTTCCCCTGGCAGGCTGGCAGCAGCACAGAGGGGCTTCCATTCTATTTACAGTGAACGTGTGCAGCCTCTGGACGCTCCAGCTACACACACAAACTCACACCCATACACAGGGTTCCCACACCTTCTGAAACATCAAATTTAAGCACCTTTCAAGGACTTTCAAGGACTTTCAAGACTCGATTGCCTCAAATTCAAGGACCCAACACGGCATAGTTTGAGACTTTCAATGACCCATGTCTAAAACATGTCTAAAACATGATGCGGTATGGCAAGTACGGTAGCTAGAGGTATATACAGGACAGGGTAGTAGTAAGGTTGTAGTTGTACAGAACATACAGTATTACTAGTATGGACTCATGCTCTGATTCAGCATTTTAAGCGCATCTTAATTTATTCTAGAATTTCTGGTTCAGAGGGGCTTCCATTCTATTTACAGTGAACGTGTGCAGCCTCTGGACGCTCCAGCTACACACACAAACTCACACCCATACACAGGGTTCCCACACCTTCTGAAACATCAAATTTAAGCACCTTTCAAGGACTTTCAAGGACTTTCAAGACTCGATTGCCTCAAATTCAAGGACCCAACACGGCATAGTTTGAGACTTTCAATGACCCATGTCTATTTTAAAAAACTTTTAAGAACTTAATTTGTTTTTCTCAAATTCACAAACTTTCAAGGACTTCAAGGACCCGTAGGAACCCTGCATAGGTCTGACAGTGTCATTTATATTAGTTTTATATTAGTCTAATTTACAGTCTACATAATTATTGTTCTATTGCCCCTTTTGCCCCGATGTGTGTCAATGTGGTTAGAAGGGTGAAACCCGGGGGGTTTAGGTGGTGTAGTGGGTTAAGCGTCGACCACGTAAGCGCAGGGTTCCCGGTTCGATTCCGGCCGCGGACATGTCATCCCTCCTCTCTCTCTCACCCATCCTTCCTGTCTAAATCTCTATTGTATCTGTCAATAAAATAAAAATATGAGTGGGACTGTCCCACTCAGAAAAAAAGAATGACATCCGAGTCCAAACCAGGGGAGGCCAGCGTAGGTAGAAGAAGTCGGAGGGCGGGGTTCATTGTAATGCACGGAACGGAATGAGGAAAGTTATCAAACAGGTGTTTTTATAGCATTCCTGATTCCGTTCCGTGCGTTACAATGAACCCGTCCTCCGACTTCTACCTGCGCCGGCCTCCCCTGGTTCAGACACAGGCACACACACCCCTGTCCGCCACGCTGAGCCAGAGACACATCATTTCCTCAGCAGAATCCACTTAACTACTGACAAACTCAATTACACTTGGTCACCACTGGCAACATGTGGTGCCTAAAGTAGGGTGAGCACGGGGTGTGTGTACACGCTGACATGTCAATTATCATGTAAGAAGAGGCTAAATATGCGCAACCAAAGTGATATTGTTGTGTGTGTGTGTGTGTGTGTGTGTGCCACAGTATGCTAATGCTCACATCGCATCATAGTTTGTTCTAGCAGCAACTACTTTCTTACCACCATTATTGATTATTGACTCATTGAGTACTCTATATCTATTCTCTCAGGTTACTATTGGGAGTCTTTTCCTATTCCAAATAATTAACAATGAATTGAGCAGTAATTTGGATTCGCATTTAAACAAATCATCATGTCTGTATTCAACAGGATGTGACCTGCATTTCAACTGACAGCACAGCAGCAATGCAGGTCACTGTTTAGATTAGATTAGATTAGATTAAACTTTATTGCCATAACTCCAACACGGTAATCAAGTTCGCCAACGACACGACAGTGATTGGCCTGAGCACTGACGGCGACGAGACGGCCTACAGAAGTGAGGTCGACCACCTGGCTCAGTACAGCCAGGCCAATAACCTCGCTCTCAACGCCGACAAGACCAAATAGCTGCTGGTGGACTTCAGGAAGAAGAGGCAGGCACAAGACCCCATCACCATCAACGGGTCTGCTGTGGAGAGGGTCAACAGCATCAAGATCCTGGAGGTTCATATCAACAACGACCTCACCTGGGGTGAACACACCAACCAGGGGGTGAAAAAAGCACAACGTCGCCTCTTCCATCTCAGGCGGCTGAAAAAGTTCAGTTTAGGGCCTCAGATCCTAGGGGCCTTCTTCAGAGGCACAACCGAGAGCATCCTACACAAATAAGCTATATTATATGACTACTTGCACACTACCTGAGTCTTGAACACTACCTCACTACCTGACTACTTGAACTGTATCATATTGCATTTCATCTTATGGTACTCTGCACAGCATTTTGCACTATTGATTCCACTGTAGCATAACTTGTTCCGCTGTAGTACGACTACCATCACTTTATCACTTACTTTACTGTTACTTTATGAGTACTTACTTACTTAATGTCCTTTACTCTATTATTGTGATGTTGTATCTTGGTGCAATGCCAATGTTGAGGAACCTAAGCCAAAGAATTGTAGTCTTGTGTACTTACAATTCTGATTCTGATTCATTGCAGAGTACCAGACAACGAAATGCAGTTTAGCATCTAACCAGAAGTGCAAATAGTGATATAAAACATGATGCGGTATGGCAAGTACGGTAGCTAGAGGTATATACAGGACAGGGTAGTAGTAAGGTTGTAGTTGTACAGAACATACAGTATTACTAGTATGGACTCATGCTCTGATTCAGCATTTTAAGCGCATCTTAATTTATTCTAGAATTTCTGGTTCGTAATCAGTAACATCACACCTAAGGAAAATGTTGTAACAGAGAACCACCTCACTGACAAAGTGGTGTAGTAATTACTTCAACTTCCCTCAAGGCTAAACACTTCTGTGGTTCATTACAAAGAATGATTGATCATTCCTTTGGAATGAATAAAACGCTTATGAATATCTGCTGAAAAGTATTTTGAAACACTAACCAAGATAGTCTGGATATTACCTAATCGCTGGAACTTGGACAGGGTTTGATAGATGATATGAGGAATACATTATAATAATTATAAATGACAAAACATCAAGCCTCACACAACAGCATACAGGCCTACTGGCTGGAATAGGTGGAGAAAAATCATAGTTTGTTGGTTTAATATGGTAATTAGGTAGCCTATCGCTCTCCCCTATTTCTCTCTCACACACACACACACACTTACCATCACTGCTGCTAGTTATTATTATGTATTGTATGGCTCACTTTATCTTACACTTTATTGCCTTATTCTTATTTACACTTATGCCTAGTTCACGTATTGTAAGCATTTCATTGTCCAATTTAAATCCTGCATCCTGTGCATATGATCAATACACTTTGACTGGACTTGATCCTAGTGTGAAATGTGCACTGCTGACCAAATGGCTTGCACTGCATGTAAGCGTCAGAAAAGACGTCATTGCTCTGTTGACGGTAAACCCAGATAGCCCCCTGCACATCTAATCTTAGGGGAGATTAAAATCCTATTCAAGCCCACCTGGCCCAAAAGAGCAAGGGATCACAGACACAAAAGTCACACCTGGCTAAACCTTCATTTTATTGTTCAACAAATTCAATGTGCTATTCCCATCTAATTGGAGAACGCTAAAAAGGTTAATTAGAGCCACCAAAACAAGTGCCACTGGGAGAAAGTTCACGCGAGACTACTTGTATGAGAGGTAGCCGAGAGCCTGCTCTGTCCAAGAGCTCCCCCTTCTGGCCATTTTCTCACATGCATCAATGACCCATTCTCAAGAGAGGGTTCTGAATAGATTATTAGGCTTAATTCCAGAAGCTACCTTCTGACATTTGGAATAATTGCCTGTCATGTAAACAACAATGAGGGCCG
Organism: Nansenia antarctica; assembly: GCF_963989245.1. Taxonomy (NCBI): domain Eukaryota; kingdom Metazoa; phylum Chordata; class Actinopteri; order Argentiniformes; family Microstomatidae; genus Nansenia; species Nansenia antarctica. The sequence continues at coordinate 43,662,634 of NC_137689.1, read as the reverse complement.
ATACAACTCACTCACCAGGGACAAGAGCGTTGATGAAGAACACAGTCCATTATCTCAATGGGCCTCAGACTGTGTTGCCCAGATCCTGTCCAAATGAGAACTCCATGACAGAAGCTCCACCAGGCCCTGGCAGCAGCCTTCACTGGGCCCTGCGTCACTTACAGGCACTCCTGCAGCATTTAACAGCTGTTCCAAATGTTGTTAGCCAGCTCTTAGCCAAACGGGATACCACTGACTAGAGAGTCTTTATGTGACAGAGATTTGTGTAATTATATAAATGCAAGTGAGTACATGACTAGTCTGTGATCCCCCCAAATCCTACAGGTAGCAACTGACCTCAATGTCCTCCTACTCCAATCATCCCGTCTCTTGTTAGTTTCCCCTCACCTGCCCTCCTCGGCCAGCAGCGCCCCCTCCTCCCTCAGCCTCTGGCCCTTGGCGGCGCAGTCTTCCAGCAGGACTTCCCGCCGCCTCTTGATGGCATGAAGCCAGTCCACCTCATCGCCCTCCTGGTCCCCGGGGCCGTCAGCAGTCACATCCTCTGCTGCCTCCTCGGCTTCAAACAGCTGCACCGCGGCCTTGGACACCTTGTCGCCGACCTTCCTCTTCCAACCAAACGACGCCATCCTGTAGGGAGCAACAGTGCGTGACGTTAGAATTATAAGGTTCTATCTCCATTTTTGGTCAAAATTGAGTTTTTTTACATAAGCTGATCCATTAGGTGTTTATTAATGCCTGTGTGGTGTTATTTTTAAAATGTTGACATTTTTGAGTTAGTAATTCATAAAATACAAAGGTTTCATCTCACAAAACATAATGGAATGTAAAAACTTAGACGCTCAATATCTCTGAACTACCCTAGACGGAGATAGAACCTTATCATTCTAAGCTCACGAGTGGGAGCCTTACTTCTAGCTCACACTGTCTGGAGACTTTTAACTTGAACGTTTGGAATGCTGTAGCTAGCTGTCAAGAAATATGTTTGTCCAAAACGTTACATGTGTTAGGTTTAGCTAGCTATACTTTACGTGGCACACTTTCACGTTGATCAAATACAGTTAACGTACTGCTCCCTGCTATAACCTGACAGGGATCATAGCATAGGGTTAACATACTAGCGCTAAGCTCTCATGGCTAACGTGGCTTGCGAGCAATGCTATGTTAGTTTAAACTCAACAACCGAACAAACAGGTAATTTCAGCAATACTACGAGTCAACTTATCGATAATAACAAGTTAAACGTCGCCCTGTGTTACTGCACACAGTGTGTGGCTGTTTCCACACGTGAACACTCACAGCAGCAGGAGTTGTTGTGTTTTTGCTGTTGTCAATGTTGACCTTTCAACTCTGCTTAACCCGGAAGCTCTTGATATTGTAAACACACATTTAAAGTAACAGTGAACATTTCTTGGCTCAACTTTTCCACTTCCTCAGGGGCCACATACTACAACAACAACAATAATAATAATAATAATAATAATAATAATAATAATACAAAATAATAAATATATATATATTTTTTATTATATATTATATATTATTGACCAGGATCTGACTGATTTTCCATACACTTTAAAGGGATAGTTAACTAGGTTTACAGCTTACAGTCAGATGGTTCCTTACCTTGAAAGTAGTCTATGGGTCAGTCACTACTAACTTCAGTTAACAAAAAAACTATGAGAGTGATAGGTGTTGAAATTAAACTGTAAAGAAAAACTCCATGCAACACTGCATATTTACAAAAATCATTGTTTAGGGATCATTAAACACAGTGAATTTTGCAAGGAAGCATACACTTTTTCATAGTTTCGGGATGTCATTATCACCATCAATCACCTGAATTATACAAAAGACAATTGTACTCCACTAGAAAACGTATAATAATAATAAGAAGAAGAAGAATTAAAATCAAGGAGAGAAAAAAAAGATAAAAGATAAAAAAAAGACATGGAAATTGATCAAAAAAGAATAACATAACACAAAACAGCAGCAACTACGAAACAGTAGTAATAGGACATGCAGCATACAAACAGGGAATAGTGAGTGGTAGTTTACAGTAAAGGAGAAGGGTCAGGTGTAGGCGTGTGTTTTGAGCACTTTTTGAAATGAATGCAGTGTGTCTGCATGTTCGATGTGCTGGGGGAGAGAGTTCCAGAGTCTGAGGGCGGCAAAGCTGCCCGTTGAGTTGGGTTGAGTTGAGTTGGGTTGGGTTGGGTTGAAGGGATGGAGAGAAGGATGGCTGAGGAGAAGCGAAGAGTGCGGGTAGGGGTGTATTTGTGTAGTAGATCGGAGAGGTAGGGGGCTGCAAGGGAGATGAAGGGCTTTGTATGTGAGCAGGAGGATCTGGAAATCACTACGGTATTGGAGCGGTAACCAGTGTAGTTGCATGAATGAATGAATGAATGGTCTTTATTGTCATTGCTATAGTACAGGTACCAAACAACGAAATTTAGGAGGGGTGGCTCCCCTGGTGTTAGGAAAGAAAAAAAACGGGGGAAAAAACACAAGAAGGGAAGGAGCTGGTTTACATAAATAAAGGCTATGTACACTATCCACCAGTGGTGTGCCGTCAGGGCCAGCAAGGCCTTCTCTGCTGGCCTAAACATCATCAGAATATACATTTTATTTTAATATATTTTTTCCACAAATATGTATTAATGATTCCCCATAGTCTATTCTCTTCATTTCATAGCTTTCCTCTTGGTTGCGCTGCTTCCAGTCTCCGATTGAGATTTGGAGGGCTGGCCTTTATGTTAGAGCTTTTATCCAATCAAAATGTGTTGCTAGGGGGCTCCAAAATCTGCCCGCCTGCACATTAAACGGTGCCGCGAATTCGACCTGTAACTTAACGTTGGAACGAGAAAACCTGTGGCGTACCTAGTAAACCTACGTAGATGCGAGCAAAAGCAACAACGGCGCCTGCTGTAAGGCTCAATGATGTCAGCACCCAGCACGTCTTTTGATTGGATACGCACTATTGATACGCACTATTGATATTCACTATTGAGATGCGTAACTATGCCGGTAGATGTGAAACTTTTGAAAGTGCGCAGGGAAACGGAGCTTTACAACGAAAGCTTTCGTTGACTGATCGATAATACTGATAATACGGAAACTACGTTGAGCTTCTTTCTTTTCTGGCTGAAAACAACCCAGATTTACATTACCACCTGTCCACAAACAAAGTGTTTACTGGGACGTCAGGCAAAATACAAAACGACCTGATTTTTGCTATTGCTGAAGTGATGGAGAAGAGATCAAAATGGAGATTAAAAAGGCACCCTTTGTCGCTATTATGGTGGACGAGACGACAGACGTGGGTAATGTAGCGATCTTAAAGATGTTAGTTTAACACTCTTCATTGTAAATGCGGATTTATTGATTAAAAATGCTTCGGAAATATTAATATAACTCTGTTGTACTTGTCTGACTATGTTAACATTGACTGCCAAAGACGCCAATTGGCGTCTTATAGAATAGTAACGTTGACTGCCAAAGACGCCAATTGGCGTCTTATAGATTTTTTTTTTTTTTTCGCGGGGATCGCGTTATTGACATGTTCTACACCTAGCGAGTGAATTTCAGACTTGGGTGTAATGTATTTCGGTCCCAGATGGGGGCAGTAGTTTGATAAAAGCCTGGAGAAGGAAGTGGCTTGCTGTGGGTTATAGTAATGGCGAAACGGATCAGGGTATGTGCCAAACACGGCGCGGAGCATTGCGGCGCGGAGCATTGCGGAGCATCGCGGAGCAGCGCGTCCATCGCGCGACTCTTCAAACAGTTCAGAGTCGGATGATACAGAAAAAGTGCAGGAAAAAAAAAAAAAAAAAAAACGTTCTGCAGAAAAAGCTCGTTTTCTCTGTCTATTGGTCAAAATCTGGTGTTTTTGCTGAAACCACCCTATGTTCTACGGCCGATTTCTAAACACTCAAAGAGGCTAGAAACAAACTTTCTTTTTCTGATGAAAGAAGAGAGTCTAAAGTTTTGGTAGATATGTTCAATGTTTATGTAGTCCGAAAAGTCAATATTTGGTGGGTCTTCAAAGTTCAGCGAAAATGCCCCAAAAGTCTGGCAGTGTGGAGCTCTCCGCTCTGAACATGGCTGGCAGTCAAAGAGTTAAGGTGATGCAATGCCCGGTTATACTGTGTTTCTGTCTAGTTTCTAGAGCCATGGCGTCATAACGATGGTATTAAGAGGTAGAATAATTCAGGTAGGAATGTGTCGGACATCACTGAAGGCCTAGGTGTGAAATGCACCGCCCGCCACTGCTATCCACTATACTATACTGTACAGATAGACGACTAGGGTTGTCATATTGCACATAGTGTTATTGCACATTCATTTAAAGTGTCGCAGTTTGCAGGCTTGAAATGTACATATTTGTGCCTCAGCACTACACCTGATTTTTTCAGTCCAGCAGCTGCCATCAATCCGTCCAGACTGTCCAGGGCCCAGAACCTAGGTCTTTGCTGTGTTCAGGGCCTGGATGGCCCTGGGGTAGAAGCTGTTCTTCAGTCTGTTTGTCCTTGCGGCCATGGTCCTGTACCGCCTTTTCGAGGGCAGCCGGGTAAAGTGTACGTACCCAGGGTGGGTTGGGTCTCTGGAGATCTTGGAGGCCTTCCTGAGACAGGGTGTGTTGTACAGCTCTTCCAGAGAGGGGAGGGGGGCGCCGGTGATCTTCTGGGCTGTTCTCACGACTCTCTGTAGCGCATTTCTCTCCGCGGTTGTGCAGCTGGAGAACCAGTTGCAGATGCCGTAGGTGAGGATGCTCTCCACTGCGCCGCGGTAGAAGGTCACCAGTATCTCCTGCTTGCTGTGTTCCTTCCTGAGGACTCTCAGGATGTAGAGCCGCTGTTGTGCCTTCTTGATGGTGGCTGTTGTGTTGTCCTTCCAGGACAGGTCCTCCTGCATGTGCACCCCCAGGAATCGGAGGGTTGAGACTCTCTCCACGCTCTCTCCGTCGATGAGCAGGGGCTGGATCTCGGACTTTTTCCTCCTGAAGTCCACGATGATTTCCTGGGTCTTTGACTTGTTCAGCAGCAGGTTGTTAACCTTGCACAGCTTGCTCAGTTGCTCTACCTCATCCCTGTACGCCGCCTCGTCCCCCCCCGAGATGCAGCCCACCACGGTGGTGTCGTCTGCAAACTTTACGATGGAGTTGCTGGGGTGGACGGGGGTGAAGTCGTAGGTGTAGAGGTTGTAGAGGATGGGGCTTAGCACGCAGCCCTGGGGGGACCCAGTGCTGAGTCTGAGGGCTGTGGAGGTGTGGGGGCCCACCCGCACCCTCTGGGGGCGGTCGGTCAGGAAGTCCTTGATCCATGCACATATAGAATGTGATAGACCCAGGTCTAGTAGTTTGGTCACTAGCCTGTCTGGAAGGATGGTGTTGAAGGCGGAGCTGAAGTCCACAAAGAGCAGTCTCGCGTAGCTGTTTCCCCTCTCCAGGTGGGATAGAGTGGCGTGGAGAGTCGTCGCGATGGCGTCCTCTGTGGACCTGTGGGCTCTGTAGGCGAACTGGTATGGATCCAGGTTGGGCGGGAGGCGTGTGAGTATGTGGGCCCGGACTAGTTTCTCGAAGCACTTCATGATGATTGGTGTGAGTGCCACCGGGCGGTAGTCGTTTAGGCAGCTCACCGTGCTTTTCTTCGGGACTGGGATGATAGTTGAGGTTTTCAGGCAGGGTGGGATGGTGGCCTGGGACAGGGACTGGTTGAAGATGTTGGTGAAAACCCCGGCCAGCTGGTCGGCGCAGTCCCTCAGCACCCGTCCCAGGACGCCATCCGGCCCCGAGGCTTTCCTGGGGTCCACCGCCTTCAGCACGCGTCTCACTTCATGCTCTGTGAGGGTGAGGCTGCTGAGAGCTGGAGAGAGTGGTGTTTGTGTTGTGGTTACCTCCGTTCGCCCCTCGTCGAACCGGGCGTAGAAGGAGTTCAGCTTTTCCGCCAGCAGGGGGTCGTCCTCTGCGGCTGTGAGCCTGTTGGCTCTGAAGTTTGTCATGTGCTGAACCCCCTGCCACATCCGCCTGGAGTCGTTGCTCAGGAGGCATTCCTCAATCTTCTCTCTGTGGTCTGCCTTGGCCTCTTTGATGCCGCGCTTTAGGTTAGCCCTGGTGGTGCTGTACAGCGGTGTGCCCTTCCCTGCTAAGAAGGCGTTGTCCCTCTCGTTGATCAGTTTTTGGACCTTCCCAGTCATCCATGGCTTCGTGTTGGGGTAGACCCGGACCCGTTTGTCCACGGTGACTGAGTTGGTGCAGTTCACTATGTGGTTCAGAACCGACGACATGAACTGTTCCAGGTCCTCATGCTCATATTCCTGCCATGAAGTGTGATTTAGGCAGATCTGCAGTGGAGCGGACCCTTCTGGCCAGGTTCTGACAGTCTTAGTGGTGATGGGAGCACTTTTCCTCATGGTAGTGTATGCTGGGATCAGGAGGATTGACACATGGTCATGAGAGTGGAGAGCATTGGAACACCCCATTGGAGACTGCGCTTCCATACCCCAGTAGAGCGGTGTGGCCACTGTGGAACATCACTCTGTGGCCCAATCCCGATTCTCTTTTTTTACCACTTCGGCTCGTTTTGGAGTCACTCGTTTTGGAGCCATAGCCGTAGTGGTTCCCCGGGGGAAATGGGACAACCCTTCACTAATACGTCATCCGTAGTGTAATGAATGGGTTAATTCATAGTCAGGACAGCGCATGCGCCTAAGAGAGAGTTCATGATATACCAGTAGGTGACTGACAGGTGTCGAGAGAACCGAAGTAAACTGGTTATACCTTTGTTGAACCCAGACTCAAGTGTCTTATTATTCTATGTCCAAGTGACATTACACGTAGTATCGTAGAAAAGCATTGACGCTCGCGATTCATTCACAACTTGAATGAACTTGAACGCTATCAATCGATCAAACAAGTCATCAAATAAAAAAGAACAATGCTTCATTATCAGACCATGACAGAATAAGCTCTAACCTGTATGAAACCTGTGCTCCTACCCTGCCAGTCTGCACTGATTTAGGACAACAGGCTGAACTTTAGTTACATTTACGGCGTCATATGCCATCAAAGGGAAACATGGAAAAATGCATGACTTACAGATTTAATTTTATGACGTTACGACAGGACGTTGTGACAGGAACGCTGGAGAAACATCCGCTGTCCACTGCACTAGTTAACTACATATATAATAGTACATAATAACAACTGCTCGGATTAGATTGCCAGTTGTTTTGGTATAATAACAACTATAGCGTCATATACCACCAAGGGGGGGAAATTCACGCCTATCATGCTGTCAAACACCACAGGTAATAATTTATTTCTAAATAAACATGATTGTACATCTCTGAAATGGAAATCGCGCTGTGCTTGACACTTCCATCCTGTGCTTGACACTTCCATCCTGTGCTTGACACTTCCAGCCTGTGACAAACGCGCAGATATGAGTGCTCCGGTCTGTCCTGCTGGCTCCGGTGTCCTGAGTGCGCTGGACTGTGAAACTTTCTATGTTAAGCATAGGCACAGCACCTCGACATAAAAGCGATTTATTTTGTTATGCTTGTTATAAAGAAAAGGTCTATAATGCATTGAAATCACATTAAATTATATAACCCATCAACAATATTACATAATAACAACTGCTCGGATAGGATTGCGGGTTGTTTTGGTTTAATACGTGCCATAGCTGTAAATAAAACATGGACATAGGTCATGCGCGTCTATCATGCACACATCAGCCTAACGTTAGATTATAGATAACTTCACATTAAATATGTCTATCATCATCCGCTGTCAAACGCCACAGGTAATCTTTTATTTCTAAACAGGAATGTACATCTCGATGTTAATCGCGCTCCTTATGGGATGGCTGTGCTTGACGCTTCCATGGGGCGCTGCATAGGCACAATATCGGCATAATAGCGATCTTTTTTTGTTATGCTTGTTGTAAAGAAAAGGTCTATAATGCATTGAAATGACATTAAACTAAGATAATACGATGGTTATCATATTTTTTCAAGTCTTTATTTACAAGTAATTCCAGAAAAAGTAAATGACATTTCAGGCTCGCTTCCGTATTACGAGAGCGAAAATAACATTTCTGTAGATGTTTCGCAATGCATGCCGGAAGGGAGTCTCATGGCTCCGAATCGAACGAGGGTCAAGATTTTCTCCAAACGGAGCCATGGAAAACCCCAACCCTAACCCTAAATGAGTAATGAATTGGGACGCCACTACGGCTACACGTGAACGCGCAAAACGGAGATTAGGGGTGAAAACAGAGCCGGAGTGGTGAGTTGGGATTCACCCTGTCTATCTAGGGATGTAGGGGGATGGTTCGTGGAATTCAACATCCAATGAAATTGTAAGCACATTCTTACATCGCTCTGTCCAGGTTCCAATCAAAGCCTATAGCCTCTTTTTGGTTTTAGACGATCTGAGAAACATGTTACCATTATATTGGCATTCTGAGGTGGAGACCCAAATAACAGACCCAATGTTCCTCGAACACAAAAGACAGAAACAAAATGATATTGAGCCTGAGAAAGCCTCCTTCAGTTAGAAGTTACCAATGGAGATGTCGAACAACAGTCTAAAAAACCAAAAAGCTTTACATTTTCACATTTCAAAACGGGTGTGCTTGCTTGTGATATCCGATTGGTGCTACGACCTTGTCAGTAATTTAATTTTGATCACCAACAGCCCGCCACTGTTGCTCGGTAACCATTGAACAAGTTGTGTTGAGTGTTGCGCATGCAGAGCACCAAGCCTGTCGTCGAGAGACTAATCACATCCAGATAGGCTAATCTGAACATTCCCAGACTTCTGAACGAGGCTTGACAACAACATGATTTGGAGGTGTCATGTTGTTGTCAAGCCTTGTTCAGATGTCTGGGAATGTTCAGATTAGCCTATCTGGATGTGATTAGTCTCTCGACGACAGGCTCGACTATTTATTTAGTGATAGAAGTCCAAAAATATGTGGCCAAATCACCTCAAAGTAACCTCCAAGTCAGTGGAGGAGTTGATTTGACCACCCGTTTTGCCAGTCGTTTGAAGACTACTGTCTTCAAAACAAAGCTTAATTGTTCAAGCACCTGGAAACTACATAACATTGTAAAACCATCACAAAACTGTGGAAGGCATGGGAGCTTGTGCAATTTAGCTGTTTATTAGGCAGTCGTGTGTACAAATGATTTTAAACACTGTCCATTGAAATTTATTGGTCATTCTAGTAGTAGGGTCCCTTTACACACCAAATAAAAAATAAAACAATGTTTCTTTAAAGCAGTTAAGACAGATACAACAACATAATTCTTCTGCAAATCCCCTCATTTTACACTCCCACTCAAAAGGAGAAAACCACTCACTACTTGTGCAACACACAACATCACAAACCACTTTTTCCAAACAATCCTCATAGTTCACCTTTTGCACAATTTGGACTTGCATCTGTCATTAAAAACTAAAAAGGTTTGTGGTCCAACTTTATACTTCAACGACCGTTTGGTCAAGAAAGAAATGTGACGTTGCGGTCACATATCCATTCATACTGTAAGATCATCAGACCACAACCAGCCCCACACAATATTGAGGATATCTCTTTTTACTGATATAAAACTGATCAACAGTACTGATAATGATAAGGCAGCCAACAAAATGACAGACACTATTTAAGACTGGTCAACAACAGACTTGTCTGGATGGGTATAATGACACTGAAGGAGGAAAACATTATAATCAATACCTAGTTTCAATAAAAATGTTAAATAAAACACCTTCCCCAGGGGCACATGACGATAGGGTAAATATGTAAACTTACATCCAGAGTCACCTTTTTAGGGAATGTGGGTAGCCAGAAACAGTTACAATTTCGAGCTACAAAATATTTTAGATTTATTTCCTTGTCCAGAGCCCTCAATTAGATTGGCATGTACAAACAGAATATGGGAAAATCCTGTTAAAGGGCATTTTACTCAGCCAACACATGCATTCAGATATAAGAATATATGTTCCCCTCTACCTTATGATTAATCTCTCCAATATTAATAAAACAAACAACGTTTGAAACAACCTTTCAATTCAGTATGTTAAAGTGTGTATGAGAACTCTATTTGTGACTGTCATGGTAAAGAACTCTTGCTTGAAGAGAGTGGGGATACATTTGTGAGGAGTGAGGGCAGACAATCAAGTGTATCAGAATAACCATGATTAGAGTTCAGAAAAACAAACAAATGACATTGATATTTTGAAAAAAAAGCAGGAAATGAATAAAATGTCATCCAGCAATATAGTCTTACATAAATGCAAAAAAATAATAATCTTTCAGTCCATAATCCTTATTTCAATAATCTACAATCCCCATTTAAAGCACTGATAAATATATCCAAATGCATTTTTTATTCTTTATATATAAAAATGTAGGGGACAGACAAATCCAAACAAACATATTTTTTCTTCTTTTTCTTTTTTTTTTACAATAATGACAAAACCATGAGTAATCTATTCTGTTAAAACGCAATTAAATTCACACTCCTTCTGACTCCTCTTTCCCCTGACGCGAGAGAAAGATAACAGGGTTCATTGCACTTCCTCTGAGTCAAATGGGCGTTGTTGGCATGACAACCATCATTATCGCCGCTGCAGTTCCCTGAAAGGTCTGCAACGGTTCTCAGAGCTCTTAAGTGAGAGCAGAGCAGCGAAGAGAAGAGAAAACTGTGCAAAAGTGCCTCCTGCATCGATCAACTCGGCCACCCAACCCCCCCCCCCTCCCCCCCCGAACCTGAACCTTTCTGCAGGCAAAAAACTTGCTTTGTTTTCTCTACTGAAAAAAAAAGGACAGCAATGCTCACTGAGTACAGTACAGCAAATTCAGTGTATCACTCAGGCTACTAGATGTAGGGGGGTGGGACATGATTCAAGGAAGGGGAATTGTCGGGCTAATAATAAATGATCATGAAAATGTAAAACCATCTCTAAAACATCATTCTGTCTGACTATAAAGTGGCTTGATAATTGTCTTTCACCTTGGCGTTAAGCCCTCCCCTCAGACAACCCCCCCCCCACACACACACACCACCGGCCTCACGTTCAACCTCCCAGTCAGACGACCCCCCCCCCCCTCACCATCGGCCTCACGTTCACCCTCCCAGTCAGCGGAGGGATGCGAACCTGCATCAGTGCCATGGAACAACCAGCCCATCCTCGGTGGGGATGAATTGAGCCATGAATCGGTTGCATGCTTATTGCTATAAAGACACTCAGAGAGAGAGAGAGAGAGAGAGAGAGAGAGCAAAAGGCTAATGACGGATGGCGAGGCTATCGTGCAAGTAGCTTGATGAGATTGGCGCACATCTCGAAGAACTCGATGGTGTGGCTGCCGGGCCGGGGGTATGTGGTGGCTGCCGGCGCCTGGTCCGCCCCCCCCGTGGAGTCCACAGAGGAGGTCAGGGAGGAGGCCAGGGAGCCCTCCGGGGCTTTGGTGGGTGGGGGGGGGGCGGCCGCCGCGTCCCCTTTGGCCTCGCTCCCCTCCGTGTCGGTCTTCAGGGCCGGGCGGGGGGCGGGGAGGTGGCCCACCGAGCCAGAGCGGTGAGGGGTGGCCGTGCCAGACTTAGCCTCTAACATGTCATCTGGAACACAGTGGGACACAGAGGACATGACACACAGGCATATGCTATATAAACATATAGAGGTGGGATGCCATTAAAGGAACGTATGCATCTAAATTAAATGCAAGGATAAACATAATTATGAAAATTACCACTTACGGCTTTAATATCATTGGTTGACGGGTGTTGGTTTAGTAAAAATTGCTTTAGCATTGGCTACTGTTTTTAGCTTTATTTTTTTGGTAGGTTCTTACTTTTGTTTTCCTTTATATATATTTTAAATTGGAACAGAAGACAACAATATTGTGTGTAATATGAAAAGTGATTGTCAGTAAGTTTTAATCTAATTTAATTAATTAAATATAATTAATCAAAATTAATCGCATAGCAATATTTGACACGAGGAGCAACAAGTTTTCAATTCAAATGGATTTGGTATACGAGTGAATCAATGAATAATACAAATAATAAATAAATAATAAACAGATCAACAGTTTAACATAAAGTCACAAGTGACATCTAAAATGGTACAACAAAAAAACAGTACCCTTCACAGTAACAACAAACCCGTTGGTCTCAGGATACCTCTAAGCCTGCTACTTCTTCTGCTTCTTCTCTTTCAGCCAGTTGCTGAGACAAACTAGCCTGTTGTGGTGTCCCACTGTACATAGACATGATTCCCTAGACCAGGGGTGGCCAACCCGCGGCTCGCGAGCCGCATGTGGCTCTTTGCCTGTCTGTGTGCGGCTCTTCAATCCATTCATTAAAAGTGCGTGGCTCACTCTCTGTGTCTCGATAGACATTGGTTGATTAAAAAAAAAAAAAAATCCCCAGAAAATGTAATCTGAATCACGTTGTGTCATGTTGGTGATTTTATCCACTCCACACAACGGTAACTCAAAATCCTCCCGGCTCCATCTCACCCCACCAGCCAGGCGATGTAGTGGAGCGCAGGGTTGCCAGACGGGATTTGACAATTTCCAGCCCAACCAGTCTAAAAGCTGCCAAATTCACCCGTCCAGTGTGACCAAAAGTAGCCCAATCTGGCAACACTGGAGCGGGACATCAGTTCCTCAATAAACAAGCCATGAGTAACGTTAATGTTAAAATCTTGTCCATGATTCTCGTTCATTCAGGTGGGTTAAACAAACTGTATAAACGCCATAATACTGTTGGTTCAAATGTAATATATTAATGAACAAGTTCATGTCATGTTCTGTCAAACATGTTCTAATGTTATTTTAGTGAAAAAACGGACCTAACGTCACCCGCGATTGTGAAGCTAACTCTAACAAGCTAGTTAGCGAACATTAAAGATTACAACAGCTAGTTTACGTATGTCAACAATGTCTCTATTCTCAATAATTTCAGTAATAATTGTACCAAATTGGGGCCAGTAAAACTAACTTGTGTGTAAGTTATATGTGTGTGCAAGCATGTTTTGATATTGTCAATTATACAACAGTTAGTTCCGACCAAGTAATTTGATTGGACAAGAGGCATTCCATGAGTTACGATATATAGTATAACAGCACTGGGACTTTTAACTATATGTAGCACTCCGCCGCACAGGTGTTAAATTACCGTTAATTAGACTACATTGTTACTAAGAAGACATTAGCCAATCAGCGCGCAAAGCAAAACTCTCCGTTTTTAAATCCTCAATTTTGGCCGCCATTGGCCAAAAGCTGTAATTTGGCTCTACAAGTGTTAATATATCATTTTATGAAGTTTTAATATGTTTTCAGGCGAGAAAGTAACCATATATATTCACAAAATGTATCCGGTTTATCAAAATAACCCGTTTATATATCTGATCTCGACGTTTTTTCCCCCACTTCTGTGGGAAACTTCGCTAGTTGAACAGTCCCGTTGAGGAACTATTTTTTCTTGACGGAGCCAAAATAAATGATTAAATAAACAAACAAATCATAATCTGTTGTCACTTATTACTGTTAACTAATAAATTGCGCTGTAGAACTGTTGTATAAAAGCAATATCACACTCGAGGTCGTGTGTTATCAGCACGGCTGACGACCGAATCACAGCCGTGCTGATATTCAGTATAACACACTCCCTCTCGTGTGATATTGCTTAATCGTCTCACTTCTAGTAGGTGAGCTGTAACAAAAATATGCCATGGAAAAAAAGGAAAATGAACATAGACCTTTTTTGGTCAAAGGGCAGCAGAGACAAGTACAGGGACACAGGTGAGGTCTCACAATACTAGTGTTTTAACAGTGCAGTTAATTTAGAGTTGAGAATAGCTAAATCTGTAATGTTTTGTTACTAAGGAGATTGAACCAGTCTGCCACTAGGAAAGATGTAGATTACCACCTACATACTGTAGTTGTCTCCTTTATTCATTACCATAAGTCAATTGTATAGAAACAACTCACCAAAATTGACTATTGCACAACTGATTTGGCTAAAAAAATCCACCAAGGGGGGGAAACCCCCCCACTCTGTACCTTGCCATACCTTGGCCTTTGCTGAAATGACAACACTGGTCTCATAGCCTATTGGAAATGTATTGCGTGTGTGTGTGTGAGTGAGAGCTTTTGTGAGCCCGCATGTATGATGTGGCTCTTTCTGGTACCCCAAATATTTTTTTGGGCTCTTAGTGTCCGACTGGTTGGCCACCCCTGCCCTAGACACTATAGGAGGAGGAACGGCTCCTTTAAGACAGAGAGTTGAGAGTTCAACCCATGGGCTTTCTGGGTAGTGTTGAGAGTTAGCAGTTCCTGTTTATACATGAGAGTGTTTTACGTTAAGCTATTGTTACCACTGCTACTGTGATCCCGCTGCTGTTCTGTTATTCTAAGTTGGGAAGTAAAACGACAGACTCGACGACCTGTCTACCGTCTCCTCGTTTCTCTTCACTCTCACATCGGTGACCCCGAACGTTGATAAAAATACTAAAAAGATAACGACGGAATAGTGCCGGTACTAGCTCCGGCTCACGTCTACTCACTCCCACACTGTTTACATTTTCAGAGCTCAAGGCTAACCTCTTTTTTTGCACTATGTTGTCTGCCAGGGAGAAAAGTCACTCACAAGGGACAGAAGTGGCAGGGCTGGCCAAATACCCCCAAAAATGTTAAAATGCGTTAAAAAAGTTAACGCGTTATTTTTTCTGTAGTTAATTAATAGAAATTAACGTCTTAAAGTCCCAGCCCTAATATATATATATATATGTTACGGTACATGTGGGAATACGGTACATGTGGGAAAACTAGGGTTAGGGTTAGGTGCTAGGGTGCTACGGTTAGGGGTAGGGTTAGGATTAGGGTTAGGGTTCGACATGCCAGCATGTACCGAGTCGACGTAGCACCTAACCCTAACCCTAGTTTTCCCACATGTACCGTATTCCCACATGTACCGTAACATATATACACTTACGATACACTTGTAAGCAGGGCGATTGTATTGCCACGTATTAACTGAGGAAAAAAAACACCTTTTAGGAATATTTTTCCAAGGCACTGTTTTTGACATACCGTCTATGCTACGAAAGTCGAGGAGGTAGGTCCTGCTGTCCACCTGATACAGCTGGAGGCTCATCTTGGTCTGCATGCCTGTGATTGGGTTCTTCCTCCGCACACGCAGGTAGTATGGGTTCACAACCTGCCAATCAAAACAACCGAATGATCCTGTCGAGGTGGGCCTAGTATGTTGTTGAATATAAAGCATTGAATAAAAAAAAAAAAAAAGATAGTGTGGCAGACCTGGGGGGTAGTCTCTAAAAGAAAACCCAGGCTTATTATTATTATAATAATATCTACATATCTAATTATAATCATTATAAGGCTAGATTTTCCATTAGCGACGTTGATGGAATACCCCCCTGGTCTTGGACCTGTAGAGCTCTCAGCACCAGGGACAGCGGCCACTCCGCCCGTGGGGCAGCGTCCTAGCAGGGAGATTACCATCCCTACGTGCGGCTGCCCCCGCCACAGGCGGTTAGCTCGCTAGCCCAACCCGCCGCACCTGTGCCTCTGGACTGGAAGCACAGATATGGAGAGGGACGATCAGGCGGAAGGGGAGAAGCTAGGAACCGAGTGCCATCGCGGCAGAGGGTGAGAGCCAGACTCCGGCGACCTTAACCTAACATGTTCTGTTTTGTCTCCTAGTCACGGCGGGGCGACTATAGAGTACCCTGGTCTCCCCTGGTCTCCCCTGGTCTTCCCCAGTCTTCTCCGGTCTCCCCTGGTCTCCCCTGGTCTTCCCTGGTCTTCCCCGGTCTCCCCCGGTCTCCCCTGGTCTCTGTGTCCTTCTCTAGCTTGGGTGTGTAATTTCCCCCTCGGTCAAGCTCAGTGGTTGCCACAATATAGCTCATTGTTTCCTGATTCTGTGGTTATCTAAAACGTGAATATCTTGGTCTGATCAAAATGTTTGGTCAGACACGATTTGTTTTTATTCACAACCAGGCAAACAACAAAAGCAATGAGTCCGGTGACCCACTTGTGGAGTCTAGAGGCCAAATTCACTGTTTACAGTGGACAGTTTGTTTACAACTGGATCTGGATTGCCTCACCATATCAATTTTACTACTGTGTCCAAAGGCAGACACACATAAATAGCTACATATCAGGGCAAGAAGGAAAAACTGGAAACTGAGCATTTCCCTCTGAAATCGCACCCTCTCAAAAGAGATAACAAACGACGTGAGTCAGCTGATATATTCCTCAAGTCTTGAGGTTGTATACTAAAAATAGCTCAAGGGCTGATGGAAAGGCAACATTCCATTACAAGTCAGGTAGAACTATGACTGAGTCGGTGCACACCATGCAGAAAAGGGAAAACGGTCAGGAAAAAACAACTAACCCAGTTAATGTTTACAGACAGGTTTTAACCCTTCACATTAATCGTCCAATCCCAAAACAACCTTTGTCCCCTACTCCTTGCTACCTCTGTATAGCACTTTATAGATCTGGGAGGACTGGGTGGCAAACTACCAGCCTACCATAAGACTCGGTTGAGTGAATACCATTTTGCTTATAACTTTTATGCCCCTTCAGCTCCTTATTCGACTTTCAATAAATGGATACAGATTCCTGGTCCTCCCCCCCCTCCCCCCCCCCCAACCCTGTCCTCACCTTCCACTCGTAGTCCAGCTGCTTCATGGCGCGGCACACCTCAGACATGATGTCGTTGGGCCTGCTCTGGCTGCGGATGCCCAGGTGCCACTTGGCCCTCCTCACACCCTGGTGCTTGGACTTCTGGGGGTTCAGCTCGTCCAACGTGTGGCGAGGCCTGGGAGGGGTCTCGGCCACCAGGAAGGGCGCCATGCGCTCTGGGTGGGGCTTGATGGCGGCGGCCACCGCGGAGGCCGACAGGTGCTGGTCGTCCAGGAAGGAGTCTGGCGGGCTGGACGCCAGGTAGAAGTCCTTGGCCTCGCTCATGATGCGGCGGTTGTCGATGATGAGGTGGTAGGCCACGGCCAGCGGGTCCTGGTGGTTGCGACTGTACAGCACCGTCAGGACCTCCTCCTCGGTGCACTCAAACTTGTCGCACACCTCCTTCAGGGCCTCGTCGTCAATCATGTTGTTGCTGTAGGAGGGGTCCTCCGGGAACAGGTACTTGGGGAGCTCCTCTTTGAACCATGCGTCTTCTCTGTGGGAAGGCCAGACAGAGTTCTTAACAGGCTGACAAGGACAAGACTCGTGGTTGGGCTCAATTCCATTCCAATTCTGGAGATACAAATTCTCTACTGTCAATTGCAGTTTTTTTTTTGCTGTTTGTTTTGATCTATTGAAATGGAGCTAACCCCAAACCCTGTCAATAATACAGTTGTGGGACCAACAAGATAATAACATAATGAGTTCAGAGTGCAGCACATTGTTAGATGAGGAATGCTCATATTTGAGTTGACCTCCAGTCCCTCACCGGATCTCTTTGATGGTGGCTCTCTTCATGGGATCCACCTGCAGCATGTGTTTGAGGAGGCTGATCACCGAGGGGTTCAGGTACTGGGGCGTGAAGAAGATCCCGTCGCAGATCTTCTTGAAGAGTGTTGGCACATGGTCGTCGTCGAAGGGGAGCGTCCCGCACAGGAGGGCGTACAGGATCACCCCGCTGCTCCAGATGTCCACCTCCGGACCAGCGTATAGCCTGGGAGCGGACGCCAAGGAGAAAATGACAAACACTTATTGACGATCAACCAAACGTTCAAGATTTGATACCTTTGACTGTGTGATTGGAAATACAGTGCAACAAAGAGGGCTATTAACAGTGTCCTTGAACCAAGGACCGGAAATCTCTTTTAAAACAGGATCTAAGCCAAAATGTGCAATGGAATGAATAGCCGTCGAAATAATGACCTATTTGTAAAGAGGTTTTTAGCACGTTTATAAACCTCTGACATGTTCAATGGTTGAGCAGAGATGAGGGGCATCTCACACTACCTTCCTAATAATATGCCATTTAGCTAACGTTTCTATCCAAGGCGACTTACACAGTTATATATGGTCCCAGCAGGAATCGATCCCGCAACCTAAGCATTGTTAGCACCATGATCTACCAACTGAGCCACAGATATTATATTATGTATTATGTGATATATATTACCTTCCTGAGATGACTTCAGGAGCAGCATAGTTTGGAGAACCGCAACTCGTCCGCAGAAACTCTCCATCCGACATCATGTTTGACAGCCCTAGAGACAGAGAGTGTATGGGCCATTACATTTGACAGCCCTAGAGAGAGAGTGTGTGTATGGATGGTTACATTTGACAGCCCTAGAGAGAGAGTGTGTATGGACGGTTACATCTGACAGCGCTAGAGAGAGAGTGTGTATGGACGGTTACATCTGACAGCGCTAGAGAGAGAGTGTGTATGAATGGTTACATCTGACAGCCCTAGAGAGAGAGTGTGTATGGAGGTTACATCTGACAGCCCTAGAGAGAGAGTGTGTATGGAGGTTACATCTGACAGCCCTAGAGAGAGAGTGTGTATGAATGGTTACATCTGACAGCCCTAGAGAGAGAGTGTGTATGGAGGTTACATCTGACAGCCCTAGAGAGAGAGTGTGTATGGAGGTTACATCTGACAGCCCTAGAGAGAGAGTGTGTATGGACGGTTACATTTTGGTGCAGTAGAAGAATTGCCACATCGTATGTTTTCCCTCCTTCCCACAGTCGACTGTCTCTGATTGAAAAATTGAGAACTCTTGTTCTTGCATTTTGACATTTAACAGACGTTTATCTAAGGTGCTTTACGGGTGACAAGTACATTTTGTGACAGGGTCTGGTGAAAAAGTCCCCTAGTAGGGCACGGTCATTTATCAGTCTCTTTTTTTTCCCCCCCCACAGATTATGAAAGTGCAGATTGTAAGCTTTCGAATGATGTGTCATATACCTCAAATGGAGAATTGGAGAAAATCGCTCTGAATCAAAACACTGCGATTGCAACCATCGAGTTGGTAGCTACCTAGCAGCTAAAAAGAAAACATTGCTATGTACTAACGTCTAACTGCATGTTCAGCACATCACAACATGCTGATAGAACATCAACATGTTAAAAACACATCATTAGATCACACAGTCCTTGCTTTTGAACACGTCCTAAAATGTACGTTTGTTTACAAGCCGCGTGTCTCTACCCAGTAGCCTACGAAGCAGGACGGCAGACGATACCGTTTTTTAAAGAAGCTTTTTGGTCGTTTGCGCAACTTCAGAATTGCCGACATGCGGACCTTTTCACCAGACCGTGTCACATTTGTCTAAAATAAGCGAATCATCTACAATCATCAGTCATCATAAGAAGAAAATCTATGCTAGTACCAAGTGCCATTGGCAATCACAATGCTAGAAGGCCAACTTGAACTGTGTCACCGATTGAATAATAGATAACTCTTGTTCTCTCCTTAACATGCCCCTGCTCATTCTGTTAAGCCTGGTTGCCAGCAACATCCTGTCTCCGCTGTCTCTTTATATCTCCGTGAACGTTTTGGCAGCTTTGTTTGGCTTAATAACCAGGTTCAAGACCGTATCGCGCTCTCATGCAAAACACCAGCTACCCATTCATTACAAGACTCCTCCACTAGAGTGTACATCATGCAGGAGGTTCCTGTTGGGTGTCCGGGTGACTCACCGAAGTCTGCGATCTTGGCGTTCATCTGTGCGTCCAGCAGGACGTTCTCAGGCTTGAGGTCGCGGTGCACCACCATATGTCTGTGGCAGTAGTCCACCGCAGAGATGATCTGCTGGAATAGACGCCGACTCTCCTTCTCGTCCAACTGTTACCATAAAAAAAACACACACACACATACACAAAAGTGTATTTCTTAACTTGTTTCATCTCATATATACAGTATATACAGTAACTATGGGAATTCTTCGACATCCATGTATGTAATGTGGAGAGGGATGGCCCTGAGAAGATGCAAGCTCTAACGTGCCTTTTGAACCCACCAATCCACCACCTCAGTCCCCTGTGGTAAGTACGGTAATTAACTGATTAGGATCCAGATGGATCCAAGCCTTGGCACAACAGACTACATGGAAACAATAGACTGAGAGGAAAAGGACTTACATAATACTGCGATTTGCACAAAGCCTGCATTTACCTCTGGTGGTAACACTGCCTGTCATCTTCTCAGTGTTGTTGCTTATTACCTTTCCATTTTTGCAGATGTAGTCAAAGAGCTCTCCTCCTGAGACGTACTCCATCACCATGAAGATATCTGTAGGGGTACTGATCACCTGGTACCTGAGTCCACAACACACAACAGTGTCAAACAAACAGCCCAGAGAAAACAGTATAAGTGTGTGTGTGTGTGTGTGTGTGTGTGTCCATGTTTTGGTCTTTTAAGTGATTTGGACCAGCAATGCAATGTTTTGAGCTATATTTCTGTTATACCACAGCAAAACAAAACAGCAAATTGTGTTCAAATCAAAAAGATTCAGGCCAAGAGAAGTTTTTGGAGGAGGTATCTACGCGTAAGTGATTCATTGATCTTGGACGCCAGCATCTCCCTAGCCGACCACTGGATAAAATAAAAACAGCTTAGGAGTTCCTACAGTTCTAAAACAGTGTCTTACAAAAAACAAGCCTACTACACTAAAAGCAACATGCTTCAACAAACTACATTTCTTCATTCCTGCGTACATTCAAGTCCCTTAAACAGTAGCTGGTATCTATCTCAAGTTGCAGCACAGGATCAGTCATTAAACAGGTGTGTACGTGGACGTGGACGGGGGGGTCTAGGCTAGGGATGCACCAAAATGAAAATTCTTGGCCGAGGCCGAATTTAAGGAAACACTTGGCCGAATACCGAATACCGAATACCGAATGTGTATCGGCAGTTTTTAATTTTATCATTGCATAAACTAAATACATTTTGCTTTTTATTCATGCTTCTCAAAGAAAGAAATTGAGATTGAAAAAAAAGAACTTTTATATATAACTTATTATAACTAATTATCGTGGGATTTAATCTCTACTGCTTTCCAGGGTTCAAGTTAATGATATTCATGATTTGTCTCTACATAGGCTTCAGAAAGTATTTAGACCCCTTCACTTTTTTCACATTTTTGAATAGATTTGCCATCAATCCACACACAGTACCCCATAATCTAAGTAAAAACGTTTTTTAATGTTTGCAAATGTATTAAAATGTAAATACAGAAATACCTCATGTACATAAGTATTCAGACCCTTTGTCACTCTTAAAATTAGGTCAAATGCTAAATGTCTTCAACAAGTCATTCAACAAGTTGAATTGAGTCCACCTGAGTGTAAGGATAATAGTTCATGTTATTTCAGAATGAATATCTTTTGTTTTTATAGTCTCTGGTTTGCATAGAAACCACCGCATGATACAGCTGCATGTCATAAACTCGTGTAGAACAGCTGGGAGTCTGAATATGTTTTCAACAAGGCAACAACTCTGCTTCTTCCGCTACGACTGCTAAGCTAACTAGCTAGATGAGTGTAAGGTTGCGTTCGTAAAGTCGCTCTGAGAGCGCTGGAGCGCACACTGGGCCCGACGTCATAGAGAAACCGAGTCATTTGATTGGACGAGAGGCATTCCACGAGTGCTGATCGGATTTCCTGAGTGAATTTACGAACGCAGCCAGTTTTGAAAGCGCGTCGCCTTGCGCCGCGCGCCTGTTGAGAGTTATATTTAATTGTATTGCGTCATCAAAACACGGCCACTATTCGGTGGTAAACATTCGGTGTTTTCACACATTCGGCCGAATACCGAATGTGCTTTATTTTGCGATATTCGGCCGAATACATTCGGTGGCCGAATGTTCGGTGCATCCCTAGTCTAGGCCTGTGTTGATGCAAGGCAAGCTACTGAAAAGTTTTAATCCTAACTCTAAAGTGAGTGGAGAATCGAAAAGAAGCAGCCAAGCCTATGTGAAGTTCAAAGTTGGATCTGTCCTACAGTCTCAAAACATCACAATCTTGTGAAACTATTTCAACTGGCCTCTGAGGACAAGACATCAGTGAACGAGCTGGGGAAAAGACAGCTTCCTCATTCTTGAGCAGCATTTAGAAATTGTGCTGTGCTTTAAAGAGTGAAGTGGAAACATTCTGGTTTATTCACAGGGGAATCAAATCCCAGGAAATGCCCCCAACCGTACAGTGATGTTCAGACAACTCACAGTAGAGGACTGCTTTAAAATGAGTTACGGGTGATTTAATCACAGCTAGAAGGATTTGTCATGAAGTGAATACCGACTAAAAACATTAGTTGA
The DNA here is from genome assembly GCF_963989245.1 of Nansenia antarctica. Lineage (NCBI taxonomy): Eukaryota > Metazoa > Chordata > Actinopteri > Argentiniformes > Microstomatidae > Nansenia > Nansenia antarctica. The sequence continues at coordinate 43,640,321 of NC_137689.1, read as the reverse complement.
CCCTTTATGACCATTTAGTTCAGAGAGGTCAACCATGAATCGGTTGAATTTACAGACAGGCTGCACTTTCTGACTTAACAGCGGTTAGGCTAAGTGAAGGACAGACAGGCAGAGAGAGGGAGGCCCAATCCCGATTCTCTTTTCTACCACTTCGGCTCGTTTTGGAGTCACTCGCTTTGGAGCCAAGGCCTCCGAACAGAGCCACAAGCCGCAGTGGTTCCCCTAAGAAATGGGACAACCCTTCACGACTGATACGTCATTCGCGTCATCGCGATTCATTCACAACTTGAATGAACTTGAAAGCTATCAATCGATCAAACAAGTAATCAAATAAAAAAGAACAATGCTTCATTATCAGACCATGACAGAATAAGCTCTAACCTGTATGAAACCTGTGCTCCTATGCTGCCGGTCTGCACTGATATAGGACAACAGTGCAACAACTTCGCGGCTGAACTTTAGTTACATTTACGGCGTCATATGCCATCAAAGGGAAACATGGAAAAATGCATGACTTACAGATTTATTTTTATGACGTTACGAAATCCGATGTGACAGGAACGCTGGAGAAACAGCCGCTGTCCACTGCATTAGTTAACTACGGTACATGTCCTTGATGAGTCTCCCGCTCACTGCCCTCCATCAAAAATGGCACATCCATCGATAATATTACATAATAACAACTGCTCGGATTAGATTGCCGGTTGTTTTGGTATAATAACAACTATAGCGTCATATACCACCAAGGGGGGGGAATTCGCGCCTATCATGCTGTCAAACACCACAGGTAATAATTTATTTCTAAATAAACATGATTGTACATCTCTGAAATGTAAATCGCGCACCGATGTATTTCTATCGGGAAGGCTGTGCTTAACACTTCCATGGGACTGACGTCGGGGCAGCGGAACACGGTGACTGTCAGCCTGTGACAAACGCGCAGATATGAGTGCTCCGGTGTCCTGCTGGCTCCGGTGTCCTGCCCGCTGTCCCGAGCGCGCGGACTGTGGAACTTTCTATGTTAAGCACCTCGGCATAACAGCGATTTTTTTGTTATGCTTGTTGTAAAGAAAAGGTCTATAATGCATTGAAATGACATTAGTAGGTGTCATATGCCATCAGACATGGAAATATGTCATATGCGCGACTGTCGGCCACAAATCAGCCTGTAACGTTAGACACAGCACCTCGACATAAAAGCGTTTTTTTGTTAAGCTTGTTATGAAGAGGTCTATAATGCATTGAAATGACATTAAACTAAGATAATACGATGGTTATCATAATTTTTAAAGTCTCTAATTACAAGTACAGAAAAAGTAAATGACATTTCAGGCTAGCTTCCGTGTTTACGAGAGCGAAAATAACATTTCTGTAGATGATTCGCAATGCATGTCAGAAGGGAGTCTCATGGCTCCGAATGGAACGTGGGTCCAGATGTTCTCCAAATGGAGCCATGGATAACCCTAGCACTAGCCCTAACACTCCATGTAAAATGAATTGGGACGCCACTACCCCTACACGTGAACGCGCAAAACGGAGCCGAAGGGGTGAAAACGGAGCCGGAGGGGTGAAAACGGAGCCGGAGGGGTGAATTGGGATTCACCCAGAGAGTGGGGGGGGTAAAGGAAAAAGAGAGGATCAGAGATAGCACGATAGATGTAATCTAAACACAATATTAAAACACTAAAATAACTCTGAGTGGCACTAATGTAGCAGTGGGGGGATTATGGAGCACCGGGCAGTGTAATCTAGGACTTACAGCTTAATTATATGGGGATGCCTGAAAAGCTTGAGGTTCTGTATCTCCCTGCGGATTTTGCCCACCACGTCCAGACTGCGGATCTTCTGTCTGTTCAGGATCTTCACAGCCACTTGGTGCTTGGTCAGCTCATGCTGGCCCACTACAGGAGAAAGGGCAAGAGTAAACAACATAGCCATAGCCTACTAATAGTAGCAAAACAGATACAATGAGTCAATAATATAATAATATATGCCATTTAGCTGACACTTTTAGCCAAAGCGACTTACATTGCAAAGTATGTATAACGTATGGTATGTATAATGTATGGTCCCAGGAGGAATCCGAACCCACTATGCTCTGCCAACTGAGCCACAGAGGACCACGTTCGGTTCCTTGTTTGACCAAACAAGTGACATTGCACAGGATGTACTATAACCTTGAAAGTACCATCATTCACCTCTGTCTCGACTTTGAACCAGAAGTACAAACATGCAAACTTGCAATGACAACAACGCATTACCATAACATACAGCCATGTAACGCACTAGAAGTGAAAATAAGGTGGTTGAGAGTCGGAGAATCAGAAGAAGATTGATCCCAAAGACAACAACTAGATAACAGAGTGAGTTGGAGGGGGGGAAGAGAGCAAATAGTTCCTATTGATTTAACTGTTATGTTGGTGGTGATGCATTAACCAAGCAGTCAGTCACCTAGAACGTAACGAGTCATTGGGTAAATTGTCCGGGTCATTATCTGCAGATAGCACTTTACGACTAGACCACTTGAAGAGGGGTCCAGTACAGTAGGACAGACAGTATTTTTACATTTTTAATTAATTTTGCCATTTAGCAGACGCTTTTAATCCAAAGCGATTTACAATTACGAATTACAGGGACATTCCCCCTGGAGTAACTGAGGGCTAAGTGCTTTACTCAAGGGCACACTAGTAGTGGTGTGGTTTCAGGTGGGATTTGAACTCACAACCTTCCGATCACAAGTAGGGATGGGACGATTATCGTGTTTATCGTTAATCGCGATAAAAACACCCGCGATAACTTTATCGTGGAGAATTTTAATTAGTTGAATAATCGTCATAATCTTTTTTTTGTTTTTTTTTTTACTTTTTTTTTAAAAATTATTTTTAAATGACTGGACTTTTTAAATAGGCACTACATTTTATAAACACTGCTTTGTCTGACTGGTGGTCCCCAGCTGATGACCCAGTTAGGCCCACATAGGTGTTCAGTGAGGTGTCACAGCACACCTGTTCTAAAGGCACTGTTGGAGGTGCGTCAGGCAGCAATGCCCAGCAGGAGTACCATCACCTGTATCATGATTTGATCTGTCTGTGACCTATGTGTTTTTTGTTGTTGTTGTTAATATTTTTATTGAGTTTCACAGAGACATGTACACAACAGGACATAACAACAACAACTAGTATCCGTGGGGGAGGTTATTGTCCCATTTATAGTAGAAAACTAGTTTTGCACTTTGTTATGCAGTACATTGTCCATAAACAATAACAGAAAATTTTCTTTCTCTTTTTTTTTACAAACAAAAAACAAAGACAAACAAAACAAAACAAAAACAAAAAAACAGGGGGGGAGGAGGCCATGTCACATATCAGAAATAAACAGAAAAGAAAATGACAACAAATGCCATAATATATGGGGGGATCACCCCCATCCTCCGTCCTCCATGGACAGCATCCATGTCTTACAGTCCTAAACACAGCGGCAGCACAACACCAGCACAGTAAATAATATTGTGACCCATACATTGTAGATCTGTTACACATTAGTCTTGTGTACTTTCTTGAGTGTAATCCACCAAACCTTTCATTACAATGGCAGCCAGTCTGGTACCAATATAATCTAAGAACGGAGACCAAATCTTATAGAATGTCTTTATCTTACACTTATGTCAGATATTCCATAGGAATCATATCAAAAATTACCTTGTGCCATCCAGCTATTGTAGGCGGTTTGCAGTCTATCCATTTCAGCAATATATTTTTCCTTGCACAAAAAGTGAGGATACACAGAAGTCTTTTGGAATGCATACTTTTAAGTTGTTTGTCTGGCAACCCAAACAATAGACACATGGGGTCCTTATCCAATGTAACATCTAGAATTAGATGAATTTTATCCACTATACCTTTCCAGTAATCATCTATATATCTACAAGTCCAAACACAATGAACAAAGCTCCCAACCTCGGTAATACACATTTCCGATTTGTTATGATCCATTTTATGTCTAAGTTGGGGAGTAATCTGCAAACGTTGTAGTAGTCTAAATTGCGTTTCCTTCGTCCTATTACAGATTGAGATGTCGTTTGCCGATTGCCATATTAGTGACCAAGTTGCTGCATCAGTATTAATGTTCAGGTCATTATTCCAGTCTTTGGGCGTAAATGCAGGTTTGCCTTTATCATATTTCGAAAGTGCTCTATACCCAAGCCCCAGAATGCCTCTCGTCTTTCCAGCAGAGACTGTCTCCTCCAGCGGAGAGGGTTGGTGACAGAGGCCAGTGTCTTTTTGGCTATTTAAAAAACTTCGTATCTGAAGGTATCTGAAAAACTCATTTCGTGGTAGGTCATATTTCTTACATAATTGGTCAAATGAAAGTAGTATTTCCGTATCATATAAATGTCCGATAGTAACCATCCCTTTGCTGTCCCACCGCTTGAAACCCCTATCCGTGGCACCAGGGGAGAAGTCTATGTTGCCCCAAACTGGCGAGAGGGAGGATGTAATAATCGTATGTTATAAATAAATAGTAATATAATTGAGATTTCTCACATGAGCCGCGCGCGAATATCCTCACAGAAATTTGTCTCGCGCGATTGTTCAGCCTGCATGGGTAACGTGACTGTCAAGTCAGCCTTGTCAGTCAGTCACTAACGTATGCTAGCCTTCTCACCATGGCTGCATCGGCCCCGTGTCCATTGCCTCACCTTTCCAGGGTTGCACGCAGGCTTCTATGCATACCTGCAACTAGTGTTCCTTCAGAGAGAGTGTTTAGTGCCAGTGGGCACATACTCACACCTCTCCGAGCACAGCTAAAGGCAGAAAAAGTGAACATTTTGTTGACATTTTTGCACTTTAACCTATCTTGAAGCTTTCAAGTCTCTAAGCCACAAGGCTAGCACTCAGTTTGATGACAGAAAAGTGTCAGTGTTCAAGTTTTGTTTGACAGTATTTTTTTCCTTTATTTATGCAGTGATACCTTATAATTTATCATTACCTTATTTAAGATTTTATTAAAGATTTTTATTTTTGTCAAGATGTTTTTAAAATGATGTTAATGTTATTAACATGATTCAATAAAAATACAACAAAATCTAAGTTAAAGTGATTACAGTGTGTTTTATTGGTATTATAAAAAAAAGTTTTTTTTTTTTTTTTTTTTAAATTCTCGCGATAATATCGTGGATCGCGATTATTTTGCCCACGATAATCGTGACATGACATTTTCTAATCGTCCCACCCCTAATCACAAGTCCAACTCACTATCCACTATCCACTAGACCACCACTACAGACCACCACTACAGTAAGTTCATAGTTGGTGGCTTAAAGGTAATTGAGGTCTCAAATACCATCAATAAAATAAGTTGGTATGCTTGGAGTTCAGTGAGAATTGGTTTGGGTTACTAGCCAAAGTTTGGGCGTAAGAATCAGAATCACCACATTTGAAAATGTGACAGGGAGCCTTATGACAAAAATAACAACTGACTAGCTGGATAGTCAACTGACTAGGTGGATAGTTAACTGACTAGCTGGATACTTAACTGACTAGATAGATAGTTAACTGACTAACTAGATAGTTAACTGACTAGCTCGATACTTAACTGACTTGATAAAAAGTTAACTGACTAGCTGGATACTTAACTGACTAGATAGATAGTTAACTGACTAGCTGGATACTTCACTTACTAGATACAGGATAGTTAGATGACTAGCTGGACACTTAACTGACTAGCTGGATAGTTAGCTGGATAGTTAGATGACTAGATACTTAAGTTTGGAATACACGTGAGACCAGAGATTGTGAGAGCTTATCATCCTTAGGTTTAGCTTCGCTTCCTGGTTAAGCTGTCAAAGTGAACTTCAACTTATTTGTGCAACAGCTGATGTTTAGCTACATGATAACAAACTCCCAGACTGAGCAACGTTTATACACAATATGCACACATATCTTGGCTATATTTCTATTCGCTACTTTGCAGCACACTCTTCACCACGACTGTTACACCCAGGAAGCTACACTCTTCACAACATCTGTTACACCCAGGGAGCTACACTCTTCACCACGTCTGTTACACCCAGGGAGCTACACTCTTCACCACGACTGTTACACCCAGGGAGCTACACTCTTCACTACATCTGTTACACCCAGGGAGCTACACTCTTCACTACATCTGTTACACCCAGGGAACTACACTCTTCACTACATCTGTTACACCCAGGGAGCTACACTCTTCACCACGTCTGTTACACCCAGGGAGCTACACTCTTCACTACATCTGTTACACCCAGGGAGCTACACTCTTCACTACATCTGTTACACCCAGGGAGCTACACTCTTCACTACATCTGTTACACCCAGGGAGCTACACTCTTCACTACATCTGTTACACCCAGGGAACTACACTCTTCACTACATCTGTTACACCCAGGGAACTACACTCTTCACCACGTCTGTTACACCCAGGGAGCTACACTCTTCACTACATCTGTTACACCCAGGGAGCTACACTCTTCACTACATCTGTTACACCCAGGGAGCTACACTCTTCACTACATCTGTTACACCCAGGGAGCTAGAGGGCTAGTTAGCCAACAAGTGTTAGCAGGCTAACTGCTGGTAGCAGGAAACCATCCCCATCCTCGTCTCGTGTCCCGCCCCAATTGTCGCCCCAAAAAAGCCACGACACTTACCTTTTACTTTTCCAAATGTTCCAACTCCAAGCGTGTCCCCAAGAATATAATGTCCAATCTTAACTCTGCCTTCATGTTTCTGTTTCTCCGTCGCCATCTTCCCGCAGTGGGCTTCCCGAGCGAGCTGCTGTCTGTCTGTCTGGGGCAGAGGGGGAGGAGCCCCGCCACCGCTGAGAGCCAATGAGGAGAAATACTTCCGGGGTTAGTGACGTGAGGTTTCAAAATAAAAGTCAAACATTTATGCCAGATGATTCGGATGAGAGATATCAAAGCCTCTGTCTAGAATCTCGCCCCAAAATGTCACAACGAGTCATACTGTATGCAGGGTGCGAAATAAGAGGGAGCTCGGGGAGCTATAGCTCCCCTAGTGGTGACAAGAGCTCCCCTGGAAACATGGTTTGTGAAATTTTGGGGGAGCTCTAAAATATTCCAAATTGCGATGGATTTATTCCAAGTTGTGATGGATTTTACCTGGTGTAATATGATTTGTAGAGGCATACAATCTATTTTGATGTTGGTATTAGGTATATGATATATTATAGCCTACATATAGGCCTTTATTGGCTACAACTATGCCTGACAGTAAAAGAGCGGGGTGCACTGACGCTGAACCCCTCATAATGATAAGTAGGTGGACAACGCGTGGTGCTGAAATAGCCGACATGCGGTGTGTGGTTTGAAAAAAGTAACGCCAGCTCAGTAAATAATTCAAACTTAATGTTTACTTATAGGCTATGTGACTGCACCACACATGTGAACAGTAACAAAGCAAATGCAGTTTAATTTTATGAAAAACATTGACAACTAAATCGGCGCAAAAAAAAAAAAAAAGCTGAATCCGCTTAGCCTATATGCTCTTGAAATGACAGAGCAAACACGCTACATTACTAGGGATAATAATTACAATGAGCCATTCATTAAAAATAGAACAAATAATATTAGGCTATTAAATCTCACTTAATGAGAAAACTGGCATCTCCCATCGGTCACTATTTGTTGGCTATCTGGTGATATGGACGTCTTTGAGTGTCTAGAAAAGCGCTATAAGTCTAATGTATTATTATTATTTATTATTATTATGGACGTCACTTTAACGTCCGGCAGTTATTATGGACGTCCGGCAGTTCTCAAGGTTTTTATGCACCAATCAATTCCTCTCGTGCGTCTTTATCACATTCATTGACGAAAAGGACGACTCGCATGGTGGAAGGGAACATTCATTGTGAGCACGGAAAATGTGAGTCTCACAACGGCTTTGCATTGATGAAACCAGGTAGGATGAACGCATAGTTCGCTGTCCATTCCTCTTTAAATGCCCTGTTTTCACCGTCAACTTTCCTCTTTACACCTTTGGAGAGTGACATTATGTTTCTCTTGCTAGCTAGCAGGTTAAATGTTTAGCTAACTTCACCCGGCACGCAAACAACCAACCCAATAATAATGTGACCATGTAAGTCTGGGAGGAGGGGGAATAATTATCAGAATGAAACTATGTTAAATAATTATTAGAATAAGTTAGGCTGCGCTACATCGTCAGTCCACACATTTATAATTCAAAACTATGGAAAAGGGTGAAACTACGTTTCAACGTTGTTGAGAATCACAACACAAACTCGCTAGTCAAGCCAAAATACAGCAGCGAAATGGATTGGACTGCTACCTAGTTAACTATAACACTACTTTACATTGTTACGTAGTTAACTAGAACACTACTGTCGTATATTTTTACACATATTAATAGCCTTCTTATATAACGTATATCTTACACATATAACACACATATATTAACGTATATTTTTACACATATTACATGTATATATATATATATACATACATATTATTACAGATGATCGCGGGGAGATTTGAGAATCAGTTGTCGCACATGCGCAGACACACACACACGAACATGCACGCCCCCAAGGGTATAGGCCAATCAGAGGCCTAGAAGGAAGGATCACGATTGGCCAAGAACATACTGTGATGTGATTGGCTGAGAGACCGCTATAAAACCAGGGAACACAGAGATCTAAGCCTGCTTCTGTCTTCCTCTGAACCCGTTGTGACTGTTTGTGTGTAAACCTGATCCTGTAATCTGAGGACCCGATCTTGTCTTTTTTGAATAAATACTCTTAACTTTGGCCAGGAGTTTTTACCTCATTTTTGATCACCAAACAGAGAAAAGAGACTACAAAGTGGCGAGCCTTATGGGAGAACAAAAAATAGCCAGCCGGTTTGCAACTCTTCAACAAGGGTGAGTTTTCTGCTGAATAACCTTTCTTTGTTGGCAAAATTGACTGTAAATCAGATGGGCTATATTTAAAGAATCTTGAAGTATATAACTGGGTAGAGGTTAGACAGAGAGAGCCGGGTTGTAAAACCTGTATTGGTAAAAACGTTTAATTGTACGATATTTTATCGTGTGTGTGGTATAATTGTAGTACAGCAGAGAATGAGCTGCTTGTAGGCTTGTTTTGGGAACAAGGTATTAGCATAAAAGCTGAGGGAAAGACGTTTTCCCAGCGGGCTAATAAATGTGTTTTGTATCAGAAAATAGTCTGATGGAGTGTAAAAGAATGAGAAGTCTTGGTTGATGTGTTTTGTAAGTAAGAGCTTAGTCCGTGTTTGTCAGGAGATAGCTCTATTCGATGGTGTGGAATCTGAATTCCTAGTTTGAAAGAGCATAGTCCGTGTTTGTGAGCAGAAAATAGCGCTATTTTAAAGATATACATTGTTAATTTACTTGAGAACACGGAGAAAAAACGTGGCTTTAGTAGAAAGGGCGCCATTTTTTCCTTTGTGTGAAAGCATGTCAGACACGTGGAGACAGGGCCTCTAGTTGAAAGGGCGCCATTTTTTCCTTTGTCTGAATGCATGTAGACACGTGGACACACAGAGCCTAGTAGAAAGCATACGCCATTTTAGGAGTATTTGAATAAGATTATCTTGGCAAATAATACGTTTAACTGCATTGGAAGATATTCTTGAAATTGCTGTGTCGTGGAAAATAATAATTATTGTGGAAAAGCAATGTTGTGTTGTGAAGATTAATCTTAGAGTCCACAGCGGTTTGGTAAGTAGAACAAAGGAGTGTTGGGTGGCCTCTTCCCCCCCCTTGACCTCCATTTTTTCAAATACACACGCGCGGGTTTGATAGATTTCAGTACTCATCTCTTAAAGATAACGATAAAACCATACACATAGACTAGTATTGATAAAGATAGAGATATAGTGAATTGATCTCGGGGTATTTCAAATAAGTTTAAAGGTACGGTTACTCGGAAAACAGGAGTTTACACGGGGCCAGCGCAGCCACATTTCACACACAGAGAGAGCACGCGGAGCGAATAGGCCTGCTTACAGAATATTGGTGAAAGAATCTAAAAGGGTAATGCATAGATTGATGTTGTGAATGACTGTTCAGTATTACATTGATTTAATTAATTACTTATCAGTTGAATTAATTATTCAGATCATTCATTTTCTGTTTCCCAAAACAATTGATTGATTCCATAAGTTTTAAATCAATGTATATGATGATATAGTGAATAATTCTAACTAATCATTCATTCCTTTCACTTAACAATTGATTTATGTATAGATTGTAAAAGTAAAAGATAGATTGTGAGTTTTAGGTAAGAGAGTCATTCTGTAAGACATTTTCAGTGTGCTGCCCTCTACTGGTCAGAACACGATAAAGACATTTTCAGTGTGGCGCCCTCTACTGGTCAGAACACGATAAAGACATTTTCAGTGTGGCGCCCTCTACTGGCCAGAACACGATAAGACATTTTTAATTATTTACTGCCATCTAGTGGACGAAACACGATAAGACATTTTTTTATTATTTACTGCCATCTAGTGGACGAAACACGATAAGACATTTTTTAATTGTTTACTGCCCTCTAGTGGACGAAACACGATAAGACATTTTTAATTGTTTACTGCCCTCCAGTGGACGGAATACGATAAGACACTTTGGAGCACTGGTCCTCCATCAGTGCATCCGTCTGAGGTCGATGAAATAGTCCTTTACAATAATAAATGGATGGTTACTTCAATTAATTTAAGTAATTACAAATTGATTGAATTAATTATTCAGATTATTTCATTTTCAGTTTTCACAAAACTTTGATCAATTGGTTTATAGTGGTCTAGGGATGACGTTTTCTTTCACAGGTTTACATCAATGAAGTGTAAATGACTAAGTCTAGTTGATTGTGCATTCCTTTCGAGTAGCAGGTCGATTTCTTTACAGATTGTAATTGATAATTGATCATTTTGTTCCTTTCAAATAACAAGTCGATTTCTTTACAGATTGTAATTAATAATTAATCATTTTATTCCTTCCAAATGACAAGTCGATTTCTTTACAGGTTGTAATTAATATTCGTGTTTTACATCTTTTTATTTGAAGTTAAGTTCTTTTTTCACAGTTCTTGATTAAAGAATAGCAGAACAGTTTCTATCTGAGGATTGATCAATCAAGGGGTTGTGGATCAGAAAGACTTAGAGCGTGACCTGCTTTTGTAATTTGATAATTGTGTTGAACAGCCTTTGTAGTTTAATAATTAAGTTGACCTGAACTATAATTAGTATTGATTGAGCAATTAAGTGACACACATTCATACATAATAAGGGAAAAAACATTTAGATTAAAACACACACACATAGATTACATTTAAGTCAATAATACACAATACCACTGAAACAATCCGTTGTTCTGGAGTTGTAGTGTTCTGTGTGGACAGTTGACACAGTTAAGAGTTGGACTAGCATCTGTTTAGCAGATACGGCAACAGAAGGTGGGTTGTAAGAAAAGTACACCTTATAGCATATTATCAGCATATTGAGCAGTATAAATCAATCAGCTTAACATGGGAGCCGCATCCACTAAAATTGTAACGGCTGTTACCACAGCTAGTGGAATATTGGCAACTTTATCCCCTGTGGCTATAGTGGAAAAAATGAATCCTCTTGTTAAAGAAATTAGCAAAATGTCAACGAAATGGAATATTCGTTGGGCAGACATTGAACAACCATGGCCAGAGGAAGGCACCTTTGACTTACAATTAATTGCAACATTGGAGATACTTATCAATGTACACAAGGCAAATCAGAAAGGGAAAAATAGGTCAGAGAAACGCAAGTTAGAATTAGACATCTTAGACCTCTTTAAGGTAGAGGGGCAGAAAGTAGCATTAGCTTGGAATGAGAAAACAGCTCACATGGATCCAGAAAAAAGAGATGAATTGGCCAAAGCAATGGAAGAGAAAGTGAACATTCCATTCTCACACACAGCTCCAATCTCCAGTCCTCCTCCCTATGCCAAGAGACTGGAGGACAATTCTCAGCGGATCTACCCTCAGGTCCCTGTCCTAAGTACGAGCGGAACCTTCACTATCCAAGATAAGGATGAAAATGTACTAGAGAGGGGAAGAGCGAGAGTGACCGTGGACTTCGAACCAGAGAACAGGTCAGGTGCCAAACAGAAAAAGAAGAAGGAGCCGAGGGGAAAAGGGGACGACAGGAGGGACAAGACGGATGACAGTGAAGATGGCAGTGGAGGTGATAGCAAAGATTCCAGTGATGACAGCAATGCACAAGGAGGCTACAGTGCTCCGATAAGAAAACTACTAGCCAGGGCCGAAGAGCAGGGAGGGAAAATACGCTATAAGAAGGGAAAAGAAGAAAATAGTTCTGAAGATGAGCAGAAGTCTCTGAAGGTAGGGAAGAGAAGAGAGAGCTTAAAGCAAAAGAAGAAGAAGCTGCAGGAAGACAGGGAGGAAGAGGAGGGAGAAAGGAGGGCAAGAAAACTCCATGCGAGAATCCTAAGAAACGAAGAAGACTACAGACAACAGCTGCAGGACCTAGACGTAGAGAGAGAAACGTATCGTCAATCTCGAGCGGCATCATCACCTGCATCCCGGTTGAACTCCCCAAGGTCCGGAGCGACACCAAGGCGGGACGTAAAAACGGAGCCACAAGTAAGCGATTATGAAACAGCACCGGAAGAAGAGGCAACTCAGGGGAACTTCCCAGTGCTGATTCGAGGTAACCAGATGGAATATCGTCCTTGGAATCATACAGATCTGTCAGAAGTGATAGAAAAACTCCCAGTCCTGGAAGATGGTGGCCACCCCTGGACGACGCAAGTCGACGTGAGATTGACAGGAACGCACGCTGCTATGGGAGACCTGAAAAGACTCTTAGCTACCATTACAGGATTGGACACCATGCAGGAAATATTGATGAAGGCGGGACTTCATAGATATATCGATACATCCGTTTATGACCCAGAGCTCTTCGCAGCAAACAGAGGCAAGCTGTGGAAGGCAATCAGAGAAACATACCCTACTCACATTCACCCAGACAATGTCATTGTGAAGCCACTGGGGGGAGATGAAAATCCCCGGGGGTTTGTTGCCCGTGTGCACTCTCAATGGAGAAGTGTGACAGGGAAGGATGCCGAAGATAACCCGTTAGAAAAAGCCATAATCAGGGAAAAGATTCAACAAGGTCTCCCTACCCCAGTTAAGAACAAGTTAGCAGAAGTGGTGGGGCTACGACACATGAGCAAGGCTGTTTATATAGACAACATAGCACACCAAGTAGAATTATTTAGAAAGAAGATTCAGACACAGAAGGCACAAGACGAGGACTCACTCAGAAAACTAACTCAAGTGCAATTGACAGAAGGCAAGAAAACCAGAGAGAGAGAGCAGACTATAGCCCTACAGGTCCCATCTCAGCCACAGCAACTGCAAATTGTCCCTCCCCAGTCATACCCACAGGGGCCACAAGGGGGGTATCCATACCCACAGGGGCCACCAGGGGTGCAAGTGGTTCCATACCAGCCACACAACCAGCCTGGCCAAGGACCACCACAAGAGGGATGGACCACAGCACCGAGGAAGATGCTAGGACCATGTTTCCTATGCGGCCAGTATGGACACTTAAAACGTACCTGCTTTAAGAAGAACCAGGGGGGCGCAGGGGGGAAACAAAAAGGAGGATATAGGCCCCCTGCTGCACCGGCTCCAGGAGTGGTGAACCCCTATGGAGGCCCAGCAGCTGCGCTATAGGGGTGCCCAGAAGATCCGAAAGGGGGGTGCCAGCTGGTGGTGACAAACAGGCCTGAAGATGAACCTACAATATGGGTGTCGGTCAACCAACGTCCATTAGAATTGATGGTGGACAGTGGAGCAGCCTACACCTGTCTGAAGCCTGAAGACGCCACGCACCTTCCTATGTCTGGGAAATATGTGAAGACAATCGGATTCGAGGGAATTAAACAGCTGATCCCTACCACTGAGCTTGTAAGCTTAGAGTACAAAGGACAGAGAGCAGATCTGTCAATACTTGTATCAGAACACACGCCAATAGGGCTACTAGGGAGAGATGCACTATGCCAATTAAATTGTACCGTGAAATGCACGCCTGACGGCTGTCAGGTGACAGTGCCACAAGAAAACAGACAGCTGTCTGTCATGATGGACAACAACGCATCTATGGTATATTGGGTGGGAGGGCTTAGCCCAGACCTAATGGAACCAGCAAGGATGTGGGACAATTATATCCTGGCACACATGGCAGAGGCCAGAAGGCCTACTGATCCATTGCATTGTACACTCCAGTATTTTAGAGAAGTTGCAGATGCAACCCCAGATGAGTGGCTGAAGCATCAGCCAAAACAGGTACAGCTTAGTACAAGTTGTATAATCCTAGGCCCTCAGGGAGTGGCTATGAAGATAAACAGTGACACTTATCTAGATCAGGAGCATAAGATTGAGGGTAGCATCCCTCATGTGACACTTATGATATCTGAACACTATAAACCGAAGCATTTAGGGGCAATGATGGCAGACTCAGAAAAAGCCAGATTTGTAACGACAAAAGAAAACCCTGCTATCTGGAGGAGCATTGATGGACAGTTCACAAAACTGATGATCTCTGCTCAAGGAATAGGACATCCGCAGACTGTGAAGCTAATGAACCAGCTAATCCTTCCTGTACAAGCTGACAGAGACCTCAGAGAAGAAATGATGCAGAATGTGCCAGCCGACCTGTGGGCAAAGAACAGTACAGACATTGGATTTGTGAAATCAGCTCGTCCATTGAGAGTTGAACTCATACCAGGTGCAAAACCCCCTTGGAAAAACCAATACCCATTGAAACAGGAAGCAATTGATGGAATTGAGCCACAGATCAAAGGACTGTTAGAGGCAGGAGTCCTGAAGATAACTCAATATCCGTTAAGCAATACACCTCTTCTGCCAGTGACGAAACCTGATGGTTCATATCGTCTGGTACATGACCTACGGGCTGTGAATGAGGTAGTTGTCAGCTATCCAGCTGAAGTTCCTGATCCTCATGTGCTGTTGACTCAGATTCCATCTACAGCCAAAGTGTTTACAGTGATTGATTTATGCGGGGCTTTCTTTTCCATACCTCTTAGTGTAGAAAGTCAAGGGTTATTTGGGTTTACCTACAAAGGTCAGCATTATCAATATACCAGAATGCCACAGGGGTACAAACACAGTCCTCATGTTTTTAATCAGGTCTTGAAGGAGGACTTAGACGGGTTAGAACAGATGATAAGTAGTACTGCCATTCAGTACATGGATGACATACTCCTTTGTGCCCCAGATGAAGAAACATGTCACAGGGATTCCGTTAAACTGTTAAAGGTTTTGGCGGAGAAGGGACACAAGGTGTCTAAAAAGAAGCTACAGTATTGTCAGGAAAAGGTAACTTACTTAGGACAATCCATTACACAGGGACATCGCAGCGTCACTAATGAACATTTGGAAGCTATTCAGAAGGCTCCAAAACCACGAACGGTTAGGGAAATGATGATGTTTTTGGGCATTACTGGGTATAGTTCAGCATGGGTGGAGGATTACACTAGACTAGTCGCTCCATTGAGGGGGATGATTAAGGAAACAGGTAGTGATAACCTCCAATCTTGCATTACTTGGACAAGGGAAGCTGATTTGGCGTTTGAGACAATTAAATACAAATTGCAAGAAGCGCCAGCTTTAGCGCTTCCAGATTATTCCAAAGAATTTGGATTGTATGTTTCTTCTTCAGCCGAGGGGAAGTATGCCTGCGCTGTTCTTACGCAACCAACAGGCATTGGACCTAGTCCACAGCCCATAGCCTATTATTCTGTCGCATATTCAGAGGTAGAAATGGGTTTCGCGCCATGCTACAGAGCAATGGCCGGGGCTTATCTTATGTACGAGAAGGCAACAACCTTAACAATGGGGTACCCAATTACCATTCTCTGCCACCACAGTCTAAGGAACCTCTTGAATCAAGGCAAGTACACTTTGACGATGCCTAGGATTAGGGATTATTACAGGATGTTGGAAAGGGAAGATGTAACATTACTAAGATGTAACACACTTAACCCAGCAGAGACCTTGCCAACCCCAGAAGATGGGGAACCACACGATTGTGTGAAGGAAGCTACGAGGTACTCTAAGCTTAGAGCAGATCTACTAGCTTTGCCTTTAAAGGAAGCTGACGTTGAGTATTGGACTGATGGATCTTGTTACCGGGTAGGAGAAAATTTACGTGCCGGGTATGCCATAGTCCGATCCCAAAATTCGGAGTTCATTGTGGAACAAGCCGAGGCTGTTCCTCAGCCTTGCTCAGCTCAGTTGGCTGAATTGATTGCCCTCACAGAAGCATGCAACTTGGGAACCGGACAAAGAGTGACAGTATACACCGACTCTGCCTATGCCCACAATGTGTGTCATTTACATGGAGCTGTATGGAAGGGACGGGGTTTTAAGAAAACTGATGGTTCGCCTATTCAGCACCACGCTCAAATCATGAAGCTGTTACAAGCCATGATGAAACCAAGGGAATTAGCCATAGTGAAGTGTGCCGCACACAGATCTGACTCATCACATGTCACACAAGGTAACAGGGCTGCAGATGATGCAGCCAAAGCTATTACAGGAGCAGACAAAGCAGGTAAAGTTCTGCTGGTCACACATGAAGCACAGTTACAGGGCATGGTCACGCTTGAGGATTTGTTGATGTTACAGAGTGAGGCAAATGCGCTAGACAAAAACCTATGGTTAACAAGGGGAGCTAGTCAGGATGACACAGGTCTATGGAGAAATCATGAGGGACTGGTTGTGGCACCCCCAGATTTATTAGGCATACTGATACAGGAAGCCCATGGATTAGCACATGTGTCCAGGGGGGAGGTAAGACGCAAGATCACCAAGGAATATGGTTTTTGGGCTCCATATTTGTTGGAGCAAATAGACCATATCCTTGGTCAATGTGTGGTCTGTTTGAAGAACAATATCAGACCTGGAATACCAGTGGGAACTGGGCATATCCCTACCCCAAACGGGCCAATGAAACATTTAGTGATTGACTATGTGGACATGATTCGTCCTGTTGCAGGATACAGGTACATGCTAGTTGTAGTAGACAGGTTCAGCAGATGGGTAGAAGCTTGCCCCACTCGAAGAAAGGATGCTCAGTCTGTAGCAAAGTTCCTATGCAGGGAAGTCATGCCTAGGTTTGGAATTCCAGATAGGATATCGTCAGACAATGGTAAGGAATTTGTGGATAAGACGGTAAAGCTTATACTACAAAAGTTGGGAATCAAGCAGAGACTTGGGTGTATTTACTCACCTCAAAGCCAGGGGATAGTAGAGAGGATGAACGGGGTCCTTAAGAACCGTCTTTCTAAAGTCTGTAAGCATACAGGTCTTAATTGGTTGGAAGGACTCCCTCTTGCATTGATGGCCTGTCGTTCCAGTGAGATTCGAGGGCTGCACTTGACTCCCCATGAACTGGTAATGGGGAGGATAATGACAGCTCCCTGTGCACGAACCAGTGGGAAAGGGCCAAGTTTGGCTCTCCTGGAGAGTGACATGAAAGCCTATGTACAGTACATGACTAACCGGCAAAAGAGTATCTCTTCTTATGTGCTCCACAAACAGGAACGTGAAGAGGAGGTGAACGCACAGGAGAGGAAGGACGCGTTGCAACCGGGTGACAAAGTATACGTGAAGGTCTACAGACGGAAGTGGCATGAGGCTCGACGGGAAGGACCATACGAGGTCGTTCGGTGCACTGGGACTGCCCTCCAAATCAAGGGGTCCCCCACCTGGTATCACGTTCATCACTGCATCAAGGCACCCAATGAGGACGATGAGGGAGAACCTCAGCAGGATGGTGAGGAGACCCCTGGGGACGAGGAAGTCCACAGCTTGGACATCCAGGCTGACGAAGATGTTGGTGAGTATCTGCGCCGTGATGCAGATGATGCCGGGGGCCTCGTCCCAGACCCTGTCCAGCCCAGAGATGAGTGGGCCAACGGAGACCGTGAAGGATCCAGTGACTGCGACACCCCTCTTGGGGGTTCTACCAAGCCTGGTGTTGCCCCTGTTGTCACCCCTTCCGACCCTGACAATGCTCCAGACGGAGATGTCAGCAACCCGGGCGGCTGCCCGGACCGAGGTACCATTGAGAGACACAGACCTGTCAGTGATACACCCCAACCAGACAGACCCCGTAAAACACCAAGGCCAATTAGGAGGAAACTCAAGCCATGCCGTTTCAGAGACTAATATACCCCTTAGTGTTCCTACCCCATTGACTTCTTTGGACAATGTTACACTTTACTCACACACTGTTATGCCTGGACGTCAGAGAAGAATGATCACAGCAGGTAGAGCTTTTGTTTGCCCACATTCACGTTGTACTGTTGATGATTGTTTGATCTATACCGCCGAAGCGAACGAGTGGTATTTATTGGATGCTACATATGTTACACTTAATCAACACTCAAGCAACACGCAAGAAACTCGTGTGACATTAACTAATGTTGACCAGGTGTTGAACTCGTATTGGTGTGCTAGACGTGATATCGGTGAACAGGTGTCTAGTAAATCCAACAATTTCAAGGACAAAGTTTGTAGGACCAAGCCTGACTTTCCACACCACTATAGGTTGGACTGTGAGAAATTTGTGCATAAATATGTTCATGTTGAGTTATCAGGAAAGGTTGAAAATGTTGCTGTGAAGGCTCCTACGAAGGCGATTGTAGTCGCTACTGACGATTATTTGTTGTATGATTCTAATCACCTGGGGACACGGTCCCACCCTAATTCTGCCACTAGTATCATGAAAGATTTTGCTTCAAAAATGAATTATTCTGATTGCTGGATTTGTCAACAGGTCCCTGTAAGTGCGTCTGCTCCTATGTTTTTCCCCATACCGTTAACTAAAGCAGAATGGCTTCATTATAATTGGCAGGGTTTAGCCCCATTTGTTTTACAGGGCAAGAACCAGAGCTCTTCTTGTCAGCCCAGCACGATTCTGGTTCCTTTAAATTCTTCCTATGCAGGTGTGGATATTGGTGTGTTGGAACGTCTGACAGCAGCGGTTAACAAACACCATAGGCCTAGCGGTGTGGGGAAGGTTATTATTGATAGGCTTACACATTTGTCACAACCAACAGGTCCGAAGAAGATATATATTATCCAAGCTATGTTCGCTCAATTAAATGGTACTGCATTGAGTCCTCATCTGTCATGTTCTGGGAGTGTGACTTCTACACGGTGGAGGGGTTCAGTTGTTATTTCTGGATTGAAATGTAAAGTTGTTGATTGTGCTATGGTGCCTCAAATGAAATTACATGATACCAATACTACCAGACGGCAGAAAGGCACCACGCAGCTTAAAGTCATGCCTCTCGTAAATATTACAACCTGTATTGACATTCAAGTACGGCCCAAGAGCAGCGCGGTTCGTCAGTTAGGGGCCGCGTCTTGTATAGGTGGAACCATGTTCTTGTATCCTGGTACGGAGCTTCAACTCCCGGAACATGTGTTTCTTGTGTGTGATAATGATGCATTCTCTAAGCTTCCTGCTTTGATTGAGGGTGTTTGTTATTTGGCTCATCTGATACCTTTGATTAGGAAAGTTACTCGGGAGGAGATGTCTGTACTTCACAAACAAGCAACCCATCGTAGTCGTAGGGCGTTGTCTACCGCTCAGAAGTTTTTTGGCCTAATATTCCCAAGTTATGGTGTCTACAACTCTCAGACTGAATTAAGTGCCCTATCATCCGTTCTTGAGAAACACATTAATGCTTCGGATGCTGTAGTGTCTGCCCTGGCCACTGAATTGACTGAAACTAAGAATGTAGCTCTCCAAAATAGAATGGCTTTGGACATTATTTTGGCCAGTCAGGGTGGTACTTGTGCTTTGATAGGCGGTGAATGCTGCAGTTATATTTCGGATTCTGATAACGCTTTGTATGATTTTCATGAATCTAACAAGAAGGGTGTAGAGGATTTACATAAAGAACACGGTTGGAATATGTTAGATTTCTTTGATTCTGCTTTTTCAGGTATTGGTAATATGATCAGGTCCGTCGCTATTATTTTTGTTGTCATTATCATCTGTATTATGTTACTTGGTATTTTAATCAAATGTTGTGGAAAGTGTATTTCTGATGTTCCTATTAATGCTTTAATGTTGACCAACATAGCTGATGAGCAAAAGCTGGATTCTGTTTTGCTTTCTGATTTTGTTTCCTCCTTTGATGATTTGTTTATTAAGTGATGTTTTATGATTATTTGCTTCGATTACTGTTTGTTTCTTTCTATATCATGTGATTGATGTCAGTTGAGAAGTGATGTGGTGGTTATGCAAAGATAGGAAAGCGGTTCTGTTCCTAGCACAACGAAGAAAACACTCTTGACTGGGAAAGGATATCAATCTGAGACAGCGGTAAAGGCTGTTCTCCAACTGGGTTCATGTGCTAGTAACCTCTGTCCCTGGCGCTTCAAGGACAAAGAAAACATCGGTCGTTGGAAGTTTCTATATTAATTTGTGCATGATGGACTGTGTTTAGTTTAATTGTGATTGTTATTTTCAAGATTCTTTTTATTATTGGTTGGTTTCTATTTTTTGCATGATGTCTTTGGGTTCTTAATAGTTATTTTTTATTTTTTTATTTTTTATATTTTTTTTTTTTATATTTTCTTAGCTGTGATATGTGAGGTTTGTGTTTTTGTTTTGGTTTATGTGATCATTTATTTTCGGAACACCCTCTGGGTGGTCCGAGGGGGGATGTGTCGTATATTTTTACACATATTAATAGCCTTCTTATATAACGTATATCTTACACATATAACACACATATATTAACGTATATTTTTACACATATTACATGTATATATATATATATACATACATATTATTACAGATGATCGCGGGGAGATTTGAGAATCAGTTGTCGCACATGCGCAGACACACACACACGAACATGCACGCCCCCAAGGGTATAGGCCAATCAGAGGCCTAGAAGGAAGGATCACGATTGGCCAAGAACATACTGTGATGTGATTGGCTGAGAGACCGCTATAAAACCAGGGAACACAGAGATCTAAGCCTGCTTCTGTCTTCCTCTGAACCCGTTGTGACTGTTTGTGTGTAAACCTGATCCTGTAATCTGAGGACCCGATCTTGTCTTTTTTGAATAAATACTCTTAACTTTGGCCAGGAGTTTTTACCTCATTTTTGATCACCAAACAGAGAAAAGAGACTACACTACTTTACATTGTTAGCAGGCTCACAAAACAAGCCGTGTTAGTTGACTAGCGATGTGTCATTGATTTTCGAGCGGAAATGTGTTCACATTTGTGACTGCTCCTGGTGTTTCTGGACACCTCTCGGAAATGAGAAAGACGTCAAATTCGTCTTTAAAGTTTTTTTTTTTTTTTCAGATTTTCGTTTTTTTAGCTAACATTCAACTCGAAGATGTGAAGTACCCACTCGTTATTTTTCCGAACAGTTTTACGTTCATTAAATAAGTGTAATCTATAACACAATGACTTCGTTTCTTGTTGTTTGATGGGGATTCATTATCTTTGATGGGGATTTTCTGTGCTTAGTGATTTCCGGTGTAGCAACTTTCAAATACTCATGTCGTCTTCAATTTGTTTCCGATTTCAATGTATGATGCATCATTTGAAAGCTTACAATCTGTAGTTTAAGCACATGTAAAAGACTGAAAAATGATTTCGCCTACAGGTAGCCCTTTTCATTGGGCTGTGTCACATTTTTCGAAAGAAAAGTCAAAGCATTAGAACGTAGAACGGAAAATCGCACGCGCGCTTTGCGCACGGAAAGCCACCGGCCCAGATTTGGCCTGATTTTTTTTTTCCGTCAGGAGATTTTTTGTTTGTTGCTTTAATCCCTGGGCTCCCCCGCACACCGTGATTTAATTCGCACACTGACTGTATGTAAGATACAATATAAACAAACGTTTTTGGTTCTGTCATGGTCTTTCAAGTGTGCGATCTCTGTTATATATTTTTATGCTAACCCTAACCCAGCAGCTTGACAAGGCTGTACAGCTGCTCACAGGACTGTCACCTTTTTGGTTGCCACCAATATAACAATATGAAGATAAGCAAAGTGATTAACTCTGCATGACTTTAGATACCCAGGAACAAATCATAAAGGTCTTAACGAGGTAGTTCACTATTTTACACCTTATAGTCAGATGGTTCCTAACATTGAAAGTATTGTGTGGGCCAGGAGAAAAAAAAGAATAATTAAATATCCATTATTATATTCAGCTATCACTGGCATTATAACCCTTTTAACATGTCCCATTAGTTAGAGTTCTAGTGTTGATCATGCATGTAGTGCTCTACATCGGCACAGAAAGGCGCACAGAAAGGCGCACAAATCATAAATCAGTATCAACCAGATCTGTCAGAAGGCACCTCGATGTGTGGGGGGGCATCACTAGACCCAGACCCAGACCCAGACCCAGACCCAGACCCAGACCCAGACCCAGACCCAGACCCAAACCCAGACCCAGACCCAGACCCAGACCCAGACCCAGGCCAATGCCCAGTAGACGTCCTCCCCTGGGGTTCACCTGCTGAGGGAGTGCCTGATGTTCATCCACTGGCTCTTGCTGAAACACTCCAACCTCTCAGAGCACTTATCACACACTCCAGCAGCACAATTAACAGGGTTGCTGACATAAAATAAAATAAAAATGCAATGAAAATAAAGATACAATTACAGAATCAAAAATATTAATCAATATTTGTCACAAGTCATCAACATCAGATATCAAATAGGGACAATATGAATCAGCCAAAAAATATCTACAGCCAGATGCACCAAGTCATTTAGAATTCCTTTAAATGCATCCAGTGAGACCAGCTCCCAAAGATTCAGGAAATTTGGCAACTGATTCCAAGCAGAGGGAGCAGCATACTTAAACACCCTTTTCCCCCAAATCATCAGAGACATACTTTTCTGAAGAATATAGATCTGTAGGTAAGATGGAAGCAGACCAAGAATAGCCTCATAAATGTAAATATGCCAATGGTTGGACAAGGCAGGAAATGTGTGTTGGAAACATTTAAATCAGGAATGTTGATATATACGTATAATGAATAGGACCGATCCCTGGGGCAAACCCTAAGGGAGCTAGAAGTGACACCTTCTGCCTGCATAGACTGAGATCTGCCTGATAGATAATTTGAGCCAGCAGATAGTTTGTTCTGACAGACCTACACTGATAAGTTTTTTTGCTTCAATACTGCATGATCCACAGGATCCACAGTATCAAAAGCCTTAGATATGCACGATGTTTCTTGTTGTCTAAAGATTCAATGAAATCATTTACTACTTTTAGGACCACTGTTGTGCTGTTTTTTCCTAAAACCTGATTGAAAATCAGATAAGATATTGTTAGTAGATAAGAACTCCTTCACTCCTTCCTTAACCAGTCCAGAACAGACAATTTGGAGATTGGCCTGTAATTGTTTAAGACTGTCGAGTCACACTCTTTCAACAGGAAGAACAAAGGCAGATTTCCATATAAGAAGAATTTCATTAGTGTCCAGGGAGAGATTTAAAAAGATGTGTCAAAGGTGGTGCAGTAAAAATCAACTGCTAGCTTTAGAAAGTAAAGTAAGTGTGTCTCAGTCCTGTACTGTTTGATCAATTACCACCTATTACTTCTCAGTGACTAATCTTCTCTCTTGTTCTTATAGTCCTGGTTGTCTAATCATGGTTGTTCCCTCTGCTTTAAAGAGGAATGGCTTTGGTCCAGGGGGCCAATGCTGAAATCATATTGGAATGCATAAAAAAGACAGAAATTCACAACTTAAAATAAACCCAATTTATTTATTTTTTGATCTGCTGAAGAAAGGGAAGAGTGTGTGTGTGTGTGTGTGTGTGTGTGTGTGTGTGTGTGTGTGTGGAGGGCAGGGGGGTTGGAGAGTGTGTGTCATGTGTGTGGAAGGGGGAGGGTGTTGTGTGGTGCAGAGGGTGTATGTTGGTGTGTGTGCGTGTGTGTGTGTGTGTGTGTGTGAGTGTGTGTGCGTGTGTGTGGAGGGCAGGGGGGTTGGAGAGTGTATGGGGGGTGTTGTGTGGTGCGCAGGGTGTATGTTGGTGTGTGTATGTGTGTGTGAGTGTCATTTAAGTGCCATTGTTGTGCACATGCTTGCGTGCTCTCCTCCTTTACTTGCTGGGCTGGCTACTGCGGGAGCGTTTGGCTGAGCTGCTGTTATCTCCTGCTTCACTCTGGCTGGCTGCTCTTTTGCGCTTCCTGCTGCCAGTCTGGGGGGGGGTTGGGGGCTCTACCATGGGCTATCAGCCTCGCCCGCATCTTCCCTGGGAGCATTTTGAGGGTCTTGATGACCCATTTAGGCCTGGGAAACTGGTGCCTTCTCTTTATAGCGGGGGGACTCTCGACCAGCCCCTGCCCTGTCAAGTTGCAGGAAAGACTGCCTGGCACCTGACTGGCACTGCCCTCTCCGTGTCTCTGCTGCAGAGCATTCTGGGACAGACCTGGGCACTGTGTGACCTGCTGGGATAGCTGGGGACAAGATCCAGTCTTCTGACCTCTAACCCTCCTCATGAGCAGACTGTTTTTCCTGAGAAGGCTGAGGTCTTTCGGTGTCTGCAACAAGCTGCTGCGAATGTTTTATCAGTCGGTGGTTGCCAGCGTTCTGTTCTTCGCCGTGGCCTGCTGGGGTGGAAACATCTGTGCCAGGGATGCTGCGAAGCTAAACAAACTGGTGAAGAAGGCCAGCTCTGTGGTGGGGACCGGGCTGGACAGCCTAGAGGTGGTGGCAGAACAGAGGATGGGGAAAAAACTGGTGGCCATGCTGGCCAATCCCTCCCACCCGATGTACTGCGAGCTGGCGGGGATGAGGAGCAAGTTCAGCCACAGATTTGTTCTCCCCCGTCAAAGTACAAAAAGATTTGGACAGTCCTTTGTTCCAGCTGCACTCCGACTCTACAACCAGGCCCTGCAGGGTGGGGGAGACCTGGAGCTGGAACTTTGGAACTTGGAACTTTTTACTTATTGAGCCTGCACTGTTTTATGTATTTTATTGAATGTTTTCTGTCTGCCCTAACTAAGCTGTTTGACAACTAAATTTCCCCATTGGGGACAATAAAGGTTTTCAATCAATCAATCAATCAATGATCAACCTGATGGCAGTGGGGTTGTTGGGGTCCACAACCTGGATAGACTCCCACTGGACCACTGGCTTGTTGGCCTTAGATGAGCGGTGCACATCAGGGTAGTTCTGGTCAGGAGTGAAAAGAGGCAGAGCTGTGGTTGGTCTGTTCCCTTTGGAGACCAGGGACTTGTCCGCTGGGCCGCTGCTGCCCTGAAGACCAGGTTTCTTCTTTGACTTGTGCTTTCTTCTTATCTGAAAGTGATGAAAGATTGTTATTAATTAACATGCAGACAAGGAAGAAGCAAATTACCCAACTTCAAATTAATTTGGATTTAGGAGCAACAATATCAACTTTGGGGCATTTTTATTTTCTGTCTATTAAGACCAATTAGGCTTTCCATCAATTTTGACATTTACATGTTTCTAGGCTATTTTTCTTAACAATAACTGTAGACAACTTGTTAAGATTATTATGATACAAAAATGTTACTCACCCTTTTCATTGTAGATATTCCTTTGTGTTTGCTTATAAGTTCATATAGATTCAAGTGTGTGAATAAAAGTTGCAGTTTTAGATGTAATCCGTAGAAAACAACAAAGCAATAGGTCTGATTCTAAATGTATTGGTGCATATCCAAAGATTCTGGAACTCATCGTCATAATAGATGACATATGGAACAGTGCCTCATGAATATCCATGGTAGCGAGCACCTGATTTCTAAATAATAATAATAATAATAATAATAATAATAATAATTATTATTTTTATTATTATAATTATAAAAATAATAATTATTTATTTGTATAGCACTTTTCCTGCAAACGTTGCAGCTGATGAATGTAAAGAAACAAATAAACATACCTAAAATTCAAGTTGACAGCAGTCAATACTGTCTGAAATAACAGGCTCAATATTTGATTGATAATGTAGCCATGTGACAGAAGAAAACAATAAAATAAAATATTTTTATTTTTATTTTTTATTTTTTTTAAATGCATAGGAGTCGTGATCTATACATTCGTCATGTCATGAGTAATGTTAAAATCCATAATTAATCAGACAGGGAAAATAAGTGTAGCGAAGGTGATTTGGAATGACGCGGTGATCACTTCCCGCTACAATTTGTCACGTTCCGTCCTTGTGGCTTTAATGGTGTTTTGATTGATTGATTGAAAACTTTATTAGAAGATTTGCAGAAGTAGGTACATGAAAGTACATATTACATACAAGGTCAACTAACAGGATAAAAACCCAAGAAAGCCACTGGCTTATTTCAATTGGGGTCCTTGAGTCTCAATTCATCGTTACATGTAAGACAGACAAAAAACTAGTACTATCTACAAGATAATACAGACAAATAACTAGTACTATCTACAAGATAAACATACATCCAACATGGGAAGAACAATACAACAAAACATAAGGTATGTACAGCGGGTAGGACAGGTGGGGACATACACCACAGGTGGGGGCGGGGGACAAAACACAAAGTATGTACAGTGGGTAGTTCGGGCAGGGGGACAGACATATAATATGTACAATGGGTAGTTCGGGCGGGGGGACAAAACAACAAGTATGTACAGTGTGTGGTCATGGTGGGGGGGGGGGGGGGGGGTACAAAAACACCAGTAGATTTAGGCGGGGGGGAGGGGGGGGGGGCGACATAATAACATTGCGTTTGCTCAGAGTGTAGACCAGGTAGGGGGGTGGGACAAAAGAACTAGTATGTGCAGAGGGTATTTCGGGTGGGGGGGGGGGGGGGAGACATAACAACAAAACAACAAGAATATATAGAGGGTAGTCCAGGTGGGGGTGTAGTCTTTTAATTTGATTTTTGATTTAGAGGGTCCAGTTACGGATTGCAGCCTCCTGTAAATGTTTTTTGAGAGTGGTTTTGAAGGTGGGCAGTGTTTTGCACTCCTTTAAGATTATAGGAAGGGCGTTCCACATTTTTACTGCATAGTTTGCAAACGAGTTTAACCCCTTGTTTGTGGTGCAATGCGGTTGAACGTGGTTCGTGGAGCTTCCTCTGGTATTGTATGTGTGGACGTTGTTCACTTTTTGGAAGTATGTTGACAGGTACTTGGGTGTCTTTGTAGTGTAGCGTATCTTGAAGACCAGGCCCAGTGCAAGCTGCTGCACTCTGTCAACTACTCGTAGCCAATCAAGGCTCAAAAAATGAGCAGCGGTTAGATGTGTCCTAGGGTTGAGGCCTAGCAGAAGCCTAACCAGTTTATTTTGGGCTGTCTGGAGTCTTGTTTTTAGGGCCTTTGTGGTTCTATAGTACCATGATGTTACGGCATAGTCGAAGTGACATTGAATGAGAGCTCCTGATAGGGTCCTCAGTGTGTTTTTACTGACAAGTGAGGATATCCTGTACAAGAATCTAGTTCTATGGTTAACTTTTTTGATTACTTTTGCTGCCATTTTATCTCCGGAAAGATTTGCCTCTAAGATGGAGCCCAGGTATGTAATATCCTCTTTTCTTGTGATAGTAATGTTACCCACTTTTATATTGTAATGTGATTCATTTCCCTGCCCGTTACCTTGTTTTCGCAAGGTCTCTAAAAGGTGTTTTAAGGAGGCTGGCAGCAAAGCCACAACATAGTTTCACAAACAAGGACAGGACCTGAACTACCTCGCTTTGGCGTGCGCCAAGAATGGTGCGGCATGCGCGCTATTAGACACCCTCCATTTCATTTTTGGGCCAGGATATACAACAATGTTTTATTCATGTTTTACACGAGATAAAACTACTGTCGCAACTTTCAAGGTACCTCTATATGTGATATTATAAGGCTATTTCAGATATTCCACCTCAAAACGAATACTAGGCTACCAGTGTCGTTTTTTACATTAGGGGCTGTGCCCCACCAGGTGGCGCTGTGGTGCAAGATGCTGGTTACATCTGAACGTTGTGGCAACATGTATTTTATATTTAATACAAAATAGTGATTCAATGGTGAAATTGGTGTGTATAAATATAATAAAGTTGACTAACAATCGTGTTAGTGTGTTCTGCCCCAATGAATTCTGCCTAGCAACAGGTGGCAAAAAAATATTTAATTAATTATATTAAACACTAATGACATTAACATGGCCTGATGTGACAGGAAATAATCACAAAACAATTCAGTTGATTACATTTATATTTTTGGCATTTAGCAGATGCCTTATTCTAAAGCGACTTACAATTGATACATATTGATCTACTGTACGTCTGTCGCTAATGCTAGCTAGCTAACAATGAATCGCGTCGATGATTTGTTGACCATCAGTTTGGAAGAGAAGTTGGAGATAAAATGTTTTGGGCCACACAGACCAGAAGACTTGGTCCTGCTTCAGGCTGGGGATAAAATGGACTGACTTATATAGCGCCTTATTCCAAAGCGCTTTACAATGGCCTCTCATTCACCCTTTCACACAGACACCAATGGCGGCAAGCTACCATGCAAGGTGCCGGCCCGCTCATCGGGAGCAATTTGGGGTTCAGTTTCTTGCCCAAGGACACTTCGACATGTGGCCAGCCAGGGCTCGACCGCTGATCTGCCAACCTTGCGATCATTAGACGCCGGCTCTACCTCCTGCGCCACAGTCGCCCCTTTATAATATATAATATTATATAAAGGGATTAAGTGACCCATATGTTCAAACACAAATGGTTTGACAAAAAGAGATGGCTAACTGATAGCACCTCGAAACATGCAGTGTTCTGTTTCCCATGCACACTTTTTTGGTGGAGACTCTGTTTGGGCATCGGCTGGTTTTAAGAGTTTTAAGACATAAATTCATCCTGATATAGCTTCTTTTATACTTCTGCACATTAGATACTGTACATAAACTACCTGTACTATCTACCTAACTGTACATAGCTCATAACTGTATACAGCCCATAATTGTATATACCTCTAAACTGATGTTTACAATACAACCTCTGCACATACTGTGTATTGCATAGTTACCTATCACTATCATTCTTGTTCTATTTATATCATGCCCTTATATCACTATTTGCACTTTTGGTTGGATGCTTAACTGCATTTTTTGTAGTATTTGTACTCTCCGATGACAATAAAGTTGAATCTAATCTAATGTAATCTAATCTAAAAACACAATGGGCTAATATCCCAGATCCAGATTAATCATAGTCATAGACTACTACAGACCATGTTTGTCCAGAACTAGACTTAATCTAGGACTGGGAACCTCCCCCAAGGTCTTGGCTTAGCCAGTCAAATAAGTTCTGACTAGAAGTACTTCCCCTTTTCTTTCCCCTCTTTCTCTAATAAATCAAATAAAATGTTATTGGTCATGTACATCGCAGACAGCCGTAAGAGATATAGTGAAATGCTTTTGGGATCTAACTCCTCGTACAATAACAGTCAATAAATCAATAAATCAACAATACAATAATAAAGTAGTAATAAAGCAATGGCACTGGTAGTGTAAAAGGCTGCAGTGTAGTATCAGCAGGAAATCATCATTATTATGTTATAATAATACAATGACACAGAAGACACTCAAATCTATATTGCTGTGTCTCCTGATGACACAAGCCCTATTGATGCCCTCTATAAGTGTATTTTAGACATTAATGCTTGCTGGCTCAGAACTTCCTCAGCTCAACCAGGACAAAACAGAGGTACTCGTCATTGGGTGGCAGAGAGTGTGGATATCTTTAAAAGAAAGCTTAAAACACACACTTTTAGCCTGGCTTTTATCTAGTGTTTATCTCAACTTGCACTTTTACTCTTTATTATCTCTATTTCTTGTTTTATTCCTGTTTTTATTGTGTTGTATTTTATCGATTTCTTATCTCCTATTTCTTGTTTTATTGTGTTGTATTTTATTGACACATTTTCATGTTCCTTTTTTAACCTACTATAGTTTTTATGTACAGCACTTGGAGTTACATTCATTGTATGACTTGTGCTATAAATAAAGTTTGATTTGTTTAATTTGAGTGTGTAGTTTACCTCAGTGTGTAAAGGCCCCTTGTTTCTGATGTTTCATAGACCTCATCCCATGACGGAAGTGATCAAACGAGTCCTGACCAGCCTCTTGGTAAGGAGGGGGTGGTCCAGGCTGTGGTCCTGCTTGGTGTGGGTTGTCCTCTGTAGCCTGGCTGAACAGGTACGAGCAGCATTTGGCTGTACAAACAGACGAAACATCGAAAACAGGCATTGCAGAATAACTTTTCAGAAGTAAGTGGCAATTTTATTGTATTTTAATGTAAGTTAGTGAACGTAAAATATCGCTTCAGACTATCCTGAAAATGTAATGTAATGTATTTCCTATGCTCATGAGTTTATACACGCCAGCTAGCCTAAATTAGCTAGATCTATTAAGCCATATTTATGCTGCTATCTTAAAGCACTGGTTGCACCATTCAGATACATGCCAGAAGTAATTTTGAGATGGCCTTGTTTTTGTCAAAGGTTCCACAAATATCCTGGACTAAGGAAAGCTTGGGCCATAGCTGTCAGACAGAAGGATTTTGAGCCTATATGATACTACAGTTCTCTGTAGCTGCCATTTCAAGGCAAATGATTTTGACAGAACTGTGCAAATTGTGCATGTGAAGGAATGTGTGATCCCTTCAGTTTTTGCATCCTATCTAGACCATCTGAACAAGGTTAGTGTATTTTCAAGTCGAAAGATTATAGTGTTCTTTGTGGTAAACAGTGTTAATATATAGTGGAAACTGATTGGACTGATGAGCATACAAAGGATCTCTTTTCTCCTAAATTTCGTTGTTTGGTACCTACATTTCGTTGTTTGGTACCTGTACTATAGCAATGACAATAAAGACCATTCATTCATTCACTCCTCATTCTCCTGGACTTGAAAGCAGCATTTGACACGGTGGATCACATTATCCTCCTAGAGCGCCTCCACACCACCATTGGACTCTCAGACTCTGCACTGAAGTGGTTTCAGTCCTATCTTTCTAGCAGGACTGAATACATCTCACTGGGAGGATGCAAGTCCAGACTGCTCCCTGTTACCTGTGGTGTTCCACAGGGGTCGGTTCTCGACCCCATCCTCTTCATCACCTACATGCTCCCCCTCGGTCATTTCATCAGCAGACATGAGATGTCTTTCTATTGTTATGCTGATGACACACAGCTCTACATCAAACCTGCCCCAAGCCCCTCTGCAGCTATGTCATGTCTCACCACCTGTCTTGAGGAGATAAAGGCATGGATGAACAACAACTTCCTTCAGTTAAACAGCAACAAATCCGAAGCTCTTCTTGTTGGCACCCCACACCAGGTTCAGTCTTCGCCCATATCCCAGCTCACCTTTGACGGTCAAGTCATCCCATTCTCCTCCTCAGTTACAATTCTGGGGGTTAGGTTTGACCCTCACCTGACCTTCAGTGATAGAAAACACCTGTGCACAACCTCCTTCTATCATCTCAGAAATATTTCCAAACTCCGTCCCACTCTAACCCACATAACTACTGCAATGTGCTCTTCATCGGTATTCCTGGCAAGAGCATACAGAAGCTGCAATAGATACAGGGTTAGGGTTAGGACCAGTGCTGCCAGGATCCTGATGAGAGTCTGAAAATACGAGCACATAACCCCCATTCTCACTCACTACACTGGCTCCCTGTCTCATGCAGGGGTAGTGGTGGTCTAGTGGATAGTGAGTTGGACTTGTGATCGGAAGGTTGTGAGTTCAAATCCCGCCCGAAACCACACCACTACTAGTGTGTCCTTGAATAAGGCACTTAGCCCTCAGTTACTCCAGGGGGAATGTCCCTGTAATTTGTAATTGTAAGTCGCTTTGGATTAAAAGCGTCTGCTAAATGGCAAAAAAAAAAGAAAAAAAAAAGTTGACTACAGTCCTGCTTCTCACCCACAAATGCATCAAAGGACATGCACCTCCCTATCTACAAGAACTCATCACTCCACAAATCTCCACCCGCACCCTAAGATCTTCAAACAGCTTGCTCCTCCGGGTCCCCAATACCAGACTCCGCACGATGGGGGACCAAGCCTTCTGCTCGGCTGCGCCGCGGCTGTGGAACAGCCTTCCTAGCCATTCTTTTGAATGAAAAGTGCAATACAAATAAAATGGATTATTATTGTTATATAAACCTGATATTGAAAGTAAATGTCCCTTTTAGATTTGTCTAATATTGATTTCTTACTTTATTTGAAGTTGCCCAACAAAGCCAAGTCAACTATGACATCAACACAAGCTGGTGAGGACAGGGATGATCATGTACCTGTGTCTGAATCTCCTGAACTGCTGAACTCATCAACCTCGGTAAGTGTAACAAAGCAGTTCCGCTGCACTTTTGCAACATACTTAGTGTTGTGTTGTATAGCGCTTACCCAACAAATAATATATTATGAATATTTACATATTATAAGTAGGCCTATTTACATTGCCACTATGTAAATTGCCTATTTACATTGCCACTATTAAATCAAATACTATTTTAATTTGATTTATTTTAAATTGTTAAAGGTACTTCTCCGTGAATGGCTTCATCATTAACATTGACACCTTAACCTTGATGATTCCAGAGCTTTTTCAGTCACAGCGTTATAATAATAATAATAATAATAATAATAATAATAATACATTAGACTTATATAGCACTTTTCTAGACACTCAAAGACGCTTTACAAACAGAAATGATCGAGTAAAAAGAAACAAAAATAAATAAATAAAAGAAAGTATAGCCGGGGTCTAATTAATTTTTTGATTACTAAATCTAAATCTAAGTGTCTTTGTAGGACAATCTACTCTGTATACTGCAAGTATATCTAGATTCCAGGCGGAGAAGTGTTGAACAAGCAACGCCAGCGTCCTCTCTCGACCGGCATTTTTTTTAAAATTGAAAAGTCTTAGGAGTATGATCAATGTAATGTTAGCTAGCTACCTAGCTACCTGTAGTCTGCACATACCGCTTCAGCCAGGACCATTTAGAGCTCCTGTTCAATTCCATCAGGGCATCAGGTAAGAATTACTGTATACACTATGCTACGTTATAACTAAAAGGGATAAGGGAAATACTTTATTAGATGATACTATACAGAACTGTAATATGTCACTTAATTACAGGTGGGTGGAACAACAATCCGAGGTTGGTTCAGTTCCAGAGCATTTTCCACCGTCTAATGGTCGGCTGTGGGGTTTCTCCAGGGAACACTGGCAATGTGATGGCCCAAGATAAGACGAACTCCTTGTCTGCTGTGGACATGTGACCTGTAGTGCTGGCTGATGACTCTGACACTGCCTCCTCTCCATTTGAGGACGTCCGTAGTGTGATACTGGACCACCGTTACCTGTCAACTCACTTTGAGGGTCTGACGAAGAATGCATTGGTGTATATAGGGGGATTTGTTGTTAAACAGGTGATGACGCAGCTTTCATGCAACGTGTGCTGAAACAGTTTAGTGTCTGATGTGTACCAGCATCATTTTCGGACTGTTGACTGTTGACTGTTGACTTTGAAAAACAAGGTCTGATGGGTCTGATGATTCCATCCGTAGGTTGGTACTGTCAAGGTGATCCACTAAGCAGAGCGCTGTATTTGACAAACCACAAACATTTCATCAGCAGCTCATCAACGCAGCATGTCCCTTGTCAACCACACGGTCCGGTCCGACCTCAGTTCAGAGGATGTTCAATCTTGGTGACCATATTGAAACTCAGGACGGCATTGACAATCATCACTTTTACCCTGTCATTAGTTGTCGGCAACCTCCACAAGTTGAAGCAGTACCACATTGCCAAACTTCACACTCTGTAATTGTAAAGTAATAATCCGGGTGCTTAAGGAAGAGCAATCGAGCGCTGATTGACCTAACTCCTTTTCGGCCAATCAGCACCTTTCATTAACGTACCCAATGAAGTTTAAAGAACGCACTCCCAGTGTTGCCAACTTGGCGACTTTGTCCCTATATCTGGCGACTTTCCAGAGCCCATTGGGAAATAACACACGGTTGTCATGTGTTTATTGGAGCACTTTGAGCTTTGAAGTTATTATGATTATGATTATGATGACGATGATTATTATTACTGCCTCTGTACCAGCAAGTTGCCACCAGCAGATGGCACTGTTTCAAATGTCACAAAAAGGTGTTATGCAGACAAGAGAACTGTTAGACACTATCCTATCCATATTGTAATGTCCAATGTGAAACTAATGCATAGAAAGTAGAAGTGAGTAGGTTCAATTGTATTTAATCTGTGAGGTATTATAATAGTACCAGTAGATGTCACTGTTTACAGAGAAGAGATAAGAGTGCTGTGGAGGGAGGGAGGGAGAGAGGGAGAGAGAGAGAGAGAGAGAGAGAGAGAGAGAGAGAGAGAGAGAGAGAGAGAGAGAGAGAGAGAGAGAGAGAGAGAGAGAGAGAGAGAGGAGGAGGGGGGGCGTAGAATAAAGATCACTTCTTTTCCTTCCTGGGACTAGTACGCAGGAAGAAAAACAACAGTCTTTGCTACTACCTACTAGCATCTATGAAGGAACTACCTACTAGCATCTATGAAGGAACTACCTACTAGCATCTATGAAGGAACTACCTACTAGCATCTATGAAGGAACGCAGTCAGGGGGGAGTCAGGAGCACATGTGGACTGGCAAAAATGAGAATTCAATCCCCACCAATTGCTCATCCTAAACCCAAGATAATAATAATAATAATAATAATAACTTTGTATAGTGCCTTTCCTGCAAACGTTGCAGCTCAAAGTGCTCCAATCATTATATAATCATAATTTAATTATTTAGTCATTTAAAGGCACTATTAAAAAGATGGGTTTTTAGTCTTATTGAACAGATTTGCTGAGGTTGCATCCCTAATGTAAACTGGCAGTGCATTCCACAATCTGGGTGCATAAAATGAGAATGCAGCCTCACCAAATCTCTTCTTTTGTACATGTGGTACACAGAGAAAACCAGCATCAGAAGACCTGAGAGCTCTATTGGGCTGACATGAGTGATGATCCATATCATCCCACATCCTGGTTGTGTCACAACATTTTGATCAAGAATGGATGGTGCTGAAACTACAGATATGAATATGAAGCAATGCGAAATTCAAGGCATACATTGTAAGAATGAGGGAGCCATTGTGTTCCATTGTATTAGCGGAAGGACTTCTATTTTCTCTGCTGCTGCCTCCCTGACGTGTGATTACGCTTTGAAGCTCATTAGCACCAAGCCCTAGATTAGCCCTAGAGGAGACCTCAGAGAGAAAGAGATAGAACTAGAAGTCATGTGGAGAACCTGGATGTTATGGCCTGAGACTTTGGAACGGCTTGCCGGAGGACTTGAGGATGGCAGAGAGTGTGGATATCTTTAAAAAAGAGTTTATCTCAACTTGCACCTTTACTCCTATTTCTTATCTCCTATTTCTTGTTTTATTGTGTTGTATTTGATCTATTTCTTATCTCCTACCTCGTTTTATTTTTATGTTCGGCACTTGGAGTTGTTTGCATTCAATGTATGACTCACGCTATATGAATAACGTTTTTGATTGATTGATTGATGTTGCTTGCACACCACATAGCAGGGCATCTGACAGGGAGTCAGCCAGAGTATACCAGGCTACAAGCAGACAGGCACCACAGAGTATACCAGGCTACAAGCAGACAGGCACCACAGAGTATACCAGGCTACAAGCAGACAGGCACCACAGAGTATACCAGGCTACAAGCAGACAGAGAATCAGCCAGAGTATACCAGGCTACACGCAGACAGGCACCACTGATGTTTGAAAGG
This sequence comes from Nansenia antarctica, assembly GCF_963989245.1. Taxonomy (NCBI): domain Eukaryota; kingdom Metazoa; phylum Chordata; class Actinopteri; order Argentiniformes; family Microstomatidae; genus Nansenia; species Nansenia antarctica. The sequence goes on along the minus strand of NC_137689.1, from coordinate 43,604,397 downwards.
GTTTGAAGCATTTCATCTACACCAGATGATTAGTCTAGACCCCCACACCTTCAGATGAAACACATGAAGCCGTATCAGTGAAAAGCCTGTGATGAACTGACTCAAACACCAAGAAGCCAGCTGTAGGCTACACAGCACACGTGTGCTAGTCATGCTAATCTATATGTGCTTGTTGAAGTTTGGCCTTTTGGAGAACTGATTTTAACTGATTGTATTTAATGAGTATGTATTTAAGCCTGGTACACACATAAAGATCATCTGGCCAATTCTGGCCCGATTTCCCCCCCTTCCGACCAAGGACAGCAAACGGCCGATTATCGGATGGCTCTAAAGATTATCTTACAAGATTATCCTGTGGTGTGAGGTGTGTTAAGAGTCAATTTCTCCTGACAATCTGCTCGGAAAATGGTCAGGGCCGACGATCGTAAATATTAAACGTAATCTAGAGCCATCCGATAATCGGATGTTTGCTGTCCTTGGTCGGAAGGGGGGAAATCGCCCAAACCCAATCAGATTATCTTTATGTGTGTACCGGGCTTAAATACATACTCATTAAATACAATACGAACTCAGTCAGGGCTTTCTCCACCGTGGTTGAACCAGCCCCTGGCATTCCTTTGCATGGGTGCATTGATGGAGTTGTGATTATCATTTTAATTGCAGAAAGTGCTTATGGTGCGTCAGGGTCCCACCAGACCTGCTAGTTAGTGTGCTCATTAGCGTCCTCCCTCTGTATTGTCTAATCCTCCTCCACAACCTCCCTATTCCGAACACACACACACACACACAGTGATGTTCTCTTATGCGACTGCAAGGCATCCGAAATGTCCCACTAAAACGCCCTTGCATCCATCTGTGCATACAGTAGCCTAAGGTCTCTGGGCACACACCACTGAAAAAAACCCTCATCATTCATTTGTGAACATGCTGTATGTATGGAACTGGCCGTAGAGAGGAGGGTGTTGAGATGAGACTGAGTGGTAATCCGTGGTGGTATTTACCCAAGTGTAGTGTTTGGGTAAATACGCGTTTAGTGTGTGTGATTTTGTGTGTGTGTGTGTGTGTGTGTGTGTGTAACTGTGTATGTGAAATGGGGACACAGCTTCTTGTCCTTCCATTGATCTTTGCTGGTGGCCCAGAAAGGCTCTCACTGCTGTTGTTTTCTCCATGCTGCCTCTCACACTGACAGCCTTCGTGTCCTGAGGCCATGGCTTCTACAGGAGTCAGGAGACCTCAGGCTTCCACTGTAGATACAGAGCTCCATCCTTCAAATGAAGGAATTAAATTCTGTACACACATGCTAACAGTATTACAGTGCCTGCGTATAATGCTATTAAATCATTCATTTTGCTATACCATGACCCTAATTACAATAAGCCAATGCTAGAAAAGAGGCTATTAAATACACTGTACAAGAAATGATACTGTAACATGTGCATAATACAGTGCCTTTGGAAACTATTCAGACCCTTTCACTTTTTCCAAATTTTTCATTCTGGGGTATTGTGTGGATTCTTTTCATTAAATTCACAACAAAACACAACAAAATGTGGAAAAAGTGAAGGTGTCTGAATACTTTCCGAAGGCACTGTATTATCTATCTATCTAACTATCTAGTATATATCCTTCTAACTTGTAGCAGTTACGCCACTGATGAAAACTCAAGCCTTTAATGTAGAATTAAACCAGAGACTTGAGTAAAGTGTTTGAACAGGGCTTTACTCTGTCATCAACTGTAGTTCACTGTAACAAATCAAATCACCAAAAGGACACATTCTGCCAGTGTAACAGTACAAACTTTAATTCCTTTGGTGTTTGAAAAAAACAAAAACAAAAAACATGTGCATTTGACAGGTGATTAAACTAACACTAAAAGACCACCACTACTGAAAATACTGATAACAAATTAACATAAATGACACTGTATGAAAAATACTGCTATGAAATAAGCCAATACTACAGCTAGTCAGCTACCATTTCATATTCCATCTTTAGAAGTGAGTTAAAGGAAAACAGGAATGAAAAGAACAACAATGCTGAGGCACAGATGACAGAAGGGAGATGAACCTGGGCTGGGGGGGGGGGGGGGGGGGCAGGTTAAAGGAACATGTGAAATGAATGAGGACACCAAATAGATATGAACCAATTAGAAAAGTGCAACAAGACAATGGTAAGACATGACGAGAGTATGATTTAGAAAAAAGAAAAAAATTCATGTAAAAAGGGAAAAGATCAACAAAAATGTGAATGTTACGCAGATGAGATTGGCTCAATTAGAAGGGGCTAGACATCGCATCAATACGGAGACCCCGGGTTGAGTCCCCCCTAAACGCTCCGAGCACTAGGAGGAGATCATGGTTAGTCTACGGTCTTACCTCAGTCTTACCCCAGTCAGACAGGGAGATGTGGGACACTGGCAGGAACGGTGTCTCTTTTACATCACACCAGAAATACACAGCAATAAACATGATCTAAGACTTAACCGATAAACAAAACACCTTTGTATTATAGTTATCTTCCCAAATACCGTATAACATGATCCAAAATGGTACGCTTCAGGAGGGAGTCGCCTGAAAACCCCAATACTCCCCCTCCAGGCCTTCACCTGCCTGTCTGCATGACTTCTACCCACATGGTCAGGCACTTGGAAAGAACGGGACTTCACACTAACACACTGGGAATCTTTAGAGTACTGTACTTGTGCCTTAAAACCAAATCACAACACCACACAATATGATGTGCCACGTTTCAGAGAAGTGGACCCGTCTAGTTTCCCTCCCTGCTGCTTCAGGTTGGGGGGGGGGGGGGGCGAGCCTTTGAGGCGCTGGGCAGAACCACTGACCTACAAACGGCCTTCTGGAACAAACAACCACTGATGATGTCATCCATATCAGCGGACCTGTGCGGTGCCTTAGTGTGGCTGTTCCTCTCAGATGTGGAGGGCGTGTGTGTGTGTGTGTGTGTGTGTTTGAAGCCACATCCCACAGGCCATAAACTACTACCCCCCCCAGCACCCCCACACATCCTAATCCCAACTCCATCCTACCTATACTCTGGAGGAATGGGGGCGGGCCTTGATCTTAACTGAGACAGTGACGGAGCCTAACATGACATTAACAACTGTGTGACTGTGAAAGGTCTCTCTCTCTCCTTGTGCTTCATCAACAGCATACTACTTCTTACACAATGAAAATATGAAATCTAAAATAGTAAAGTGGGACATTTTCAGGGAGGGGAGGAGAATGAGATGAGGCAGATCAGGGGAAGGTAGGCTAAAGAGGAAGATGAGGGACTTGGGTTTCCCTTAAACGGGTCAAAGGAAAAAAAGGAAAAAGCAGTTTTCCCTTAAAGCTTAACCACAAACCCTCACTACAGTTCTACCTAACCCATTAAGCTGATTACATTAGTCAGACTACCGATGCTACATTAAACTCAGGAATAAAAACAGGACCACTTCATAGCAGGTGAGTTGTCAACTCAACCCTTCCCAGTAACACACTACACTTTCACATACACTCAGGATTTGACTAAATGGTCTAAACATTTTTTTTCTTTCTTCATAATTCACAAAACGACTCAATTCCACGGTTATCGCAAGGGTTATGTAGTGTCAACGCTAATTAAAAATACTTAATTTCTCACTATCATCAATATAAATATATACATGTATGTTTTTCCATAAAAAAAGCTAATCTGCCTTAATTTTTTTCACAGCAAATATATATATATAATATATATATATATATATATATATATATATATATATATATATATATATATATATATATATATATATATATAAAGAGATCCTTCCTCGTCTTCTTCTTCCACACATTTCAACGGAGGAGACCCCGGGCTCTCAGACGTAGGAGCTTGTGTTAACGGCCTGAGACGGGGGGGCTCTTGATAAGGCTATGTACACGTGTCCATGGAGAGGTCCCTACGCCCCCTTCACAAGTCTACAGGCTGCCTCCTCCCTGGGTCTACGGCAGGCTGGAGATGTCCCGTTTGGGGGGGTGACCGTCCGGCTTACAGGGAGCGGCGGTGGCGCCGTTAGCCTTGTCCTCGAAGATCATCACCCTGGAGGGAGGGACACACACACACACACACGTTAGAAGACAGCATGTACAGTACCATACACACACACACACACGTTAGAAGACAGCATGTACAGTACCAAACACACACACACACAAATGTTAGAAGACAGCATGTACAGTACCACACACACACGTTAGAAGACAGCATGTACAGTACCACACACACACACACACATTAGAAGACAGCATGTACAGTACCAAACACACACACACACACACACACACACGTTAGAAGACAGCATGTACAGTACCACACACACACGTTAGAAGACAGCATGTTCAGTACCAAACACACACACACAAACACACACACACATTAGAAGACAGCATGTACAGTACCATGCACACACGTTAGAAGACAGCATGTACAGTACCACACACACACGTTAGAAGACAGCATGTACAGGACCATACACACACACGTTAGAAGACAGCATGTACAGTACCATGCACACACGTTAGAAGACAGCATGTACAGTACCATGCATGCACACACGTTAGAAGACAGCATGTACAGTACCACACACACACACACGTTAGAAGACAGTATGTACAGTACCATACACACACACATACACATGTTACAAGACAGTACAGTACCATACACACACACACACATTAGAAAACAGGATGTACAGTACCATACACACACACACACACACACGTTAGGAGACAGCATGTACAGTACCATACACACACACACGTTAGAAGACAGCATGTACAGTACCATACACACACACACAACACACACACACACACACACACGTTAGAAGACAGGATGTCTTGAAGCAGTCACTGTATGCCACCACACACACACAGCAGAGAGAGAGAAGGTGAGGGAGAGAGAGAGAGAGGTGAGGAGAGAGAGAGAGAGAAGGTGAGGGAGAGAGAGAGAGAGAGAAGGTGAGGGAGAGAGAGAGAAGGTGAGGGAGAGAGAGAATGTGAGGGGGAGAGAGAGAGCAGGTGAGGGAGAGAGAGAGAATGTGAGGGAGAAAGAGAGAAGGTGAGGGAGAGAGAGGTGAGGAAGAGAGAGAGAGAGAAGGTGAGGGAGAGAGAGAGAGAGAGAGAATGTGAGGGAGAGAGAGAATGTGAGGGAGAAAGAGAGAAGGTGAGGGAGAGAGAGAGAATGTGAGGGAGAAAGAGAGAAGGTGAGGGAGAGAGAGGTGAGGAAGAGAGAGAGAGAGAGAAGGTGAGGGAGAGAGAGAGGTGAGGGAGAGAGAGAGAAGGTGAGGGAGAGAGAGAGAAGGTGAGGGAGAGAGAGAGAAGGTGAGGGAGAGAGAATGAGAAGGTGAGGGAGAGAGAGAGAGAGAAGGTGAAGGTGAGGGAGAGAGAGGTGAGGGAGAGAGAGAAGGTGAGGGAGAGAGAGAGAAGGTGAGGGAGAGAGAGAGAAGGTGAGGGAGAGAGAGAGAAGGTGAGGGAGAGAGAATGAGAAGGTGAGGGAGAGAGAGAGAGAGAGAAGGTGAAGGTGAGGGAGAGAGAGAGGTGAGGGAGAGAGAGAAGGTGAGGGAGAGAGAATGAGAAGGTGAGGGAGAGAGAGAGAGAAGGTGAAGGTGAGGGATATATATATATATAGAGAGAGAGAGAGAGAGAGAGAGAGAGAGAGAGAGAGAGAGAGAGAGAGAGAGAGAGAGAGAGAGAGAGAGAGAGAGAGAGGTGAGGGAGAGAGAGAGGTGAGGGAGACAGACAGGTCTATTCAGAGCGAACCAGTGTCTTTACTTTCCTCTTTAAGGTTAACCATCGCAAAGCTCCAGTAAGCCCTTAAGGAGCGCTGATCCCCATGGAGACCAACTCAAACGCAGGTGCATACAGTCCCTCCCTGGAAACCCGCTCCCATTCTGTTCCTGACTACATTACCCAGAGGTCCAGGGTCCAGGGCCCAATCAGCTTCTGCTGTCTCTCTCTGACCCGTGGGTAGCACTGTATGCTTTTAGGTGAACCTTCTGACAGCACAGCAGCGCCACGTTTTTGGACTACGTTGGCGGGTTTATAGGGTTGGCTGCTTTCCATAAGCAGAACAGAGAGGTTTCTCCTCGTTTACATTTTCCTGCATTTAGCAGACACCTTTATCCAAAGTGACTTACAACAAATACACGTCTTAGCATCTAATCCAGCATCTAATTCAGTCATCGCAAGACAAGTCATCTGGGCCAGGGGCCGTTGTCAGTCATAATGCATTTTTGTTGTTGTTGTTAATATACTGTAGAGAAACTGAAAAGGGGGGATGGAGAGGTCTCAGGAGGGACAGCTACGGTGTAGCCTGAAGAGATGGAGGTCTTCAGTCAACGGTGGAAGACAGGGAGAGACTCTGCAGTCCTGACAGCGGTGGGGAGCTCGTTCCACCAGTGGGGCGCCAGGACAGTGAGAAGCCTGTCTGTGTGTGTGTTTAAACACCTGACTCAATGGTCCACACAATGTTTCCTCAAAGAAAGATGGGGAAGAAGGTTTACTCCACATCTGTAGCGTGGGGAATGGAAACCAAGACCATGCAGGGATGCCAACACAACTATACTAAATATACAGCTCGTTGGTGAACACAGCCTAAGTTAACTTATCTAGCCCGCTAGCTAACGCTATAACGCTGAACTGCTAGAACCTGCTGAAAACCTTGAGGTCCAGTTAAGCTAACTAGCCTAATAGCTTACGTTAATATAGACTCGGTATAGCTAAGAGAAGCTACTCTGACACGGAATACAATAACGTTAGAAAAAAAGAAAGAAGAAAAACTACAGAGCTAGTATTGACGGTCCAATCAAACTGCGCTCAACAGAGTAACGTTACCGGTTCACAGCAAGTCCTGACCCCTGACGCGCAATCCATTCAGCTGTAGGAATACAGTATACTGTAGGAGGATCAATGACGTGACGTGTACATTTTGTGTCCGAATGTAATATTTTCTAAAATTAACTATTAATATATATACATTATGTTAACTAACACTATTTGCTCTCCTTTATTGAATACACAAAGAGTTTATGGTGATCTTTTTACAAATTCAGGCACTTTCAGCTCTTTAAAGGGTTGAAAAGTCATTCAGTACAACCATCCGAACACAAATGCAACCAGCTAATGTGAAATTAAAATATCTAAAATTATATAAAAAAGTATTATATAAACATTCTGGCATAATTTTACAATGGTTTATAACAATATACTGCAAAATGGTTAAGGATTTATAAGTAGAAATGTTTGCTTTCCTCAAATCACTTTTGTCACAAAAAAAATATTTCACTGATATCACGACGACAGCCTCTCTTTTCAATTGCACAGACAACCTTCTAAAGAAACTAAAATTGAAGCTAAGCTTTTTCTTTAGAAACAAGTTTTGTTTCTCAGCTGCTGCAAGAAAACGTCTGGTTGCTGCCACCTTTCTGCCTCTCTTGGACTACGGTGATGTCTTGTACATGAATGCCTCTGCTACCTCTCCAACATCTGGATGCAGTTTACCATGGCGTGTTAAGATTCATAACAGGCTGTAAACCCCTTATGCATCACTGTGTGCTTATGCATCACTGTGTGCTATACTCTCTGGTTAACTGGTCATCTCTCTCTATTTGCAGCCCCTTCCTCTTGGAATTCATTACAGCAGAGTCTGAAACTGTCTCAGCTGATCCCTCTTTCCAGTTTCAAGCTCTTGCTGAGAGACATACAGTGCGAGTCCATGATTTGTTCTTGCTATTAAGTTGACCCTCCCTTTTGCCCATTACTGACCCCTCCCTGTCCCTAGATCTTTAGCTGTCTAGTTTTAGGTTTTTGTAGTTTTAATTTAGTTTTAGATTATCTTAGACTGTTTTAGACTATGTAGTTTTAGTTTACTTTTAGTCTATATTGACGGAAAGTTTAGATTATCTTAGACTATTTTAGACTAGTTTTAGTTTTAGACTATGTCGTTTTTAGTTTAGTTTTTAGACTATGTAGGCCATGTTTTGTATTGTATTTGTTTGTGGTGGATGTTGTATGCCTGTGAACAGGTCACACTTGAAAATGAGCCCTTGGGGCTCAATGTGTTTTTTACCTGTATAAATAAAGGTTAAATAAAACATAAATTAAAAAGAATCATTCGGAGCAACCAATTTCAAGGCACCATTTTGAATCAAATCAACTGATAATCATCATGTGACAGGATATGACATCATTAAGACCCCTGCAGCAGACCCTCTGAGTGAGAAGAAAAGTAGCCAGCTCTCTCAAATGTTTGATAAATGCACTTTTCCGCTCCCTGTTATGAATGTCCTCAAATATCACATAATTCGGTACAACCACTAAAACCCACTGAAAATGTTGAAATATTTTAGAAAGATATATTTAATATGAATTCTTATATTGCTAAGTTCAAGCTCAAGGTCAAGTTCTCACGATAAACATTCGGTACAACCAGAAATCTGGTTAAATATAAATATAATGGTTGTACCGAATGATGACAATCTATGTTAGTCCTATTTGCACATCTTTGGGTAAAATATATTATTAATGGAAAATGTGTTATACATCATTTAACTTTAACTTTTTGCACTTCTGAAAACCTTATCCGTCATTGACCCAGGAATAGTTATGGAGATTCGTCTATCACCCCCGCCCCCCCCCACTCGTCGGATCCCAAAAATTCACAAGTCACCCAAATTGACGTGAAAAAAGCGGAAAAGCACCGAAAAGCGTTGTTTGCATCCCGTGAGAAACGTTACGGTCTGTTTAACTACTGGGTCTGAACCTCGGACAGACAACATGGCTGTTTGTGAGTGTTACTGTGTGTGTGTGTGTTTGTATGTGCATGTGTTGGCCCTGTTGTGTGTTTAGTCTGAGCTGGCACTCACATGGCAAGCCCAGGAAACAAAAGGCCTCTCTACTTGGCCTGACAAACCGGCCATTCGGGGTGACGGACCCAAATGATTTCCCTGTAATTACGGCGGAATCAATTGTCCCTCTGCCAAATACTCTGAATAACAGTACTATAGCTTCTGTTCTATGTCCTCAACCCCCCCCCCCCCCCTCCGCTCTTCTCTCTCTCCGACTCTCCCTCTGTCCAGGGAGAAGAACGACAGAATACAAAAGAGTCGTTGTAGATGAACTTGGAAGATGGCCAAACTGATGCATGCATTAAAAAGGCTGAAGTGGGCAAGGTTTTGAAAAGGGAGGGGGTTCTCGAATCACTCAGACAGATAAAAAGGCAGTAGCATTTACAATGAATCTAATTCACTCTGAATGGAAGGGAATTATGGCATCTGTGTCAAGTCAGAGCCTTCTCTTCAGGCTACACCTTAACCGTCCCTCCTGAAACCTCCCCATCGCCCTGTTTAATTTCTCTATGGTATACAACGCGTTCGGAAAGGATTCAGACCCCTTCACAACCAAACTACTGTGATGGACAAGTCATCTGGGAACGGGGGGGGGGGGGCAAACTGGCAGCCTTGTTGTGAGGTGTGAAAACAGGGTGAAAGAGTTGGACAGGCTAGGTCTGGAAATAATAAATTAATACATTCAAAGTATTTGCCATCAATCCACAAACAAATACCCCAGAATGACAAAGTGAAAACACATTATTATTATTATTTTTTTAATGTCTGTTAAAGTTGAAATACAAGCAATACCCCATGTATGTAAGTATTCCGACCCTTTGCTATGACACGCTTAAAATGAGCTAAAATGCTAAAATGTCATCAACAAATGACTCAATGAATTCAATTGAGTCCATCTTAATGCAATAGACCTATTGCTAAGCAACGCTACAGAAAACTTGGGACAAACAACTCGCTAATAGCTTCTAGACTAAATATTCTTGTCATCTTTAAAAAACATGTCTATTACTTACTTGTAAATCAGAAATTTGAACTCCCGCCATTGTAAGTCATTGAATGTCATTAAATCACGGTTGGTCAGTCAGTCACTGTCAGTGAAGAATTTGAGCGAGCGTTGTTTGTTTGTCCGAGGTTTCAAAGGGGCCGTGGCTTAGCGATAGGTCTATTCTATTGTAATTAATGCAATGTAATTGTGGAAGGACTATCTTTGTTTTCATGTGTCATTGGAAACGGTCTGAACACTTATGTACATGAGGTATTTCTGTATTTCACTTTTAAGACATTAACTGAAATTTAGAAAGAATAACTTTTTCTAAAAAAATTACTCATTCTGGGGTATAGTGTGTGGATTGATGGCAAATTATTTTAAATTGAGGTTATAACACAACATATATATATCAGATATATATCCTTCTTCTAGCATTATGACTGCCAACGGCCCCTGGCCTGAGCAGAGGTGACATCTCTCATGATGACTGGTAGGTAAGATGATTCACGTATAGACACATGTTGTTGTAAGTGTCAGACACATGTTGTTGTTGTAAGTGTCTAATAGACATGTTGTTGTAAGTGTCTTATAGACACATGTTCTTGTTGTAAGTGTCTTATAGACACATGTGTTGTTGTAGGCCTCTTTGGGTAAAGGTCTGCTGAATGACAAACATGGAAATGGAAGTGGCATGACGGCCCACCGGTGAGCTTTCAGGTTTCTGATTTTTCTCAGATAATCCACCCATATTCTAATCCACCCATATTCTAATCCACCCATAGAACTATCCCTACAGATAATCCACCCATATTCTAATCCACCCATAGAACTATCCCTACAGATAATACACCCATATTATAATACAACCATATTAGATATAATATTAGGGATGCACGATATGTATTTTTTTCCAACCGATACCGATACCGATGTTTACCCGCTTCTCGTGGCCGATAACCGATATGATAACCGATATGAGAACAGATATAATTTCACAGTTGATAACCTGTAGTTCATGCACACCTGAAGGTAAGAAAGGCTATGTAGTGAGCAAAGATTGATGATTTAATATTCCATAGTGATCTCACCAAATCTAACTTACATCACTATTGTTAACACAACAAAGAGAACACTTCTGACTCTTCAAATGTTCATTTATTTTTTCCTCTAACAAACAGAATCTGTTATAGACAGTGCACAATGCTTTTTTTAGCCAAGATCTGGCCAAAAAAGTGTCAAAAATAAAGTGCATCTTGTCTACCCCTGTAAATTGAAAATGCATAAATAAAATATCAAAAAATAAATAAATAAAGTGCATCAGTCAATACAAAAATAAAGACTTTTAAAGAACCAAAAGTTTTATAGAACTTTTACAGAAACTAGTGCCAAATGGCTGCTTAGTCTGCAGATAAACAGAATGACACAAGGCACATAGTAGGCTACACTAGTATGCTTAATAAAGCAACTGAAAAGAATACTTTAGAATTTCTTATGTAGGCTGTTGGCATTTGGACTCTTGGGAACACATAGATACATATATTAGATCATCTAATATATGTATCTATGTGTTCCCAAGAGTCCAAAACTTATCTGGCTTACGCTAGTATCGATCAGACTATGGATGTGTGTGGCGACTATCATACAGAGCAGGCAGGCACACGTCTGCAAAATAGCGGCGGCTTGGGAGTGCATACCTGGGCTCTAAATGTGAAATTAGCTGGCGAAATCCTTTATCTTCTACTACAGAGAAAGGCTGGTCGTCGAGGGCCATAAACTCCATAATTTTTTCATTGATTGCTTGAGCCTTTGAGCTGTCTCGAGTAAACTTCCTGCAGTTTTCAAATGCGTGTTCAATAGGCACAGCTGCTTTTTTTTTCGCGGCTAGGCTACCTTCTGCTACTAGTGCTTGATATTCCTTCCATACAGCGTGCTTGCAATGGTGAATCTTAAGGTGACTTATGAGATTCGTTGTGTTGTAACTCGTAGACCTTTGCCCTCCTCTCCGAACTTTTGTCGAACATGTATTGCAAATTGCAAACGCACTATCTGCCTCAGAAACTCTGAAGAATGTCCACACCGGGGAAGACATGTTTCGCTCTCGTCTCTACACTGCGTGGCTGTACGCAGCAGCATGAGCGCGTCAACCGGAACCAGAAATATTTCCGGCTTCATATTATCGGCTCTATATCGGCTAAAATTTTATAAAACCGATAAATATTTAATAACATTAATTTCCCATTATCGGGCCGATAAATATCGGTGCCGATAATATCGTGCATCCCTATATAATATACCCATAGAACTATCCCTACAGATAATACACCCATATTATAATACAACCATAGAACTATCTCTACAGATAATACACCCATATTATAATACAACCACAGTGTTTCCCCTACCATTGCCTTGGGGGGGCGGGCCGCACCCAACCCGAATCTGGCGAGTGGCAAGCATAGGCTCGTTGGTAACATTAGTCCGCAAGTAGTATCGCATAGCCAAACCTATCTCCACACTTCGTTTCGCACTGTGCCGCGCTGGAGAATAATCCAAGATTGTGCGTGAGTGTGTGCGCACGACACGAGAGAGTTTTTGCCCACAGCAATCCAAAATTCAATTATAATTATGTTATAAATTGATATGGATCAATGTATACCTCTTATTAGATTATAAATACTCTATGTAATATATACTCTTATGAGGCGGCTTAATGTACAAGTTAGTACACCCCTGGACATGACGCTGGTATGTCGCAGGGTCTTACCCCCACGGTCCATGCCACGGTCCATGCCACCCCCCCAAGGCAGCAAACCTAGGGGAAACACTGAACCATATTACAATACAAGCATATTACAAATGGTAAATGGACTGCACTTATAGGGCCTTTATCCAAAGCGCTTTACAACTGCCTCTCATTCACCCATTCACACACACATTCACCCACCAATGGCAGCAAGGTAGCATGCAAGGCAGCATGCAAGGCAGCATGCAAGGCAGCATGCAAGGCAGCATGCAAGGCAGCATGCAAGGCGCCGGCCCGCTCACTGGGAGCAATTTGGGGTTCAGTGTCTTGCCCAAGGGCACTTCGACATGTGGCCAGCCGGGGCTTGAAACGCCGATCTGACGACCTTGCGATCATTAGACAGCGGCTCTACCTCCTGAGACCCAGCAGGGCCGGGCTGCAGCCCACCATCCTTCTGTAGTTTAAGTGGGGCGACTCCCATCGCTTCTGTTCAGCACAGTCCATTCTGCTGGCCACGCTGCCTGCCTCCATCACCACCTCTGGTCCTGGTACCACTCTCTAACCTCTACAACACCTGCATCATTATCATCATCATCATCATCATCATCACCAGACAGGTCCTCTACTACTCCCTAACCTCTACAACACCTGCATCATCATCATCATCATCATCATCATCACCAGACAGGTCTTCAACTACTCCCTAACCACTACAACACCTGCCTCATCATCACCTCCTCTACTACTCCCTAACCACTACAACACCTGCCTCATCATCACCTCCGCCCGCCGTGTCCTAGCATGAACCCGGTGACGTCAACTCAATCTGAACCCTTCTGAACCTTCTGAATCTGAACCCTTCTCCCTGCAGGTAACAATCTGAACCCTTCTCCCTGCAGGTAACAATCTGAACCCTTCTCCCTGCAGGTAACAATCTGAACCCTTCTCCCTGCAGGTAACAATCTGAACCCTTCTCCCTGCAGGTAACAAAGGTTCAACACAACATTCACAACACATCTGGCTACACACAATCAGGTTATCAGGTTAAATTAAGAGAGTGAGGAGAGGGGGCAAGAAGAAGAGAGAGAAGACTGAAGAAAGAGAGGAGAGAGAGAGAGAGAGGGGGGGGGGGAGAAAAGTTAAGTTTTTTTATCCGACGATTAGTGTGTTTTGGGATTATGAGGGGATTTGTCTGGCTAAGGGTCTGGGGAGGCTGACATGCTATAGCAACCACACAGAGCAGCACCTCAGCTCTCAGCCCAGGCACTCTGGAGCAGGTTTAAAGGGCTTACACGCGCTAAACTAACCCCCTTAGAAAACGCCACCGAGCCTCTCTCCCACATTTCCTTGTCCTCTCTTGACTGGCGGCTATTTCGCGGCACTACGGTGTCGTTGAACTCGAGTTTGTGTCGCTTGCTGGGTTTTTGGGGAGTTTTGGGAAGCGCATCGCCGTGATCTGCCATATGTCCAAGCTCGTGTCGTTGACGGGCTTTGTTACCATGGAGACAAAATGCCCCGTGGTGAGTGGTGACATCACCGGTCATCCCCGACCTCGTGCTTATGGATCACAACTGGCTGACACAGCAGACGATGATGGGCTCAAGTACACACACACAAACGTAGACAGACAGACAGACACACACACACACAGACACACACACACACACACACACACACACACACACACACACAGACACACTCACAGCTTGAGCACGGCCGAGCGCTTCCCCAGCATCATCTTGACGAAGTCTCTGTAGTTGATGGTGCTGCTGCTGCCCTCTGTCACCTCAGCGATCATCTTCTTCATCTCCAGGTGGGTCTTAGGAACTCCCAGCTTCTCCATCATCCTCTTCATCCCCATCATGTCTGAGACCCGGGAACAGTCAGTCAAACACACCAGGAGCAGTCAGTCAAACACACCAGGAGCAGTCAGTCAGACACACCCAGGAACAGTCAGTCAGACACACCCAGGAACAGTCAGTCAGACACACCCAGGAACAGTCAGTCAGACACACCCAGGAACAGTCAGTCAGACACACCCAGGAACAGTCAGTCAAGCACACCCAGGAACAGTCAGTCAGACACACCCAGGAACAGTCAGTCAGACACACCCAGGAACAGTCAGTCAGACACACCCAGGAACAGTCAGTCAGACACACCCAGGAGCAGTCAGTCAGACACACCCAGGAACAGTCAGTCAGACACACCCAGGAGCAGTCAGTCAGACACCCAGGAACAGTCAGTCAGACACACCCAGGAACAGTCAGTCAGACACACCCAGGAACAGTCAGTCAGACACACCCAGGAACAGTCAGTCAGACACACCCAGGAACAGTCAGTCAAACACACCCAGGGACTGTCAGACACACCCACATTAAAAACTATTGCACATCCTCACACAAACTCACTAACAAAACAAAACTAACTCATTAAGGCACAATCCCATTTCTCATTTTTACCTCTGCCCCTCGTTTTGGAGTGCCACTCGCTTAAAACAGTGTCGTAACGTTAAGATAGCTAGCTAGAGACACCGGCATACTAACGATTTTATACAAGGAAGAATAACTACACTCGTGGTTTTCTTCCTCATCGCTTGTGCGTTCCGCTAAGCTATCTTGCCGACGATTCGCAAGGCATTCTGGGAGATTTCGACACTCTTTATTTTTCTTTAACCCCTTGGTTTGGAGTGTGCATCTGAAACTAAAATGCAGGGCCGAGGGGTTGAATTGGGATCGGGCCTTTACTGTCCGTCTCCTGCTTAGCGCCCTGCCGGTGTGACATACTATCACCTTTCCACTGACTGACACACACCATACCCCGTACTGACAACACACTGCAGTCTTAACTACAGCGTAGCATATAGCATGTCACAACACTAGAGCCTAACACACTTCAGCTCTGTAGAGTCTAGGGTTACCGACAGGTTACGACGGCAACACCAAACTTGTTTTGACTGAGGTAGCGCTGAGCGCCTGGTGGTCCAGGGTGGGCCGCTGGGCTACTTACCGATCTCTCCGTGCTCGTTCAGGTCAAACTCGGTATATTTGTCTGCAAAACAAAAATCAACGACAAATTCCACGTTTAGTTTACTCAGGTTGTTTACAGCTGACTCCAGGGAAGGGAGACTCACTGACACCCAACAGACACGTAAAGAACACTTCCCACCGACCCCACCCCATACACCGACATCTCGTAAGCAAGCATTCACGCCCGCACGCACGCGCACACGAGCACACGCGCACACACGCACACACCCCCCCCCAGCAGGTGTGTATAGCAGCGGCAGGCCAGGGTCAGAGACAGGCTAGCTGACAAGGCAAGCAGGAGAGAGGGGAGGTAAGAGACAATCAAATGAGACCGCCTGTGGTCATAGCAACCAAACCACTGTGACTTGCCAAGTCATCTGGGAAGAGGGGGGGGGGGTCCCCAGCCTGGATTTACAACAGACAACTAAGCTTTTTAAAATACAATCTGGACAAGCCAAACTGGCAGCCTTGTTGTGAGGTGTGAGCTGGGGTGAAAGAGCTGGACAGGCTAGGTCTGGAGCTGGAAAATAACATTGGGATCTCAAAGGTCGATAACAATAATATCAGTAGATTTCAAAACTGGCACAGTGCAGTTCGCTACTCTCTGATAAGCTGGGGAGCAATAATTGCTCTCTGGAATGGCTTCAGAGAGAGAGAGAGAGAGAGAGAGAGAGAGAGAGAGAGTTCTGGGACTCTCACAATCACAAGCAGAGCCACCTATTAGACTAAACCAAATTATAAGAAAAATAAAATAAAATTACCTGACACATTGGCAAGAATCAACCAAAAACCAGAGCAAATTGGAATGCTATTTGGCCCTAAACCGAGAATACAGAGTGGCAGAATACCTGAGTACTGTGACAGACCCATGTACAGACTCAGTGAACACAGCCTCGCCATTGAGAAAGGCGGACACAGGCAGATCTGGCGCCCAAGAAAGGACAGACTGTGCACCCACTGCACACTAAACCAGGTGGAAACAGAGCTGCACTTTTTAACTACCTGCCAACTGTACAAGGACATCAGGGACACGTACTTCCCACTGATCACCAACACCCAAGGAGACTTTGAGGACTTGACCAATGTCGAAAGGCTACCATATCTGCTGGGTGAGGTACAGCAATGTGCAAACACAGCAGCAAGATTTGTTAGCTGCTGTGATAGAAAAAGGGCATCAAATGGGATAAAACTTTAAATAAGTTGAATAATTTATTTATTCTAGTATAATTGTATGTACATTACATTATTTTTGTTTTTTTATCTTCACACTTACTTTGGCAATGTAAATGTATGTATCCCATGCCAATAAAGCCCTTTAAAAAATAATAATAATAACATTTTTGACACAGAGAGACAGACAGAGAGACAGACAGAGACACAGAGAGAGACAGAGAGAGAGAGAGAGTGAGAGAGAGAGACCATGAGCTGTTGGAATTGTGTCAGTGTGTGAACTCTGGGGGGCGGGACAATGCTGATCCTGTTCATGAACTTTGGGAGCGGATTGGGCCTCTACCCACACAGAGCCCTGCCTGAGCCCGGGTCTGAGTGGTCCGTCTTGTCCTGGAGCCGCCTGTCACTCCTCCACCCTGGACTGATGACCTCACCTCCGCACCGTGCCAACAACTGGCCTCCTCCTCCCGGCCTGCACCAGGCTCCTACATTCCTCTGTGTTCTCGTGTTCCAAAGGTGAGCTGAGCAAGTGATCTTAGACCTCTCTCCTCCTCCTCCTCCTCCTCCTCCCCCTGTCTCTCCTCCTCCACCCCCTTTCACCCCGTCCTCTCCTCCTCCTCCTCCTCTCGGATGTCCTCAGTGTGTGCAGATAAGCAAAGACAGACACATGCACATTGTCTGTCTTTCTCTCTCTCTCCCCCCTGTAGGTCAGCAGTGTTGCTCTGACACACGTGTGTGTGAGTCACACAGCCACGCTCCAGGCCCTGGGGGGGTGTGGGCCCTACACTGAGAGAGAGAGTGGGATGCTTCCAGACAAGGCCGCTGCCCCATTCATTCCTAAAACAACAACATTTCAGGAGCGATAGTAACCTGCTGCGCTGCTTTCACTCCGGTAAATACCTTCAAACAAGTTAGCTCACAACAGTTCTTAGAGGCTATTGCTTCTAGAACTTATTGTGAGTTAGCCGTTACAGTAGAATCCACTATGAGTAACCCTAACCCTAAGTTATATAAGGCGTAGGCGGGATAAAGAAATGTTGGAGTGAGTAAATAGTTCTTTATGTGTAACACGACTATTCTGCTCTGCTCAACAAGACAAGTGAGAGTTAAAGCAGACAGGAAGGCAGCTCTGAAACACAGAGACCAGTCAGCAGTGGGGGAGGGGGGGCACCCCAGGGGTCAAAGTTCAGGGGTCACGGAGAGCATGACACCAGTGGGAGATGCGGAGGAGGAAGCAGAAAGACAGCCGTCCTCTCAGAGACCACATGGGACCTGTCTGTTTACCAACCACTTCCTGTACCGACCAATAGGACAGCGGCACTAGGAACGCATGTAGGGCTCCTATGATAGGTTTATAATCCGTCTGAGAACTCTCACACACACACACACACACACGACAGTAATATCAGAGGAATCTTTGTAGAATCAGAGTCTTTGTAGGTAATCTCCCATTCTCCGTTCTGTGGTTTTGGCCATAATCTGCTCCTGGTTGCTGTGTTATTCTACTCCCTAAAACCACATGTTCTCCCAAAGCCCCGCTGCATATTAGGAAAAACAAGAAGAGGGACCGTGCACATTCCTGCAAGGCCACTGTGGACCAGGCCTCGCAACCTACTTCTGAATCAGGCCACAGCCAGAGACATCCACGCTCAGAAACACGCACGCATCAACATAGGGATGAAAACACACATACATGAAGTAGTAGACACCATGCAAACACATAACTGTTGACAGACATGAGAATGGAAATAATATGGTATTTACATAATCACAAACGCATCAGCATTATGGTACCACCATCCCACCCTGGGTACGAACACTTTGCTCGGCTGCCCTCGGACAGGCGGTTCAGGACCATGTTCGCAAGGACAAACAGACTGAAGCTCAGCTTCTACCCCAGGGCCATTCAGGCCCTGAACACAGCAAAGACCTAGGTTCTAGGCCCTGGACAATCTAGACAATTTGATGGCAGCTACTAGATTGAAATCAAGTGCAATACTGAAACACAACTGTGAACATTTCGAACCTGCAAACTGCGACACTTTAAATGAATGTGCAATAACACTATGTGCAATATGACAACCCTCGGGTACATAAGGTTCAGAGATAGGAAATGTTAGAATAGGTATAGCATAGCATAGAGTACAGCACAGTGTTTTATTTGTATAGTATAGTATAGTGGATAGTGTACATAGCCTTTATTTATGTAAACCAGCTCTTTTCCCTTCTTGTTTTTAGTTTTTTTTTCCTAGCACCAGGGGAGCCCCCCCTCCCAAATTTCGTTGTTTGGTACCTGTACTATATCAATGACAATAAAGACCATTCATTCATTCACATTCCCTGAGGCAAACCTCAAACATTCTCTAACACACACAGGCACACACGGGCACACTCACACACACACACACACACACACACACACACACACACACACACACACACACACACACACACACACACACGGACACACACACAGACACACACACACACACACACACACACACACACACACACACACACACACACACTCATACGTATCCCTCTTTGTCTCTCTGTGCTGAAGAGTGGAAACTAATAAGAAGGATTGTGGACAGGTCTTCCAGGGAGCATTCTTACTTTTAAAGGCATCCAATTTATCCGGCAAGTCCTCCTCATCCCGGTATTTCTGATCTTCCATGAATTCCTACAGAGGAGAGGAAAGAGGAAAACAAAGGTTGGAAGCCCATCAGAGAACCCCACCCCCCCCTCCCCAACACCCCCCCTTCCTTAAAACACATGGTGTCTACTGTCTACACGCCTGTGAGTCCTTCAGAGAAAGTTAGACAAAACCCCCTCTACTCAGCAGCTAGTTTCAACAGCCAAAGCTTGGTGCAACAACAAGTTTCAGTATAGTATTTGACAGAGGTTTCAGGTCATGTTCTTACATGAAAATCCGAATCATGACCAGGAGCAAGTGGATGAGATTGCAACATTGTTGCATAAATTATTTCTCTGATTTTCTCACAGACCTTTATGTAAACAAAGTAACATACGTCATTGAAGCAATCAAAGCACGCAATCGAAGCAACAGACGTGGTAGTTGATTGGTCAGAAAATTTTTAAATTGCCTGTTCGTCCCGCTCTTATCCAGATCAACACACATGCGCTGTTGTTTTCCTATGGACAGCCTCGAGCAGCGTTCTCACCAAAAGCGAAGCGAAGCAAAGTGATGCATGCGTTGTTTCTAACCGGAGCGAAACCACCCTTTTCAAGTAGTGTTGTTCCGATACCGATACTAGTATCGGCATGGCCACCGATACGCACAAAAATGCTGGTATCGGTATCGGCGCGTACTAACAAATAATAACACCCGATACCAAACTCTTGTTCAAACGCAGCACGTTGCGTTTTTCTTAGCTTGTCTGCTATAGTAGCCTGACACAGCCTTCCTAACACAGACATGCCCAGACATGCCCAGGCATGCGCCTCTGCTGGAACGCTATTGGCCCAGAGCAGCTGCTCTCAACCAATGGCGTGGCAGCTTTTCACTATCGCGGAAAAACAAACACGCATGCTGAAAAACAAACACGCCCTGAGTACCAACCAGTGGGCTTTACTTGAAAAAGTAAACATCGTCCTGGCTCCATTCGAGGAGATTACGAAATAAATCAGCTTTAGCACCTCCATCGCGTCTGAAGTCGCCCCCACGGTGGTGGTACTGAAGCGACTGTTGACCCGAGAGACCGAGGAGGACAGCGGGATAAAAACAATGAAAGCAACCCTACTAGCGGCTGTCGACAAAAGGTTCCAGACCGTCGAGGAGGAGCCCCACTACTACTACGACTGTTTTATATCTTAAAGTTATTTTGTTTGTAAATGTTCACTTGCTGTTGCACTACTACTACGACTGTTTTATATCTTAAAGTTATTTTGTTTGTAATTGTTTACTTGCTGTTGCACTACTACTACGACTGTTTTATATCTTAAAGTTATTTTGTTTGTAAATGTTCACTTGCTGTTGCACTACTACTACGACTGTTTTATATCTTAAATGGCTATTGCACTGATTGGCATCTGTGAGAGCCACATTTCAGGTTTTATAAGGGGTTGATTTTCTTGTCACCATACCAGGTAGACAATAAAAAAAAGTTCTATAGCATTCACTCTCTGTTGGTATTTTTTCCTGTTTTACAAAGGTTTTGAGCAGTGCCAGACTAAGTGTTAGCAATAATTTTACATCGAGGTGAGTATGCGGCTCAAAAAACAAGTTTTTTTGTTTTGTTTTTTCAAACGCCGTGGTATCGGATCGGTACTCGGTATCGGCAAGTACTGCACGGTCAGGTATCGGGATCGGGATCAAAAAATGGTATCGGAACAACACTATTTTCAAGCGGAGCATGCATCGTTTGTTTGCTCCGGGAGTGACTTCGAATGCACGTTCTCACAGCTCCAAACGACGCAGAGCAAATAGAATTTTATCCAAAACTCAGATTCCAAGTGAAGCAAATGTTCTAGTGAGAACACATCCTCAGTATAGTATCTGACAGAGGTTTCTAGGGCATCAGAAACTTGAGCTGAACTACAATCAAGAGATGGAGAGATGGAGAAAAAGACAAAAAATGTTCTTCTTCTCAATAATACAGAATGGCACACTTCCACCAGGTTAGAGCAGGAGGAGACTGGCACACTTCCACCAGGGTATAGAGTAGGAGGAGACTGTATAGAACGGCACACTTCCACCAGGGTAGAGCAGGAGGAGACAGTATAGATGGCACACTTCCACCAGGGTAGAGTAGGAGGAGACAGTATAGACTGGCACACTTCCACCAGGGTAGAGTAGGAGGAGACTGTATAGACTGGCACACTTCCACCAGGGTAGAGCAGGAGGAGACTGCAAACGAATCCTAATGAAAAGATAACGGAGCAATCTGCCACAGGAGACAGATCCTTTTACGGTTCTAGGAGTCGTACATGATATGACTGTGCTATCGGGCTCGTTAAAACAACTGGATCAAATCACCGTACTCCCGATACCTGAGTCAGTAACGGACAACTTTCTGCAACGTGACACAGGTGTCGTCGAGGGAGAGAGGGGAAGTCAGAGAGTGTGTGTGTGTGTGTGTGGGGGGGTGTATGTGTGGGATGTGATATGAGAATCAGCATTACAGCTCTCTCTCTCTCTCTCTCTCTCTCTCTCTCTCTCTCAAGGACAACATGATTCCATGGGTCTGACTCATCAGTGCAACACCCACAGAAAAAAAAATAGTCCATTCCTCCCTCTCTCCCTCACACAGCCTATTATAAGGCAATCTCTGATAATGGCTGCCTATAAAAAAAAGTAGGCCTCAAAATGGAGGTCAAATAAAGGGTGTATTCAGACGAAAATGGAATCAGTGAAGGAATCATCAGTGATGGAATCATCCTCTGTTCATCCGCTGGAAAAAAACAACTCCTTTCACTGATGAGAAACCCAGCATCAGCTGACTGCTGTAGTGGTAGTGATGTGCTCTGACTAACAGCCCGCATTCAACCCCCGAGGCAATCATTAGTGTAGTAGTGATGACAATGGCCCCGTGCATTTAACACAAGCAAAAATGCCAATAATAGGATTTCATATTTAAAATAGATCAGGTATATTCTTGACTTGTTTATTTGCCTTGAATTGTCCGTTTACACAGGCCTCCTGTGTGCGGTAGAATTGCGTTCATTGCAGACAAGTCTGCATGGCAGGAGTATTGTTCAGAAAAGCTCAGAAGCCCTGATGGTGCTGACTGCCCCGTGACCTGGTTTTCTCAGCCCTTCTAGAGCGCACTTGACAGGCTGCCCACTGTGAGGGAGGGAGGGAGGGAGAGAGAGAGAGAGGTAGAGAGAGAGGTAGAGAGAGAGGTAGAGAGAGAGAGAGAGCGAGAGAGAGCTAGAGAGAGAGAGCTAGAGAGAGAGAGAGCTAGAGAGAGAGAGAGAGCTAGAGAGAGAGCTAGAGAGATAGAGAGAGAGCTAGAGAGAGAGCTAGAGAGACAGAGAAAGAGGGAGAGGTAGAGAGAGAGAAAGAGAGATAGAGAGAGAAAGAGACAGAGAGAAAGAGGGGGGGAGAGAGAGAGAGAGACAGAGAAAGAGACAGAGAGAAAGAGGGAGGGAGAGAGAGCTAGCTGCAGCTCCAAAGCCACACCTATTCAGCCCTCTCTCTCTCTGTTCCAGCCCCCTCTCTCTCTCTCTCTCTCTCTCTCTCTCTCTCTCTCTCTCTCTCTCTCTCTGTCTCTGTCTCTGTTCCAGCCCTCTCTCTCTCTCTCTCTCTCTCTCTCTCTCTCTCTCTCTCTCTCTCTCTCTCTCTCTCTCTCTCTCTCTCTAACCCTGTTCCAGCCCTCTCCCTCTCTCTCTGTTCAAGCCCTCTCCCTCTCTCTCTCTGTTCCAGCCCTCTCCCTCTCTCTCTCTCTGTTCCAGCCCTCTCCCTCTCTCTCTCTCTGTTCCAGCCCTCTCTCTCTCTGTTCCAGCCCTCTCTCTCTCTCTCTCTCTCTCTCTAACCCCGAAACAAAGGGCTCATTCACGCGGCCGCACAGACACCTGTTTCCCGTCTAAACGCCAAGGGATAACAGTCTCCAGGAGGAGAGACAGAAGGACCGACCGGCATCGTAGGCTTATGTTGCAGACATGCGGTCTAAAACAAAGGAGTAACAGCAGAATAGGCTAAAACAGCTCATCTGTTAGGGCACTAGGTTTGACACCGATCCATTATTGCTAGAGCAAGAGACTCCCTGACCAGGGTTGCCAGATGGGATCGACAATTTCCAGCCTAACCAGTCTAAAAACCGCTAAATCCACCGAAAAAACCCAGCCCATCTGGCAACCCTGTCCCTGACCCCCAAGACACAACCGCGAGGATAGACAGGCGTGCAACAGGTGTCTACCACCGCCTCCCTCACGATAAGAAACGCAAACATAACCGGCTCGTTTGAATGACTTAGCCAACAAGGTCTACAAGCAGCAACCTTTTGAATGTGAATGAAGAAACCAGGCACACCCACTCAGTATTCAGACCCAGCACAACCTCGTTGACTCTGCCAGTAGATGGACCAGCCAGGGGGTCAAGGCCAGGGGTCAAGGCCAAGGAACGGCTACACATTACTCCCGTTTAAACGTCTATCTGATGAATGGACGTCAAACTGAAACAATATGTTTCATTCACCTCCCACCCGAGATAACCACCTACCTTATTTATTTCTTCACATCTCTCCCGTTGTTGGGCTTTTAATACTCCAAAGGCTTTCCCTCCTGCAAGAGGAACACAGCTCGTTAGCCTCATTGACCAGAATCTGTCTATAGAAGAGAAGAGATAGCTAGAGTCTATCTTCCATCCTCTGTGAAGGTAGCTTAGCCACCTAGCATTCCACTGGGCCGGTCGACACTTTGAAGAAGACAGCCAACGTTACCATGAACATACGCCCCCCACTCCCCCCAAAAACATGTCCCTCCTAGTTATTTAGAATTACCTTGCAGATTCTGGTTCGTAGGCATTGTGGAATATATTTGTGATCCGGAATGATAAAGAAGGATAACCGACGGACTGGGAGGTTGCAGCAGTGTTGTTCCCTCCGACAGTGTGGGTCAAGCTCACAGCGAGGTTGCGTTCGTCAATTCGCTCTGGAAATCTGATCAGCACTCATGGAATGCCTCTCGTCCAATCAAATTACTCGGTCACTCTATGACGTTGACTCCAGTGTGCGCTCCGGCGCTCTCAGGGCTAATTTTACGAACGCAGCCCCAAAGTGATGCTCTTCGGCTCGCCAGGAATGTTAGCAACTCTCGGCCACCCCCATGTGGCGAATGAGAGTACTGCTCAATAATGTGCACAATACATTTTCATTTGTTTCAAGAAAATCTATGGAAATGACCTTGAAAGTGTCAAGAAGTTGTGCAAGAGGTGTCAAGAGGTTGTGCATCGGCCAGATTTTCCACATACCACCAAAATGTAATTCAACTAGTAGTTAAAATAAAAGTATATAAATAAAAGTATAGAAGTATACAATATATAATAATACAAATAGGGTAACTGTCCCAGAACACTGAACATGTGATCCAAAATTCAAAATAAACGGAATAAATGAAACAATGTATAGTTTTTATTGGTATAAGGCACTACAATCATTGGGTTGCTTTTCATTCTAAAACCTCCATTTGATACTGTGGCCTATATAAACACAACTACTAGTGTATGGGCCCAAAAGGGCAGAGAACAGCATCACCATGTGGCCAACAGAAGATATTGCATATCAGTTACACACACACACACACACACACACACACACACACACACGCACGCACGCACGCACGCACGCGCACACACACACACACACACACACACACACACACACACACACACGCACACGCACACACACACTCATGGCAAATAAACCTGGCAATAATATATATCTTGATTAAGTCATGTCAACATTGTGAAATCTTACTTCCAACCTTATTTTGGAAATCATCCGAAACAGAACATCAATCAGGTTCTATTTGTCACCAGGTGAAATGTCATTACTGGACCATTACTTGACCAAATTGTGCATGAGTCATGACAAGGCTCCCACATGGTGGCAGTTTTCCACAGTTGACAGAAGCTCAGTGGAGAGAAGACCCTTTTACAGGCTGTGAGCTGGCCTGTATAACGGGGAAAGGTGCTGAACCTAACAGGTAATATACAGAGGCAGATCACAGTTTGACACGGCTATGAATGGTGTAACACAATAACATCAATACTTATTCTTTTTCAGGGCAGCGTTGAACTAAAAGGCCAAGTGGTTGTCTAAATGCAGTGTGCCATGCTTACAATATGATTATCTGCTTTTGTATAATAGTTTTATTGTACTTTTAGTTTGTCTTTCTACAGTTTACAATTCAACAGGGACTCCAGCCAACGGGTCGTCCACATTGAGCAAATAACAGTGTGGCAGTCTTGGGTTAATTTCCTTTGAAATTCCGTCCTTAGAAAGACAGACAAAGATAATGATATTAAGAAAGAACGAGAATGTTAGATAGAGAGAGAGAGGCAAAGGCTGAGGCAAAGTGAGGGGTACACACACAATCCCAAACTGAAAGGCAGTGTGCTGTCGAAGCCTGAACCCCATCGAGGGCAAAAGGACTAATTGTTAATTAAGTCAGGCTGATGAGAAAGAGCTCAAGTGTAAATTAATGTGTCAGATCGGAGACACTCTCAGACACACCTTCTAGTCCCTTACAAGAACCTCAGCATTATTTTAAACTTGACAGAGCACACTCGCAGCTCAGAATGGGTAGCAATTATTCATGGATTAATTAAACTTTTGATGTTGTTAGCTAATATGAGAGAGGGAGTGAAACGAGAGTCCAAATGAAGGTGTCGGAAAAGGGGAAGTAATTTATGAGAGGGAGAAATGAGCCTGTGGCGTTGGATGGGAAAAAAAGGGGGAGGAAGGGAGTAATGCAGGGAAGGAGAGTCAAACGTGTGAGGGATATAGAACGAAAGGAGGAGGAAGAGATGATGACGGTGGTGGTAGGGTCGTTGCAAAATGGGCTAAGAGTTGGGTACGTGTGTAGGGTTGCGTACTCATACGAGGATCAGGGTAGAGACGAGCGGCAGAAGAGATGACGTGTGATCTGCTGTAGACACGGACGACCGGCCGACTGTCCTGGAAAGGGATCCCGGAGAGGGATTTCCGAATCCTCCCACCGATTCTCCTTCAAACACTTCTCCTCTCCTCTAAATATCTCCCCTAGTGTCCAATTATCCTGTCCTCGCCTCCTTAGCTGCCTCCTGTGTGTGAGGAGTCTGTGGCCTTGGGGCAAGACTTGGGGAGGTGGAGGGCGATGTCTTTCAGGCTGTCCCTCTCCTCTCTGATCTCCTTCAGGTCCTGTTCCAGATGGGAGAGATGGTCCTGCTGGTCTTGGGAGGCAGCACGCAGAGTGTGGATCTTGCCGCTCAGAGTCGGGCTCTCCACACTCCCACGCAGCACTCTCAGCCGCACCGCCGTCTCGTTGAGGATGCGGTGGAAGCGCTCCAACGCCACGTTCCCATCTGGAGAGAAAGAGAGAGAGAGCGCTTTACTCCAGCACAGAGTCAGTTGGCGATTAAACCGCCCTTGAGTGCTTCTATCGAATTTTTTCGAATTCATATTGTTAGGATTAAAAGAGCATAGTGATAGAAAGAGAGGACAGATTTGATCAAAAACAAGCCTGGGCCCGGATTCACAAAGCGTTCTTAAGAAAAAATGTGTTCTTAAGAACAAAATTTGTTCTTAAGACAAAATGTAAGAAGATTTGGTATTCATGAAGAAATTCTTATCTTTTCTTTAGTTTTTTCTTAACTTTCTTCTTAAGATTTTTCCTAAGATAGAACAAATGATATTCTCGAAAACAAGGTTCTTAGATTTCTTCTCAAATTTCTTCTCAACTTTAAGAGAAGCTCTCACCTGTATTAAAGCAGCTAAAGTCAAAGATAAGTCTTACTTGAACAATTTTGTATTGCCTTTTTGTTTTTTTGTTGTTGATTTATTTGATTTTATTAATATTTAGTTTAACCCTAGACAATGTGTTAACACATTTTGTTAATTCAAGTTGGTCAGAGTACTTTTGTGTGAATGTAGCCTATCACATAAAGCATGTTTGAGATATAACTGAAATGGGCCTTTCAGCCTGTGTCACATGTAGGCCTATTCCTAGATTACACCACAATGTACTCAGAAAGTAAATCAAGGAGGCAGTTGTTGTATTTGATGTATACTACTTAATTAATCATTATGAACATGTTATTTAAGTAGGCCAAGTAACCGCGACACATAGTCACGCGAGTGATCATAAGTTCAAAAGAGAGAGAGAGAGAGACACACAGGTGTAAAAATCACAGTTCAAAATCTAAGAACTTCTTAAGTGAGAAAACTAAGAAGTTCTTAAGAACTTCTTAAGTGAGAAAACTAAGAAGTTCTTAAGACATAGGACAATTCTTAAGAAAAAAATGGTGAATAGTGTTTAAGAACATTCTTAGGAACATCTTATCTTTTTTCTTAAGAATTGTCTTAAGAAATATCTTAAGAACACTTTTGTGAATCCGGCCCCTGTCCGTCAACTTTCGGCTCTTGTGAGGTCACTAAGTAGCAGGTGGCTTTGGCTTCAGCTTTTTCTTCATTTTTGTTTTGTCTGTTTAACCCACTCCAAACAAAAGGGTCTGCCAGCATACTGACTGGATGTCTGCCATTTAAAATGGCACCTTGCTGTCTGCCTTTCCTGCCAAGTGACTCATACCTCAGGCCTGGCAGGGACCGCAAGGGTGTGACTCATTCTATCAATACCTGTCCCCTACAGCTGCCTTGTGCATATCTATCAATACAGCTGTGGCATTGTCGTGGCCAGTATTTCTTTTTGATTGGTATTAATGCTTGGGTCAGGTATTTTAAACGAAGATCATTTCATATGATTTCATATTCCGTCTGGTCTTATTTACAAAATGCCTTTCGGCTTTGCATTCATACAAACGTAACACACAGGATAATATTCAAGGGTGAGATGTTCTCACGGTCAGTTAAGTTCAAGGTCTGTTGTTCAATAGGTGTACGTGTTTATTGATCTGACACTTTGTTCTTTCGCTAACGAGAACACGCCATGAATCTCAATGCAAAGGACTGCAGCTGATATTACTTACCGATCTTACTGAGCAGCTCGGTCAATGTAAGAGAATAGGCCTCCAGCTGAAACTTGGCTGCTTCGATGTTGCCCTTCACACTGCCCAGGGACACCTCAGCCTGGAGGTTACAGAGAGGCAGACGTATGTGACACAGTCTGATTATTTGGTCCGCATGTCTTGAAACACAGAACTACGTGAGAATCACAACACACACTCGCTAGTCAAACCAAAATACTGCAACGAAATGGATTGGGTGTGTAATCCCTGCTACCTAATTAACTATAACACTACTTTACATTGTTAGCAGGCTCACAAAACAAGCTGTGTTAGTTGACTAGCGATGTGTCATTGATTTTCAACAATGCGGAAATGTATTGACATTTTTCGAAAGAAAAGTCAGATCATTGCATCAGATCCCGACATGAGGACCAAAGCATTAGAACGTGACACATATTATGGTAAAACAACAAATGCGACCGATGAGAGACATGGTATGTTCATGGTATGAGTGTTCATCATTCCGATTTTTGAAACAGATGACTTGTAAATTGCACTTGTATCTCACTTGACTGTTTGTCTATGTATGTGTTTTGTCTAGTACTCATATGCGCTAATATGCATTTTACTGCACAGACTGCTTATTGTTGTGTTTCTGGTGATGTGGGAGGCTTGTTAGTAAGCATTTCATTTATTTTAAGTATTTGGATACATAATGAAACACGCTGTAAGCCTGAACATGAAGGGTTTACCTCGGAGGCTATTTGGTCGTGTGCGTGGGCAGCTCGGCTCTCTTGTTCTCCCAGCTGCTGCAGCACGGTCCCCACAGTGGAGCTGAGCTGAGCAGAGGCGGTCCTAGTCAGCTTGGCCTGGGTCAGAGTAGCCTTGGCCTCCTGTGGAGACACACAGCAAGAGAAACACGAACAAAAGCTGGTGAGGGAGAAAAGACTGAAACTCCCTAATTTTTTGCACACACAGACACACCGCCCCCACACCCACCACCGATATAATAGAATTGAAAACAGACATAAAAAGTCACAGACCATGTCAAAAACATTCTTAAGTCTAAAGTCTAAATCCCCCACAATCCTTCACGCACACATGCAGCACTCACTTTGGACCTGGCTTGTGCGTTGTGTTCCGCCTGCTCTGCGATGGCGCTGGAGAGAGTAGCGTTCTCCAGGGCGGGCCTCAGCACCCTCTCCGCCTGCTTGGCTTTCCTCCTGGCGTCTCCCAGGACCTTGTCTTCCAGCACCTTCTCTCTCTTCATCGCTGCCTTGGTCTGGGCCTGACGTAGAGGCCACTCTCTCTGCATGTCTGTGGGGAGGAAGGCCAGGAAGGCCAGGGGGGGACAGACAGCAGGTGACTCACTAACACAGAGGAGAGGTGAGGACTGAGGAGGTGATAATTAACACTAGAACAGCCGTACCTTTTTTACCTACTAAAAGAGCCGCCTCTTTACAATGCTCAAGCTGCTATTTACACACAACAACTAGGGATGCTCCGATTTATCGGCCACCGATTTAAATCGGCCGATTTCACTCCAAATGACTCGATCGGTGATCGGCAAAAATGGCCGATCGCAAAAACCGATTTTTTCTTTTTTTCTTTTTTCTTTTTTCTGGGGAAGACAGATAACTGAACAGAAAACATAGGAGGACGTAACAGTATGTAAACCATGAAGGCCACGTTTATGATGTCTTTTATACAGCCATATCGACTGACTTGGGCTTCAGGCCCTAACTGGGTGATAGGCCAGACTTTTACTATGCCATAAAAATGGGTCTGCGTTTGCTTGGTGCCTAATGGATCCAAACTTTTGTCTAAAAAGCAAAAAATATGTAGGCTATCCAGTCAGTAGGCCTACAGTTACCGTATGTATTTTTTTTAAAAATCGGTATCGGTATCGGTATCGGTTGATCTTGAGGAAAAAAATCGGTGATCGGTATCGGCCCCAAAAATCCAGATCGGAGCATCCCTAACAACAACCACTAGTTGGCCGCTTAATTAGCCTGCTCCCTACACAGAAAAACTGCAAAATAGCAGTGGTGTGCCGTCAGGGCCAGCAAGGCCTTCTCTGCTGGCCTAAACATAATCAGAATATACATTTAATTTTGATATATTTTTTCTACAAATATGTATTAAATTATTCCCGTAGTCTATTCTCTTCATTTCATAGCTTTCCTCTTGGTGTCGCTGCTTCCAGACATTTGGAGGGCTGGCCTTTAGCTTTTATCCAATCATATTTCAGCCATAATGTGTTGCCAGGGTACCAAGAAATCTGCCCGCCTGCAGATTCAACAGTGGCGCGAGTACAGATTGTAATTTAAAGTGAACGAGAAAAGAACTGTGGCGTGCCGTAGTCAGATCTCGAGTTGGTGAGCAAATCCAAGCAAATCCGACGAACGCGCCTGCTGGATGGCGGAGCACCTGATCAGCACCTGCACGTCTTTTGATTGGATACAAACTATTGGGAGGCGGAGCCTACAAGCAGCCACAATGGCTGAAGGAGGAGAAGAGGTAGATTTGGTGGCAGATATTATAACAACAAAGAAGAACCTTCTAAGAAAAGTAGACATAATCAGAAGAGAACGGCCGACCCCGACGTTAGCGACGCTATCCATGTAGAAAATGACTTATTGGTGGAACTGATCAACTGTACAACAGAGACATTGAAGTCTTCTTGAGGAAAGAAAGGAGGATGGATTTTGTGTTCAAATAATCAGTTGTTTTGGTGAGTACAAAGCATTTAATGTTTTCTGCGAGATGTAGACATACGGAGCAACCCTGGGGTCCATAGATATGTGTGTTGTGTTGCCTGGCTCAGTTGTGTGAGTAAGTGGGGCTTCAATGCGATCTTCTAACCACTTCCCGGGCTGCTACCATGGAAAACGACACACCCCTGTGACCGTATGAACACGAGGAAGATAACCATCCTTAAATGGAACCTCGAAACGGTTCTCCTATCGAGATCGACAGACCGCAAAGTTCAGGAAATAACTGACGCTTTCGTTTTCATGCAATGAATTGAATACACCCAGACAAGGTGCCGCTATAATAACAATGGCAACGCCCGGTTATACTGCGTTTCTGTCTAAATGTATAGTTTCTAGAGCCATGGCGTCATAATGATGGTATTAAGAGGTGGAATAATTCAGGTAGGACATCACTGAAGGCCTAGGTGTGAAATGCACCGCCCGCCACTGCAAAATAGCTTTATATTAGCTTATCCTGATGTGATTTTGAAAATGTAAGTATACAGGGTGGCAGAACACACATATGTGTGAAAAGTGATGAAAGGAGGGTCCTGAAATTTGATTGAGTGCAAAGATATAAAATGTTTCTTTACTCACAGGTCAAATTACCCCTCATAGCTGTTCTAGCGTCAAAGACTGAGAGCTGGATACGGCTCTATTCTCTATTCTCTCTGTGTGGACAATTCTTTGAGAGTAGTATACTCATACAAGTGCTTGGATCGTTCATCTTCTTTTACGTTTTAGCTCTCATTTCTATTCAGAAATCACCGGGAGGTTTACCTAACTACGGCGACACGCTAGGTTTTTCAGACACAGTCAACATATTATTTGACGGGGAAGAGGCTGTAAAAACTCTGGGTGCCTTCGAGAGTTCATTACCTTTTTCCGCAATCATGGATACCAAGCAGAGCGAAACGGGGAGAGCAAGGCACACACATTTGTAATGTTTGGTGTTGTGTTATATATATCTCCTTTTTTAAGTCTCAGCATTTGACATTTACATTAAATAGGAATAACTTGCCTCACTCCTCATTGCCGTATATATGTAATATCAAGTAGTATAGTAGTCATTGTTGTGTTGTGTTGTATTGTTATTGTATTATATTATATTATATTATATTATAGTATGATATTACCATATCTATTATCACTATGGTATTACACCAACACCGGGATATATATATATATATATATATATATATATATATATATATATATATATATATATATATATATATATATTTTGTGTTTGTTTAAGTTTTGTGTTTTTGTTCTTCTTCTTCTTATTGTTATTATTATTATTATTATTTATTTATTTTAGTATTATTATTATATACCTCTCCGCCACATGTGCCACACCCCTCTCTTCACACACTAACCTAAGACAGCTCAGACTTTTATATCTGAACACACATATCACACACATATCACCGTAACTTTTTAAATTGTCTGTTCATTATGTCAATCTTGTTTGTCTTCTATGTCACTTTGTCTTTGTAATGCATTTTCACCCCAAAAATAAATAAATAAAAAGTAAACGTTACCTCCCAGCTCTCTGTGCAGGGCGATGACCTCAGACTCCGCCTCTTTCCCTGACACCACAGACGATATGGCCATGGCCTTTGAACCCTGAGCACGGGCAGTCAGCTTCACACACGCACACACACACACACACACACACACACACGCACACGCACACACACACAGACACAGACACAGAGACACACACAGACACACAGACACACGCGCACACACACACACACAGACACACAGACACACGCATGCACACATGCACGCACACACACACACACACACACAATATAATGTAGGTTTCTATGTATTTAGCCTCTTCTTACATGATAACTGACTTTTCAGCGGGAACCCCCCCCCCCCCACACACCCACAGGCCAGTGACTGCTTTCATTCAGGACAACCTACTGCAATAGAATGCCAACTGATGATGACGTCAACTCAAGAAAAATGTCCCATAGAGCTCCAGACTCACCTCGTAGAGCTCCTCATAGAGCTCCTCATAGAGCTCCTGACTCACCTCATAGAGCTCCGGACTCACCTCATAGAGCTCCTCATAGAGATCCTCATAGAGCTCCGGACTCACCTCATAGAGCTCCTCATAGAAATCCTCATAGAGCTCCTGACTCACCTCGTAGAGCTCCTGCAGCTTCTCCATGTTGTTTTGGGCGCGGTGTACCTGAGGCTCCATCTCCTCTCTGACCTGGGTGACCAGCTGCTCCTTGGCCTCCACATGCAGGGCCAGCTCTGCTGTCCTGCTCCCCAGGCCCAGGCTCTGCCACAGGGTAAGAAAGGCCACTCAGTCATTCACATCATGAACACTCCATTACCCTTTACTACTGCTGTTTACAAATGTGACACCGTTTCATTAAAAGGTCCTCATGTCGGGAATTGTGGAACCTCGCAATCGAGCCAGTCTTGTTGTGAAAAAAATAGTTTTCCGGTTTTTGGAATAGGACGACAAATGAAGCGATAAAGAACCCACTCGATATCATAACCAATAGTTCCAATAGTTCACCATTCACTAAATACCTACATTTAGTTAGCAAAGTCGGGTGGGGGGTATTAGTGTGGCAGTGTGTGTAGCCACACCACCCCAGCTGTATGTAAGTAGCCATGTGCGTGTGGACCTGTTTGTTGACACGTTTACAAAATGGATGCTGAAGCTCTCGCTAATGCTATCAACAGAATTTCAAAAGCAGGTAGAAATATCGACAGTGGACAATTAAGAACTCCTTCATATTGGACTATACATAACGGGAACTCCGAATCTGACGATGACAACAGAATTTCAGACATTGATCTCCACATCAGTTCACTATCCATGGTACAGTCGTCTGCAGACAGACCTTCTGCTGTGTTCTTGGGTAAGTTTTAGTGACTTACATGTGTTGTTTACTAGGATTTTGTGTTGTTTACTTAGGATAGCCAAACAGTTATTTGTTGTTTTGTGAGAAAGGTAGATAGCGCCTTTGTTGGCATCCGTTATCAAACCATTGAAACTGCTCACCACAATTATGCCACCCCTCTACAAAACTAATAGGAGATGGTGGGAGGAAGAAATAGGTTGTCAAACATAAAACATAATGAATAAATACATTTGTTGCAGACCTACTAAACATGCAACATACTGTAATATGTTTCATGCACCATTTTAGTGTGTTTGTGTGTACTATGCTAGCCAAACAAGTGTTAGCTTGTTAGCTAACTAGTTAGCTTTGTTAGAGATATAATAGATTATAGAAAAAGTAAATGCTTTTGTAATGAATGGTAATGTTGTGTGGAATCAAAAATAATGATTAATTCATTGATTTGTAGATTTGCTGTAGAATAATACTGGATTGAAATTATTTCACTAGCCTACTTCTTACAGTACAAGTACAGTACACTGAGAGTCTATGGAAAACCTACACTAGCAGTGTGTCCACACCTCTGACCTGAAATGTGTGTTACAGAATGAGGAGGTGAGAGGTTCTGAGAGATGACACCTTGATGAGTCACCAGCACTTCAGGTATTTGTCATTGTCATTGTATAAGCAATTCTATTTTATGAACATAGTAGTATTTCGTAAAAGTGGTGTGTTGGTAACAGTGGGCAATCATTTTAAATGTACTGTCTTCTTTTTTTATTACAGCTTTGATGCCCAGATGGGATGGGAAGGAACTACACCGAAGTGCCACTAGATGCTTTATGAACTATAATGATAAATGCATACACACGGACACAACATTATACTTTTTTTTACCATTCTATTATTGTATTGCTCAATTGTATCTTGCCAAATTTTTTCCATTGCCATGAATTTTACTCTCTTGTACTTGTAATGGGATGTAATAAACTTTTGGCACACATGGCAATAACAAATTAATTGAATTATTATTATTATTATTATTATTATTATTGTTATTATTCTTATTCTTATTCTTATTCTTATTTAGCAATTTAAACATGTCAGCCCTGCAAGTTTGTTTCCTGAGGGTTAGCTGACAACCCCACTGACAGATGACAGGTAGGCCTAGATAATGACAGGTAATGGGGGAGTGGTTGTCTTGAGGGAGTGGTTGTCTTGAGGGAGTGGTTGTCTTGAGGGAGTGATTAGGGTGGAGTTAACCAGCTATTGTTCCCACCCATTACCTCTGTGAAAAAACTGTGAAGACTTTGAGCCTGGTTTTCTCAAAACGGTCATTTGGAGGTAATTTTCAATGTATGACACATCATTTTAAAGCATACAATCTACCCTGTCATAATCTGGAAAAAACAGCAAAATGATTTTGCCCGACTTGCAGACTTTTTAACCAGACCCTGTCACAAATACTAATGTGGTAGATTTCTACACACACGTGTGGTATATTTTCACACACACACATAGACCTGTGTATAGACCTGTGTAGACATCTGTCTTATTGCACACACATTCATAGACCTGTGTAGATATCTGTCTTATTGCACACACATTCATAGACCTGTGTAGATATCTGTCTTATTGCACACACATTCATAGACCTGTGTAGTTCTGTAAGGATTCTACTAACAAGGTTTTTTTTAATGAATTCCTTTGTCCTAGAGACCACATGGACAAGATGGCCTCCTCTCCTGTGACCTGTGACCTGCCCCCTGCCCTTTGACCTGAGTGATACTGTCTGTAACCTAACCCCCTCTTCACACCTTTGCTGTCCTTTGGAAGGTTATAGGACTGTATAGGTGCCTTGTCATAGACTTGTATTAGCACATCATGGGGGGTATAAATGTATGAGCTAAACACAGTTCTTGCTCTTTTTACCCTGCAACCCATTGACCAGAGCCCTCTCTATTTACATCAGAGAGGAATGCTGTAACCAGTAGGTAACTTTGATTGAGTAAAGTCTATAACTCAGAAGCTTTACTCGTGATCTATTTCAACCAAGTACCTACTAAAATATCCTACACTACCTTTGCACATACCATATTTTTGCACATTGCACATACCTCATTTAGATATAGCCTCTATTTATACATCTGTACATACCATACTGTACATAGCTACCGTAACTGTACATAGCTACCGTAACTGTACATAGCTACCGTAACTGTACATAGCTACCGTAACTGTACATAACTACCTTAACTGTACATAGCTCATAACTGTATATACCTCTAACTGCTGTATTTGCCATACTGTACCTATAACTAACACTGTCATATTTTATATTGTGTTTTATATCACTGTTTGCACTTCTGGTTAGATGCTAAACTGCATTTCGTTGTTAACACTGCCTCATCGAAAACACTGCCTCATTGCTGCATGTCAAATCTCACAGAGAATCACACAGTGCCTTTATTACACGGTTATTACATAGTTTCACTGTCATTCTACACCACTTATTCCCACCTGTTGACTGTTAGCAGGGTACCAGGGCTCACCTTGGTTCACTCTACTGACCTGTGTGTGGTTGGAACCTTCTCTGGGGCTGGGGTCTGTCAGGCTGGAGCCTTGTGCAGAGCTGTTGTCTGTCTGGGACAGACGCCGCAAGGAGGTGGTGAGGTTACCCAGGGCAACCCGGACCTCAGCAGACTCCTCCTCCACGGCCAGCTGATTGGCCAGAGACTGGTTCACCTGGGCGGTCAGGTTCTCCTTCACCTGCTGCATGTCTGTCAGTCTGAGACACAGAGAGAGATAGAGAGAGGGAGGGAGAGAGGGAGGGAGAGAGAAGGAGAGAGAGGGAGAGAGAGAGAAGGAGAGGGAGGGAGGGAGAGAGAGAAGGAGAGAGAGATATATAGAGAGAGATAGAGAGGAGAGAGAAAGAGAGAGAGGAAGTGAGAGAAGGAGAGAGAAGGAGAGAGAGATAGAGAGGAAGAGAGAGAGAGAGGGAGGGAGAGAGAGAAGGAGAGAGAGGGAGGGAGAGAGAGAAGGAGAGAGAGGGAGGGAGAGAGAGAAGGAGAGAGATAGAGAGGAGAGAGAAAGACAGAGAGGGAGCGAGAGAAAGAGAGAGAAAGAGAGAGAAGGAGAGAAAGATAGAGAGAGGGAGAGAGAGAGAGAGAGAGGGAGCAAGAGAGCAGGAGAGAGAGATAGAGAGAGAAGGAGAGAGAGAGAGAACAGATTGCCTACCAGTTCAGTGTCTGTGTATGAGACAGAGGTGACACTTGGATTAGGCACACAGGCACACAGACTAACACAGCTTAACACAAAACACTACCCCCCATAGCCACCCCCTCGACACACACACAGAGGCACAAAGACTGAATTGCTTAAAAAAAAGAAAGAAAAGATTATCAGAATTCTCCAGAAGAAGCAAGCTGACAGGAGCCGGTAAGGGTAATCAATTTCAAGTTTGTTGCGTCCTCTGCCATCAGAGGGTATTTGCATCGTTCCGTCCAGCGTTTGGGGGATAATCCTCAGAGCAATCTCACGCTATGAGACGCAGTCAGAGCTGCAAAAAGCAATAGGCTTAACGTCTTACTTTTTCAACTCCAGCGCGCCGCTATAAAACAGAGGATTCATGAACTTGTGGTATACTACAGCACCGGGCCCTCTTTGGGAGAAATATATATCGTTGAGGCCGCACACACAACATTCTGGAAATATAGTACCGTGTTCAAATACTGCTGGAAGGCGGCTAGGAGATAATTTATAGGGCATGTCTGTTTTTATGTTTGCACCGTGCAGGCCCACAGGTGATTCTGCACCAGTTCTGGTCTAAAATTAGCTTTGTGGATATGATGTGTGTGTGTGCGCGTGTGTGTGTGTCTGTGCGTGTGTGTTTGCGTGCATGTATGTGCGTGCGTGTGTGTGTATGTGCGTGTATGTGCGTGCGTGTATGTGCATGTGTGTGTGTGTACATGCGTGTATGAGCATGCGTGTTTGTGCATGCGTGCGTGTATGTGCATGCGTCTGTGTGCGTGTGTGTATGTGCGTGTGTATGTGCGTGCATGTATGTATGTGCATGCGTGTATGTGCATGCATGTGTCTGTGTTGTGCCTCCTAATCCGACACGCCCCCGTGAGCCTCGTTCTGGCGCCCCCTCCCGGCCGGATTGAGTGGGCCGGATCTCTGGCTCTGTTTGCAGCAGGTGTGGGCTATTACGTTTCAGCCCAGCTGTCCCAATCACCACCTGGACAGCCGCCTACTTAACCCTGCTACAGACGGAGATCCAACGCTTGGACATAACTTTCTGTATGGACCCCCTCTGACTACTCTCATCTGGATTTCCCTCCCTGGCTCGACCCCTGGACTCCCCTCTGGACTACTCTCTCATGGATCACTCTCCCTGGCCCGAAAAGGATCTCGGACTTTGCTCACTAGGGTAGTATCGCAGCACATAATACAACACCCTTGACCTCATACACGCACACACACATAGTATAATTACACACCCCATAACTATCGCCTGCATCACACATTATGTTTATTTTTCCACTAGTTAGTGTAGGGCCTATTTCTTTGTTTATATAATCCATAATAAATCATTATATATTCTCCTGGCCTCTGTCTCTGTTTCTCTGGGGTTCCACCACATTTGGCTTTTCCAGTTTCAAGGTGTGCATAACAGTATGTCCAAGCCATTATGAGCCAAGGTGGAACTCCAGAGAACAAGGGTGGTTCCCCGGGTATTGGGGTTCTCCCATTAGTCGTAGATTTACGCAGAGAGGTAAATAGCCATGCTACGCAACTTACCAGTCTGCAGGCCGAGCTCCAGAAGGCCTTCCCCACGGTCCAAGGCCAGATAGCCGTACTGGAGAATACCACCCGTGCCACCGTCGGGGCTGTAAATAGTCTCGAGACGAAGATGGACGCCCTGTCCGGGTCTCTCGCCTCCATCCAGCGTTCTCTGGACCTTATCGCCGCTGGCAGCAGACCACCCCCTGACACGAGTTCCATATCTGGGCAGATGACTAATCCCCCGGTCGATCCTGTGAACCCCGTTTCGCTCTATCCTCCTGTCGCTCACTGGGAACCCAGGTTAGTCAGCCCCGCTCCATTCCATGGTGACTTTGATTGTTGTCGGGGTTTTCTGACCCAGTGCGAATTAGTATTTACGCACCAGCCTTCCAAGTACTCCTCCGACGGGGCCAAGGTAGCGTTTATCATGTCTCTACTCGCTGACAAAGCGCTCAAATGGGCCATAGCCGCTGTCGGGAGCAGTTCAAGATACTCCACGGATTACCCCCTGTTTAAAGCGGAGTTCCGGTTCGTGTTCGACCACCCCCAGGACGGGCAGGATGTAACCGGCCGCTTGTTAGCCATCTCCCAGGGTTCCCGCTCTGTAGCCGAGTACATGGTCGAGTTCCGTACTCTAGCCACGGAGACAGGCTGGAATGACGGAGCCCTCCTCAGCCTTTTCCACAAGGGGTTACATGATTCCATCAAGGACCTGTTGGTGCGCGACGATCCCGGCACCCTTAATGAGCTGATTACCCTGGCCCTTAGGATGGATGCACGCCTCCAGGTACGACGCACCGACCGCGTCCAGCGAGCTGTCACGCGCCCCACTACCGATCGCGCCGGAACGACCCCGCCCCCTTCTCTGCCCATGCTGCCTCCTCTCGTGGCTACTTCCGGGGCTGGGGAGCCCATGGAGATCGGCCGCTCTCGGCTCTCGCGAGAGGAGCGAGAACGGAGGCTTCTCAACAAGCAGTGCCTGTACTGCGGCAAGGAGGGGCACATCATCCGGGCGTGTCCTGTCCGGCCAAAAGACCCAGCTCACCAGTAGGGGGCATACTGGTGAGCAACACCTCTCTCTCTCAGCCCCAGGTCACCCCCAGTCGCCTATTCCCTGCCACTCTCACCTGGGGGAAGGACACCCTGTCTGTCAGCGCCCTCATCGACTCCGGGGCTGATGGTTGTCTAATCGATGAAAACTTAGTCCACCAGGCGGGCATCCCCCTAGTCCTTCTAGACCGCCCCATCATGCCTAGGGCCATTGATGGCCGTTCCCTAGGAACTATCACCCACACCACTGGGCTTATATCTCTTACGATCTCTGGGAATCATACCGAGGAGATCCGGTTCTTTGTCCTTCAGATCCCCACGTCTCCCCTGGTGCTGGGTAGACCCTGGCTCGAGAGACATGAACCTCACATCTCCTGGGCTTCGGGCCAGATCCTAGGCTGGAGAGGTACGTGTTACGCCTCCTGCCTTCGCTCCGCCCTGTCTCCCTCTAGCGACCCCAAGTCTAAGATCACTCCGCCTGACCTCACCGGGGTTCCTCACATCTACCACGACCTAGCCCAGGTGTTCAGCAAGGACGAGGCACTCTCCCTTCCACCCCATCGCCCGTATGACTGTCCTATAGACCTCCTGCCTGGTGCCACCCTTCCTAAAGGTAGACTTTACAGCCTCTCACTCCCTGAAAAGGAGGCGATGCGTAACTACATTACGGAGTCCATCAACTCTGGTATCATCCAGCCCTCCTCCTCTCCCCTCGCGGCTGGATTCTTCTTCGTATCCAAGAAGGACGGTGGGCTCAGACCTTGCATTGATTT
This sequence comes from Nansenia antarctica, assembly GCF_963989245.1. Taxonomy (NCBI): domain Eukaryota; kingdom Metazoa; phylum Chordata; class Actinopteri; order Argentiniformes; family Microstomatidae; genus Nansenia; species Nansenia antarctica. Next base: position 43,563,708 of record NC_137689.1, on the reverse strand, counting down.
TCGGGCTCTGAATGACATTTCTGTAAAGAACCGTTATCCCCTTCCCCTCATTAGCTCCACCTTCGAACCCCTCACCCATGCCAAGGTATTCACCAAGCTGGACCTACGTAACGCCTACCATCTAGTCCGCATCAGGGAGGGGGACGAGTGGAAGACCGGGTTTAACACCCACCTCGGCCATTTTGAATACCGCGTCATGCCTTTTGGTCTATCTAATGCCCCTGCTATTTTCCAGGCCCTGGTCAACGATGTCCTTCGGGACATGTTAAACATTTTTGTTGTTGTGTACCTTGACGACATTCTTATTTTTTCTCGGTCCGTGGAGGAGCACCACCAGCACGTCCGGCTAGTCCTGCAGAGGCTCCTGGAGAACCGCTTATTCGTGAAGGGGGAGAAGTGCGTTTTCCACACCAGCTCGGTCACCTACCTGGGTAATGTGGTGGAGGACGGACAGATGCGGGCGGACCCTGCCAAGGTCAAGGCCGTTGTGGAGTGGCCTCAGCCCACGGACCGGACCCAACTTAGACGCTTCCTGGGGTTCGCGGGATTTGTGAGGCGGTTCATTAAAGGGTTCAGCCAGGTCGCAGCGCCGCTCACTGCGCTTACCTCCACCTCACGGCCCTTCTGCTGGACCGCCGCTGCTGAGACCGCTTTCGGCACACTAAAACACCTGTTCTCCTCCGCGCCAGTGCTGATCCACCCCGACCCCGAGAGACAGTTCATCGTAGAGGTAGATGCTTCGGACACGGGGATCGGGGGGGTCCTCTCTCAACGGTCGGGGGAGGACCAGAAGATACACCCTTGCGCCTACTTCTCTCGGCGCTACGAACCCGCGGCCCAAAATTACGACGTGGGCAACAAGGAGCTGCTGGCGGTTCACGAGGCCCTGAGGGAGTGGAGACACTGGCTGGAGGGAGCCAAACTACCGTTCCTGGTGTGGTCTGACCATAGGAACCTCACTTACCTTGGGTCCGCCAAGAGGCTCAACTCTCGACAAGCCCGCTGGGCTCTTTTTTTTAGTCGTTTCGACTTCACCCTTACCTACCGTCCCGGCTCCAAGAACGTCAAAGCTGATGCTCTCTCCCGCCAGTTCCCCAAGGCGGATTCGGGTGTCGCTGAGGGGCGAGATACCATCCTGTCCCCGTCCCGGGTGGTGGGGTTCGTAACCTGGCCCGTCGAGGCTTTGGTGAGACAGGCTCAGCGGGCCGAACCAGACCCTAGGACCGGACCCCCTAACCGTTTGTTTGTGCCTACAGCTGTCCGAGCCAGGGTGTTGGAGTGGGGCCACTCCAGCTGCTTCGCTTGCCACCCCGGCGAGCGGCGGACGGCGGCATTCATCGGGAGGAGGTTCTGGTGGCCCAATCTCAGGGGGGACACCAGGGAGTTTGTGGCCGCCTGTACGGTGTGCGCCCGTAGTAAGGCCTCCCATCGGCCTCCTGCGGGTCTCCTGCAGCCTCTCCCGGTGCCCAGCCGACCGTGGTCGCACATCGCCGTGGACTTTGTTACTGGGCTCCCTGTCTCCCAGGGGTGCGACACCATTCTCACCATCGTGGACCGGTTCTCCAAGGCGGTCCACTTCGTTCCCCTCCCGAAACTGCCCACAGCGGCCGAGACGGCGGACCTCCTAACTCTCCACGTCGTACGCCTCCACGGGATCCCCTCGGATGTGGTTTCTGACCGGGGCCCCCAGTTCGTCTCCAAGGTCTGGCGGGCCTTCTGCAGAGGCATTGGGGCCACCACCAGTCTCACCTCCGGGTACCACCCTCAGTCCAATGGGCAGGCCGAGCGGGCCAACCAGGCTCTGGAAGCCGCTCTCCGATGTGTCTCCGCCCACAATCCCTCCTCCTGGGCGAAATACCTGCCGTGGGTGGAGTACTCCCTCAACACTATGGAGAGCGCCGCCACTGGTATGTCCCCATTCGAATGTTCCCTGGGTTACCAACCCCCTCTGTTTCCCCAACAGGAGCTGGAGGTGGCGGTCCCAACCACCAGGGCCCATCTCCGCCGGTGTCGCAACGTGTGGAGGACCGCCAGGGCGGCGTTGCTCCGCGCCACCGAGCGCGCCCGGCGGTGCGCGAACCGGCGGAGGGTGCCGGCCCCTGACTACCAGCCAGGTCAGAGGGTTTGGCTGTTGGCCCGGGACCTGCCCCTCCAGACCTCCCAAACCTCCACCCGGAAACTCAACCCCCGGTACGTTGGTCCCTATCCCGTGGACCGTATCGTCAACCCCACGGCGGTACGTTTGACCCTTCCTCCCTCCCTCAAAATTCACCCGGTGTTCCATGTCTCCCAGCTTAAACCTGTGGCCGCCAGCCCTTTGTCTTCCCCCAGCCCGGCTCCGCCGCCGCCCCGTGTCCTGGATGATGGGGACCCGGTATGGACGGTAAACAAACTACTGGAGGTCCGCCGCCGTGGTCGCGGGTTTCAATACCTAGTGGACTGGGTTGGCTACGGGCCCGAGGACCGGACTTGGGTGCCTGCGTCCTATCTCGCCGACCCGTCCTTATTGGAGGATTTCTACCGAGCCAACCCCGGGGCCCTGGGTCCGTCGTCCGGTGCCTCCCCTGAGGAAGGGGGTACTGTTGTGCCTCCTAATCCGACACGCCCCCGTGAGCCTCGTTCTGGCGCCCCCTCCCGGCCGGATTGAGTGGGCCGGATCTCTGGCTCTGTTTGCAGCAGGTGTGGGCTATTACGTTTCAGCCCAGCTGTCCCAATCACCACCTGGACAGCCGCCTACTTAACCCTGCTACAGACGGAGATCCAACGCTTGGACATAACTTTCTGTATGGACCCCCTCTGACTACTCTCATCTGGATTTCCCTCCCTGGCTCGACCCCTGGACTCCCCTCTGGACTACTCTCTCATGGATCACTCTCCCTGGCCCGAAAAGGATCTCGGACTTTGCTCACTAGGGTAGTATCGCAGCACATAATACAACACCCTTGACCTCATACACGCACACACACATAGTATAATTACACACCCCATAACTATCGCCTGCATCACACATTATGTTTATTTTTCCACTAGTTAGTGTAGGGCCTATTTCTTTGTTTATATAATCCATAATAAATCATTATATATTCTCCTGGCCTCTGTCTCTGTTTCTCTGGGGTTCCACCACATTTGGCTTTTCCAGTTTCAAGGTGTGCATAACAGTCTGTGTGCATGTGTGTGTGCGTGCGTGTATGTGCGTGCGTGCGTGTATGTGCGTGTGTGCGTGCATGTATGTGCATGCGTGTATGTGCATGCGTGCGTCTGTGTGTGTGTGCGTGCATGCGTGTATGTGCATGCGTGCGTCTATGTGTGTGTGTGTGTCTGTCTGTGTGCGTGTGTGTGTGCGTGTGTGTATGTGCGTGTGTATGTGTGTGCGTCTGTGTGCGTGTGTGTGTGTGCGTGCATGTGTGAATGCGTGTATGTGCATGCGTGTATGTGCGTGTGTGTATGTGCGTGTGTGTATGTGCGTGTATGTGTGTGTATGTGCGTGTGTGTGCGTGTGTGTATGTGCATGCGTGTGTGTGTGTATGTGCGTGCGTGTGTATGTACGTGCGCGCGTGTGTGTGTGTGTGTTGTTACTGGTCTTGTTACTCACTGCTCCGTTAGGCTCCTGATGTACTCCTCCGTAGAGCTGTCCTCCAGTAGGGTCATCAGCAGAGAGTAGGTGTGGTTGGACGCCACCAGCGCCTGAACGGCTATAGTCTCTATCTGCTCCGCCATCTCTGTGTGACTGGCAGGTAGAGGGAAAGAGAACAGAGAGGGTATTACACACACCTGAGGAGAGGCGCAATAGACTTCATCGTTGACGTTGATTTTTAGCCAAACACTCCAACTGGACTTTTTTCGTAACAGGGCATTACTTCTGCCTACTTAAAGAGAGAGAAAGAGAGAGAGAGAAATAGAGAGAGAGGGAGGGAGGGAGAGAGAGAGAGAGATAGAGAGAGGTAGGGAGAGAGATAGAGAGAGGGAGGGAGGGAGAGAGAGAAGGAGAGAGAGATAGAGGGAGAGAGAAAGAGAGAGAGGGAGAGAGGGAGAGATAGAGAGAGGAAGGGAGGGAGAGAGAGAAGGAGAGAGAGAGATAGAGAGAGGGAGAGAGGGAGAGAGAGAGAGATAGAGAGGGAGAGAGAAAGAGAAAGAGAGAGAGAGAGAGAGAGAGAGAGAGAGAGAGAGAGAGAGAGAGAGAGAGAGAGAGAGAGAGAGAGAGAGGGTTGATGTTGATTTTGCCACACACTCAACAACTAGACTCTTTCCTAACAGGGCATTACTTCTGCCTACTTAAAAAACATTTTTTTGTGGCTTTGTGACTCACAGTACCTGATGACTTTGTGATTGGCAGGTTGAAAAGAGAGTGCAACCATTAGAGTGGACTTAGGTTCATCACCACGGTGACCTTTGTTGATAATTGGCCACTTATATCAGTCGATGGACCCCCACCCACTTACCTTTTCATCAGGACCTGGGAGTCGTTCACCAATGAGTTCCATTGGTTGGGTTCTGACGGCATCTCGAAAGGGATGACCTTCAGGAGAAGAAAGAGGAGAGGAACGTACGTGATACATACATACATACAGTATATACAGTTAGGTCCATAAATATTTGGACAGTGACACAATTTCCATAATTTTGGCTCTGTACGCCACCACAATGGTCTTGAAATGAAACAATTGAGATGCAATTGAAGTGCAGACTTGCAGCTTTAATTCAAGGGGTTGAACTATGAAATGTTTAGGAATTGCAACCATTTTTATACACAGTCCCCTATTTTCAGGAGCTCAAAAGTAATTGGACAAATTAACATAATCATAAATAAAATGTAAATTTGTATTACTTTGTCGAGAATCCTTTGCAGGCAATGACTGCCTGGAGTCTGGAACCCATGGACATCACCAAATGCTGGGTTTCCTCCTTTGTAATGCTTTGCCAGGTCTTTACTGCAGCTGTCTTCAGTTGTTGTTTGTTCGTGGGTCTTTCTGCCTTTAGTTTTGTCTTCAGCAAGTGAAATGCATGCTTGGTCGGGTTGAGATCAGGTGATTGACTCGGCCATTGCAGAATATTCAAATTCTTTGCCTTAAAAAACTCCTGGGTTGCTTACGCAGTATGTTTTGGGTCATTGTCCATCTGTATTGTGAAGCGCCATTCAATCAACTTTGCTGAATTTGTCTGAATCTGAGCAGACAGAATATCCCTAAACACTTCAGAATTCATCCGTCTGCTTCTGTCTTCTGTCACATCACCAATAAACACCAATGCCATTAGAAGCCATGCATGCCCATGCCATCATACTTCCTCCAAGGTGTTTTACAGATGATGTGGTAAGCGTCGGATCATGAGCCGTTCCAAGCCTTATCTATACCTTTTTCTTCCCATCATTCCTGTACAGGTTGATCTGAGTTTCATCTGTCCAAAGAATGCTCTTCCAGAACAGGGCTGGCTTTTTTAGATGTTTTTTTGGCAAAGTCTAATCTGGCCTTTCTATTCTTGAGGCTAATGAATGGCTTGCACCTTGTGGTGAACTCTCTGTATTCTCTTTATGGTACACTTGGATAATGATATGCCTACCTCCTGGAGACTGTTCTTCACTTGGCTGGATGTTGTGAAGGGGGTTTTCCTTACCATGTAAAGGATCCTGTGATCATCCACTACTCTTGTCTTCCATGGACGTCCAGACCTTTTTGTGCTGCAGAGCTCACCAGTGTGTTTTTTTTTCTCAGAATGTACCAAACAGTTAATTTGGCCACTCCTAATGTTCCCGCTATCTCTCTGATGGATCTTTTGGTTGTTTTTGCAGCCTAAGGATGGCCTGTTTCACTTGCATTGAGAGCTCCGTTGACTGCATGTTGTATGTATACATCAACAGCTTCCAAACGCAAATGCCACACTTGGAATCAACTCAGACTTTTTACCTGCTTTATTGATGAAGAAATAATGAAGGAATAGCCCACACTGGCCCATGAAACAGCTTTTGAGTCAATTGTCCAATTACTTTTGGTCCCTTGAAAAAGAGGGAGCTACATATTAAAGAGCTGTAATTCCTAAACCCTTCCTTCAATTTGGATGTGAATACCCTTACCCTAAAGCTGAGAGTCTGCACTTTAAGCCCCTATTCATTATATAACTGTAACTTGAAGATGTTTTGGTAAACAGCTAAAATTACAAAAAGTCTGTCTGTGTCCAAATATATATGGACCTAACTGTACATACATACATACATACATACATACATTCATACTAACATACATACATACATACATACATACATACATACATACATACATACATACATACATACATACATACATACATGTATAGCAGACAAAAGTAACCTAGATTAAACTCAACAGAAATGGACTGCACTTATATAGGGCCTTAAGCCAAAATGCTTTACAGCGGCTTCTCATTCACCCATTCACACA
>NC_137689.1:43537412-43547412 GCF_963989245.1 Nansenia antarctica | reverse complement strand
CACACTGTAGTCACTCACACACTCACACACTGTAGTCACTCACACACCCACACACTGTAGTCACTCACACACTCACACACTGTAGTCACTCACACACTCACACACTGTAGTCACTCACACACTCACACACTGTAGTCACTCACACACTGTAGTCACCCACACACTCACACACTGTAGTCACTCACACACTGTAGTCACTCACACACTCACACACTGTAGTCACCCACACACTCACACACTCACACACTGTAGTCACTCACACACTCACACACTGTAGTCACCCACACACTCACACACTGTAGTCACTCACACACTGTAGTCACTCACACACTCACACACTGTAGTCACTCACACACTCACACACTGTAGTCACCCACACACTCACACACTCACACACTGTAGTCACTCACACACTCACACACTGTAGTCACTCACACACCCACACACTGTAGTCACTCACACACTCACACACTGTAGTCACTCACACACCCACACACTGTAGTCACCCACACACTCACACACTGTAGTCACTCACACACTCACACACTGTAGTCACTCACACACCCACACACTGTAGTCACTCACACACTCACACACTGTAGTCACTCACACACTGTAGTCACCCACACACTCACACACTGTAGTCACTCACACACCCACACACTGTAGTCACTCACACACTCACACACTGTAGTCACTCACACACTGTAGTCACCCACACACTCACACACTGTAGTCACTCACACACCCACACACTGTAGTCACTCACACACCCACACACTGTAGTCACTCACACACCCACACACTGTAGTCACTCACACACTCACACACTGTAGTCACTCACACACTCACACACTGTAGTCACCCACACACTCACACACTGTAGTCACTCACACACTCACACACTGTAGTCACTCACACACCCACACACTGTAGTCACCCTCACACTCACACACTGTAGTCACTCACACACTCACACACTGTAGTCACTCACACACCCACACACTGTAGTCACTCACACACTCACACACTGTAGTCACTCACACACCCACACACTGTAGTCACCCACACACTCACACACTGTAGTCACTCACACACTCACACACTGTAGTCACTCACACACCCACACACTGTAGTCACTCACACACTCACACACTGTAGTCACTCACACACTGTAGTCACCCACACACTCACACACTGTAGTCACTCACACACTCACACACTGTAGTCACCCACACACTCACACACTGTAGTCACTCACACACCCACACACCCACACACTGTAGTCACTCACACACTCACACACTGTAGTCACTCACACACCCACACACTGTAGTCACTCACACACTCACACACTGTAGTCACTCACACACTGTAGTCACCCACACACTCACACACTGTAGTCACTCACACACCCACACACTGTAGTCACTCACACACCCACACACTGTAGTCACTCACACACTGTAGTCACTCACACACTGTAGTCACTCACACACTCACACACTGTAGTCACTCACACACTCACACAATGTAGTCACCCACACACTCACACACTGTAGTCACTCACACACTGTAGTCACTCACACACCCACACACTGTAGTCACTCACACACTGTAGTCACTCACACACTGTAGTCACTCACACACTCACACACTGTAGTCACTCACACACTCACACACTGTAGTCACCCACACACTCACACACTGTAGTCACTCACACACTGTAGTCACTCACACACCCACACACTGTAGTCACTCACACACTGTAGTCACCCACACACTCACACACTGTAGTCACTCACACACTCACACACTGTAGTCACTCACACACTCACACACTGTAGTCACTCACACACTCACACACTGTAGTCACTCACACACTCACACACTGTAGTCACTCACACACTCACACACTCACACACTGTAGTCACTCACACACTCACACACTGTAGTCACTCACACACCCACACACTGTAGTCACTCACACACCCACACACTGTAGTCACTCACACACTCACACACTGTAGTCACTCCCACACACTCACACACTGTAGTCACCCACACACTCACACACTGTAGTCACTCACACACTCACACACTGTAGTCACTCACACACTCACACACTGTAGTCACTCACACACTCACACACTGTAGTCACTCACACACTCACACACTGTAGTCACTCACACACTCACACACTGTAGTCACTCCACAACTGTAGTCACCCACACACTCACACACTGTAGTCACTCCCACACACTCACACACTGTAGTCACTCACACACTCACAGCACTGTAGTCCACTCACACACTCACACACTGTAGTCACTCACACACTCACACACTGTAGTCACTCACACACTGTAGTCACTCACACACTGTAGTCACTCACACACACCACACTGTAGTCACTCAACACACTCACACACTGTAGTCACCTCACACACTCACACACTGTATTCACTCACACACTCACACACTGTAGTCACTCACACCACACACACCACACTGTAGTCACTCCACACACTCACACACTGTAGTCACTCACACACTCACACACACACACTGTAGTCACTCACACACTCACACACTGTAGTCACTCACACACCCACTGTAGTCACTCACACACCCACACACTGTAGTCACTCACACACTCACACACTGTAGTCACTCACACACTGTGTCATCACACACTGTAGTCACTCACACACTCACACACTGTAGATCACCACACACTGTAGTCACTCACACACTGTAGTCACTCACACACTGTAGTCACTCACACACCCACACACTGTAGTCACTCACACACTCACACACTGTAGTCACTCACACACCCACACACTGTAGTCACTCACACACTCACACACTGTAGTCACTCACACACCCACACACTGTAGTCACTCCCACACACTCACACACTGTAGTCACTCACACACCCACACACTGTAGTCACTCCCACACACTCACACACTGTAGTCACTCACCACACCCACACACTGTAGTGACTCACACACCCACACACTGTAGGTCACTCACACACTCACACACTGTAGTCACTCACACACTGTAGTCACTCACACACTGTAGTCACTCACACACTCACACACTGTAGTCACCCACACACTGTAGTCACTCACACACTCACACACATAGTCATGTTATTGAGTCATTAACTTAAGATTAATTATTATTATTATTAAGAATAATAACAATAACAATAATAATGACAATAATAATAATAACAACAACAACAACAACAACAATAATAATAATAATAATAATAATAACAATACTACTACTACTACTAATAATAATAATAATAATCATAATCATCATAATCATCATAATCATCATCATAATCATCATAATCCTAATATTTACATTAATGTTAATCAATGAATGGCCAGTGAGGTCAACATTCACATACTGTACAATCTCCATAAACAGCATGTTCCAAAATGCAACGTGGGGTTGAAAAAGGACAAACAACACGTGAGTCGCTGTGAGGATGGGTAGAGCTGGTCTTAAAGGGGAGTTGCACCCTCAGGATGGTGTCCTACCACATCAGCACTACGTCCTTTAGTGGACCTTGCCTTTAAATGAGCCCTGGAGTCTTTCAGATTATGGAAAGTGGCTAAGCAGGAAGCCAAGCCATCGTGTCTGAGTGCTGGTAATTGCCAGGCAAAGCATGCCCTGGTTGGTTCTGAGGCACTATGAGGTGCGCAGGGAGTTCGAGAGGGCCTTTAACGAAACCCCTTTTTCTTCTTCACACACACGCTCACCCTCCCCTTTAACACTCGGTCATTTCCACTCAGCAGTCTCCCCCAAGATACAATCACGGTTATTAGACCAGGTAGCACATAGAAGCAACACCAGCATCACCAAAAGGAAATGTATGTTTCTCTTGCTTTACTTCTAAGATAGACCATCTCATTTCTTTTGTTCTCTCTCTCTCTCTCTTCTCTCTCTCTCTCTCTCTCTATCTCTCTCTCTCTCTCTCTCTCTCTCTCTCTCCCCCCCCTCTCTGTGTGTATCCACCGTGCTCTCCCCCCTCTCCCCGCTGTGTTTAGAGAGAGTGGAAGGCGAGGTACTGAGAGCTTGCTCTGAGGGAGTGGGAGAGTAATTGCGTGGGCCCTGAGCAGACAGGAACCCGAGGTGTTCACTGAATCACTAACACCGTGGGAACCGCAGCATGTGCACTCTCAGGTACAAGCTTGGGAGAAAGAAAACACAACCCACTTTAGCAAGAACAACCCTCTGTACAGAGGACACACAGAGCTATGCAGGTAGGTAGGTCTAGCCTGAGAGAGAGAGAGAGAGAGAGAGAGAGAGAGAGAGAGAGAGAGAGAGAGAGAGAGAGAGAGAGAGAGAGATGTGTGCTGTAGTATGGTGATGGGTTCGGTACTCTCTTCTGGAGAGAACCGTACAAGAGATCATTAGGGGGCAAATGTTGGCTTCTGTATCACTGCACATGGATTGTTCGTGCCTGTCGTTTCAAGAGTTGTATGGCTGCCATTGTTAGATTCCAAAGACATCCGTAGCGAGCGTGTGTGTGTGCGTAATGGCCTGTTTGAAGAAACAAACGGCAGTACGCACGATGATATTGAAGGATGACATCATAATTGTCACTCACGCACGAACACAGAGAGAGAGAAAACGCAGGCACGAAACGCAGGCACGCACGATGCATGCAGACACACACACTCACTCTCTCTCTCTCTCTCCCTCTATCTCTCTCTCTCCCTCTCTCTCCCCTCTCTCTCTCTCTCTCCCTCTCTCTCTCTCTCTCTCCCTCCCTCTCTCTCTGTCTGTCTCTCTCTCTCTCCCCCCCCCATCTCCCTCCCCCCCTCTCTCTCTCCCTCCCTCACTCTCTCTCTCCCTCTCTCCCCTCTCTCTCTCCCTCTCTCTCTCTCTCTCTCTCTCTCTCTCTCTCTCTCCCTCCCTCCCTCCCCCCCACTCTCCCTCCCCCCCTCCCTCTCTCTCTCTCCCCTCCCTCCTCCCCCCCACTCTCCCTCCCCCCCCTCTCTCTCTCCCTCCCTCCCTCCCCCCCCACTCTCCCTCCCCCCCCACTCTCTCTCCCTCCCTCACTCTCTCTCTCTCCCTCTCTCCCCCCTCTCTCCTCTCCCTCCCTCTCTCTCTCTCTGAACACAGACCCACACTACTCACCTGCTTCTTGATGAGCCCGTAGCACACGGGGCACTCCTCGCACTGGTGTGTGGCCCTGTGGTGGAAGTAGTTGAGCTCACACTTGTCACACTTGTAGCCCACGAAGCCCTGGCGACAGGGACACGTGCCGTTGCCGTGACACTGCATGGAGGCCGAGCCCATGGGGTCGCAATTACAGCTGAGAGGGGACAGAGGACAGGGGACAGAGGACAGAGGACAGGGGACAGAGGACAGGGGACAGAGGACAGAGGATAGGGGACAGAGGATAGGGGACAGAGGACAGGGGACAGGGGACAGAGGACAGAGGATAGGGGACAGAGGACAGAGGATAGGGGACAGGGGACAGAGGTCAGGGGACAGAGGACAGGGGACAGGGGACAGGGGACAGAGGACAGGGGACAGGGGACAGGGAACATGGGATAGAGGACAGGGGACAGAGGACAGGGACAGTAGACAGGGGACAGGGGACAGTGGACAGAGGACAGTGGACAGGGGACAGGGACAGCGGAGCATTGTTGTTAGGGGATTGGGGCACAAGAGTGGTGTTAGGAAGAACCAGGGACAGACATGAAAAGAAAAGAGGACGCGTTAGTCAGACCCAGAGAGGTACAGTACTGCCTACGAAGTTTTATGTCTTTGTGTTCAAGTCTCTCTCTCTCTCCCTCTCTCTCTGTCTCTCTCTCTCTCTTCTTCCCTCTCTCCTTCCCTCCCTCCCCCTCTCTCTCTCTCTCTCTCTCTCCCTCCCTCTCTCCCTCCCCCTCTCTCTCTCTCCCTCCCTCCCTCTCTCTCTGTCTCTCTCTCTCTCTCCCTCCCTCTCTCTCTCCCCCCCTCTCTCTCTCTCTCTCTCCCCCTCCCTCTCTCTCCCCGGTAAACACCGGTGGCGTCTGTGTTCAGCTCTAGCTGTTGTTTTGGTCCGTCGTCGTCACCGTACCTCTGCAGCCGCGCGAAGAGAAACCGAAGAAGCTGGTACGACAGGAGCCACACCTCCTCCCCCCCACTCCCGGCCGACACACACACTGGCCCGTGACTGGGTGGCACGCTGCGGAGGAGGAGCCAACGGGATTACAGTCGCATCTACGGAAAAAAAGAGATGTCGGATTTCAGTCAGACAATAAAACACCTTTGGACTCACAGAGATGCGCTATAGAACGTTCCAGATCGTTACAACATTCTGCATTATTCAAACGACATTCCCGAATTTCCCACAGAATTCCTATTTTTTTACCTCTCACACCCTGTCGGGTGTTGCATGTTGAAGAAGCCCGTCTCACACTGGCCACAGTCTCTCCCGGTCACTTGACCGAGGCACAGACAACTTCCTGTTTGGGGGTGACATTCCTCCAATGACCCAGACGTCCCTGCTGGACTGCAGCTGCATGCTGTAGAAAACACACAAACACACACACAATACATCAATGGGGAAAAATACACAAATCAAATGAAATATGGACTGACAAAAAAACTAAAACCCCACACATCTCTGTATCGATGGAACTGTGATAGATGCCATTTTTGGAGCTCAATATATTCCGCCTATTTTCAGAGGTGTCCTGTCCTGAGTAGAGTATTCCATCTGGGTGTCAGTGTGTGTGTGTGTGTGTGTGTGTGTGTGTGTGTGTGTGTGTGTGTCTGTGTGTGTGTGTGCGCGCGCGCGCGTGTGTGTGCGCGCGTGTACGTGTGTGTGCGTCTGTGTGTGTGTGTGTGTGTGTGTGTGTGTGTGTGTGTGGGTGTGCTAGTGTTTGATCGGAGCAGAGCCTCGATCTATCTGCTGGGTGTCGGTCGTATTGGGCGGCCATATTTCTCCGGGCCTGTGTGTGTGTGTAAGTCAGCCTGTGTGTGTGTGTGTGAGTGTGTGAGTGTGTGTGTGTGTGTGTGTGTGTGTGTGTGTCAGCGGGGGGACAGGAGAGTGAGCGTCTCAGAGAGTCATGGGCCTCTCGCCCAGCGCTTTGTCATCGGTGCTGAGCTCCCGGGTTATGGATGGAGCCTCTACTGTACAGGTCCACAGGGAGGACAGAGACATCTCAGCATCTCTCTCTCTCTCTCTCTCTGTCTCTCTCTCTCTCGGTGTTCTCTCTCTTCCTGTCTTTTGTCATTTTGTCACCCTGCCACCACGTCTCTATCCACAACCCACCTCACGTTTTATGTCTTTGTGTTCATGTCTCTCTCTCTCCCCCTCTCTCGCTCTCCCTCTCTCTCCCCCCCCTCTCTCTCCCCCTCTCTCTCTCTCCTTCTCTCCCCCTCTCTCTCTCCCCCTCTCTCTCTCTCTCTCTCTCTCCCCCTCTCTCGCTCTCCCTCTCTCTCTCTCTCCCCCCCCTCTCTCTCCCCCTCTCTCTCTCTCCTTCTCTCCCCCTCTCTCTCTCCCCCTCTCTCTCTCTCTCTCTCCCCCTCTCTCTCTCTCCCTCTCTCTCTCTCTCTCCATCTCTCACTCCCCCTCTCTCTCTCTCTCCCTCTCAGCCACTCTTTGCGTCACTCCCTCTCCTACTATGATTGATGGGGTGGCCCTTTCCATCCTGCTAAATAACCACCAACAAAACAACCCCCCCCCCTCCCCCCACACCCTCCACCTCCGCCTCCCCCCCCCCAGCCATACAGTACACCTGTACACTGAAACCCCCTACAGACCCACCCCCTGACCCCCCCCTCCATGTCCCTTCACTCACGTTTGCACTTCCGGACCCCTGTCGCGGTGGTCCGCTCCAGTGCGTTTCCGTAGTAACCCCGTTGACAACGCTGGCACCGGTCGCCCTCGGTATGCCCGAGGCATTTGATGCAGCGGCCGGTCATGTGATCACACACGCCCACGGCGTTGGGGTCCACGTTCCCGTTGCAGTCGCACGGCACGCACGGCAGCACGGGCCCCGACCGGCCTGCAGGGTCACCATGGAAACCGTCCTCGCACATCTCACAGCGGGTGCCTAGGACAGACGATTGGACGAAAGGAAGGAAGAGAGGACGTTTTTTTTTTTTACCTCAGAAACGGAACGGCACTGGAATGGAAACGTTCCATTCAGACCTCTGTAGCAGGATCCATCATGTGAAGGGTTGGCTCTCAAAACCTCTAGACCTTCTCAAACTGGCTTTTTACCGTGCTCAGTTAAAGCCCACTGTGCATGTCTTACCGTAAAGGTCGGTCCCGGGAATTTCAGAAGCCGGTAGAAATATACGACAGTGGGCAATTAATGAACTTCTTCATATTGGACTATACATAACGGGAACTCAGAATCTGAAGATGACGAAGAAGACCACAGAATTTCAGACATTGATCTCCACATCAGTTCACTATCCATGGCACAGTCGTCTGCAGACAGACCTTCTGCTGTGTTCTTGGGTAAGTTTTAGTGAGTTACATGTGCTGTTTACTAGGACTTTGTGTTGTTTACTTAGGATAGCCAAACAGTTATTTGTTGTTAGCATCAGTTATCAAACCACTGAAACTGTGTGCTCACCACAACTATGCCTCCCCATATACTTAGACTTCTACGAAACTAATAGGCTAGATGGGGGAGGAAGAAATATGTTGTCAAAGATAAAACATATTGAATAAATACATTTGTTGCAGACCTACTAAACATGCAGCATACTGTACAGTATGTTTAATGCACCATTTTAGTGTGTGTGTGTGTGTGTGTGTGTGTGTGTGTGTGTGTGTGTGTGTGTGTGTGTTTGTGTGTACTATGCTAGCCAAACAAGTGTTAGCTTGTTAGCAAGCTAGCTAGCTTTGTTAGAGATAATAGATTATAGAAAAGGTACATGTTTTTGTAATGAACAGTAATGTTGTGTGGAATCAAAAATAATGATTCATTCATTGATTTCTAGATTTGCTGTAGAATAATACTGTAGATTGAAATTATTTCACTAGCCTACTTCTTACAGTACAGTACACTGAGAGTCTATGGAAAGCATGCAATCCTACACTATAGAAGGGACCTGAAATGTATCTTACAGAATGACGAGGTGAGAGGTTCTGAGAGATGACACCTTAATGAGTCACCAGCACTTCAGGTATTTGTCATTGTCATTGTATAAGCAATTCTATTTTATGAACATAGTAGTATTTAGTAAAAATGGTGTGTTGGTAACAGTGGGCAATCATTTTAAATGTACTGTCTTCTTTTTTATGACAGCTTTGATGCCCAGATGGGATGGGAAGGAACTACACAAGTCCCACTGTCCTGTCTCACCACCTCCCCTGTCTCACCCCTCCACCTCCCCTGTCTCACCCCTCTGTCCTGTCTTACCACCTCCCCTGTCTCACGCCTCCACTTCCCCTGTCTCACCCCTCTGTCCTGTCTCACCACCTCCCCTGTCTCACCCCTCCACCTCCCCTGTCTCACCCCTCTGTCCTGGTACAGACCACCTCCCCTGTCTCACCCCTCTGTCCTGTCTCACCACCTCCACTGTCTCACCCCTCTGTCCTGTCTCACCACTTCCCCTGTCTCACCCCTCTGTCTCACCACCTCCACTGTCTCACCCCTCTGTCCTGTCTCACCTCCTCCGCTGTCTCACCCCTCTGTCCTGTCTCACCACCTCCCCAGTCTCACCCCTCTGTCCTGGTACAGACCACCTCTCCTGTCTCACCCCTCTGTCCTGTATCACCACCTCTCCTGTCTCACCCCTCCACCTCCCCTGTCTCACCCCTTTGTCCTGTCTCACCCCTCCACCTCCCCTGTCTCACGCCTCCACTTCCCCTGTCTCACCCCTCCACATCCCCTGTCTCACCCCTCCACCTCTCCTGTCTCACCCCTCTGTCATGTCTCCCCCCTCCACCTCCCCAGTCTCACCTCTCCACCTCCCCCGTCTCACCCCTCTGTCCTGTCTTACCACCTCC
>NC_137689.1:43504912-43534912 GCF_963989245.1 Nansenia antarctica | reverse complement strand
AACAACAACCTCCTGGTCACAGTGGTGTAGAACACACATCATTTACCATCACTTGAGTCTCTGCTAATTGAAATGAGATGAGGAGTCTGAAGGGACGAGTCCCTGTTCAGCTGAGCATGGTGCCTCCTCCTCTCTCCCTGGTGAGTCTGCAGAGAGAGAGAGCCAGCCCAGCTCAGCACATCTCTGCACCCCCCCCGCCCCCCCCCCCCCCCCCCTCCACCTTCACTCCCCAGTGCTCTTCTGTTCTCTGGTGGCGGTGGCATCGGCACGGCAACGTGTCTGTATGTGAGACACGCAGCCCAGGGGCTCTCGGGAGACTGAGGAGCCCTTCATCACAAACACACTGCAGCCTCCCCCGCCCCCCCCCCCCCCCTCTCTCCCTCCCACTCCCCCTTCCTCCCCCGTCACCTTCTCCTTCCTCCACCGCCTGAACCCTGCCTTCGCTTCTCTCCTCCTCTCACAGTACCTCTCTTACCCCGAGTACTGTCTGCAGACATGGAAGCCTAACGCACCCTTGAACAATTAACCATTCACAGAAGACCAATACATTGGCACATCTTAGCTTGAGGCCCACAGACAAGTGCCTGAGAGTGTAGACATAAATGAAACTGCTAAAGGCCCTTCTCTCTACACCGTTTTACAGCGAGTAGCGTCAAGGTTCCGTAAGTAAATGGGATATCTCAGTTAAAGAGAAGGGCTTGGTGAATGGTGGTAGTTGATTAAAAGCTCTCTAGGCGAATGAAAGGGAGGAGGGGGAAGTTTGGAGCCTTATTTGTTTATGAGGAGATCGTTTTCTTCATCCAGCTGGTCCCCCAACCTCCTTATTTACTTGACTAAATTGACTTTTAAAGACCGTCCTTCTCCATTCTGCAGTCTTGGGAGGTCTTGGGAATGGGTAGAGTGTGGTGTGTGTGTGGTGTGTGTGTGGTGTGTGTGTGTTTGTGTGTGTTTGTGTGTGTTTGTGTGTGTTTGTGCTGCTGTTGGAAGGCGCAGAAACACACACACATGCATTCACACGCGCACGCACGCACACACACACATACACACACACACACCACACACACACACACACACACACACACACACACACACACACACACACTCACGCACACACACACACACACACACACACACACACACACACACACACACACACACACACACACACACTCACGCACACACGCACACACACCAGTCCAGGGGGGTAGGAGCCAGAAAAAAAAGCTGGGATGGAATTAGAACCACGCTCCAGATGTAAAACCCCATCATCACTCTCACTCATTCCAACTGAGACTTCCCAACCAACCAGGGTGTTTATCCACAAACAATTACAGCCATTTCCCGCAGCACAATTACAACATGTCAACTTGACGTGTGTTTCTTTCCGCGTCCTCCAAGCGCCACGGGCAAAATAATAGATCTCATTCTAGGAATATGAACGGATCAAGCATCCGCTTTGGTTTTGTTTTTTCCGGAGCGGTTTGTCTCAGCTTTGGTGTTGGATGTTGCCACTAGCTCACTTGAATACTAAGGGCGTTTTTGGGGGAGGGTAAAGCAGGGTAAAGGAGGGTAAGAAGGAATGTGTTTGTTAATGCACACCAGCACCCAGTCTGGGGGAAGAAGACACAGAGGCCAAGCCTCCAGTTGGACACACACACACACACAAACACACACACACACACACACATACGCACACTCACACGCACACACACGCATACACACACATACACACGCACGCACGCACACACACACACACACACACACACATACGCACATGCACACACACGCATACACACATACGCACACGCACACGCACACACACGCATACACACACACACACACACACACACACACACACACACACACAGGAGGTGTAGGAGTAGGGAGGGGCTGCATGGATCCATCTGCTACGGGGCTGTTTGATGCTAATGTGTGTACTCTCTTTAAATCTAACACAGATGTGTCGCCAGCGCCGGCTGCTGATGTGCTATCTGGGTTTTGGGAATTGGGGGTGGGGTGGGGGAGAGGGGGGGTGGTGGGGGGATTGGCGGGAAAAGGGGGGTGGGGGGGAGCGGTGCTTGATTCTAAAATCCGTCTACGTTCGGGCTGACTCAGTGTCATTTCGATGTTGACGGAGAGAATAAATTCCTCAAATCTCTTGTTATGTGTGGAGGTTGTCAAAGGGATTGTTGTTGCCAGAGTTACAGGCTCTGGGAGCATACTGTGGTGACGGTTAATCTCACACTGATCTGTTGCACTTGGAAAGCAGGTCTATCTTACTGAATTGTCGCTTCAAGTCTCACACAATTCTATCCCCCCCCCCCGCCTCAACATCCTTTTTTTTTTTTTTAAGCGGTTCTTTTTTGGAGTGGGAGCAGTCCTGCTCTCGACGATTTATTTTTTCCGATTTCGATTGAACAGAGACAGTGGAGAAAGACAGTGAAGTGAGGAGGAGAGGGTATGTCAACAGGGCATGGGCTGGATTTGAACCCGTGAAGAGACGGGCATACAGTATGTGGGCACACCAACAGGCTGTGGTGCTAGACCACCACCTCAACATCCCTGAAGCCTACTCATACAACCAGACAGAGGATCACCAGCTCTGATCACCTGATACCCCTTCCCCTCAGTACTGTTTTTCTTCAAACACCATTATTCACATTTCTTCGTTTTAGGTCATTCAGTGTTACAGACTCCATGACATTTGTGTGGGGCCAAACGGATGAATAATTGACTCTGGTTATGCACAGCGAAATGTCAGGCCCACAGGAGCCATGTGGAGGTTCTGGAAATAACAGCATTTGGTCTTTTCTCTCTGAAGGGGAATGTGCCAACTGGTGATCCTGCAAGCGCGTACCTAATAAAGGCCACCACCCAAAGTACCTGTCATTTTGCATCTATTAGAATACAGATGCTCTGAATGCTTGTGATTAGAATTCTTAGAATTACACCAACTTGTCAAATGGCCTCTCAAACGTGACTGCCTATTTGTCAACAAATGGCTGGCACGCCGAAGCGCGTCTCCCCAAAGCCTGTTTAAATGCCATCTTCCGATTTGTAAGGTCATTAGTTAGAAAATCTATGACAGGCAGTTGAGGCAGACAGACGGAGACTGATAAAGAGTCTGGTGGCTTATTCATTTTCTGATCTCTCGGAGGCCAGAGAGAGAGAGCCAGACAGAGAGAGAGAGAGGGGGGGGGGAGAAAGAGAGAGAAAGAGAGAGCCAGACACAAAGAGAGAGAGAGGGGGGAAGGAGAAAGAGAGAGAAAGAGGGAGAGAGAGAATGAGAGAGAGAGGGGGGGATGGAGAGAGAGTGAATGAGAGAGAGAATGAGAGAAAGGTGGGAGAGAGAATGAGAGAGAGAGAGGGGGGGGGAGAAAGAGAGAGAGGGGGGAAGGAGAAAGAGAGAGAGAGAGGATGAGAGAGCGAGAGAGAGAGAGAGAGAGAGAGAGAGAGAGAGAGAGAGAGAGAGAGAGAGAGAGAGAGAGAGAGAGAGAGAGAGAGAGAGAGGAAGGAGGTAGCGAGTTGGAACAAGCCCGACCGCGTAATTTCCCCTGCTGATCACAGTCAACACTCTCTGCTGAAGTAGGGCCCAGAGGGACGCAAGAGAGGGGAGATACAGTAGCTCTTTATTAGAGACGTCTCTCTGATATACTGCTGGCATGAGACCACAACAGTTTATGACAATAGTATGACAACAGACTCTGCGTTATCCCCTATTACTCCCTCTCTCTCTCTCTCTCTCTCTCTCTCTCTCTCTCTCTCTCTCTCTCTCTCTCTCTCTCTCTCTCTCTCTCTCTCTCTGTAACAAACACACTACGACGAATGCACAACACAGGCACACACTCTCCCTCCCTGTGTCTGCCTCTCTCCCCTCAGCCTCCCTGGCTAGTCCCACTCACTGTCAGATATCTTTGATTTGAAAAGGGCTGCACCTTGTCCCTTGACAGCTTTAGTTATCAGGCGGAGGAAAAACCACACACAAGCAATCCGGGACACAGCCAAGAGGAACAATATGGGGCATGACCAAGGGGAGAACATGCTCCAGACCAGACATCTCCCCAGCCTTAAACAGCGTTACTCCAAACACCCACCCCCAAAAAACGAATTCTACTAGCGCCCTCTTGACTTTGAGCATAAGAATACGACTGGCGAGCCTTCCTAACGGAAGGCATCAAAGGAATACTGTACAGAAACGGAACTCAATCTCCCCCTGGAGGATACAGGCAAATGTCTTCAAACTGCTGCCAATGGTCTGCTGACTCTGCTGACTCTACTGACTCTACTCTACTGACTCTGCTGACTCTACTGACTCTACTGACTCTACTCTACTGACTCTACTGACTCTACTCTACTGACTCTACTGACTCTACTCTACTGACTCTGCTGACTCTACTCTACTGACTCTACTCTGCTGACTCTACTCTACTGACTCTACTGACTCTACTCTACTGACTCTACTGACTCTACTCTACTGACTCTACTGACTCTACTCTACTGACTCTGCTGACTCTGCTGACTCTACTGACTCTACTCTACTGACTCTACTGACTCTACTCTACTGACTCTACTGACTCAACTCTACTGACTCTACTGACTCTGCTGACTCTACTGACTCTACTCTGCTGACTCTACTGACTCTACTCTGCTGACTCTACTGACTCTGCTGACTCTACTCTACTGACTCTACTCTACTGACTCTACTCTACAATAACACATAAGAGATGGACAATAGGGCCTCATTTATAAAAATGTACTTCATCTTTAACTTGCACGTAAGCACATTTTTATAAATGGACGTAAGCATTATTTATAAAACGGGCTGCGCTTGTTTAAAATTGCGTACGTACTTCCGTCTATAAATACCAAATATACTTTAAATTGAACGCAGGTGAATGAGCTTTGTATTTATGCCCTGTGATATCGGCTCAATTTTAGCGGCTGAATTAAGCCAAGTGCTATAATATAGGGTAGGCGTTCGTCTGGAAGCGGGAGAGGGCAGAGAAGGGTGGTTTCTCGGGAAGTTGCATTTGTAACGTTTGATCATGACAACTAACCAGGCAAATGCTTATACTGTCTGTAATAATAGAATGGTCTTATTCTTATCAGGTTACATTGAAAACATGGCTGCGAACTCCCTTTGCGAACAATAAAGAACGAATAATTTAGCGCATGGCCGGGCAAGGTCCATTGTGGAGCGCACTATAGGCATGTCTTCAACATCATGATGGGAGATGGCGTTGCCTTGACAGCTCCGGAGGGTTATAAAGGAAGACTGAAATACATAATCATAAACTCCAATAAGTTCCCTTTAAATCTTGAATTAAACTCATTGTCTCGGCTGATAACAACATCATTAATGTTATTACAAGCCACTTTCACTTTCGCATGAATTACAGTAGGCATGCCTGAAATAACTCTGCATAACCAGTTAGGTAATGTGCGTACGTCAAGTCAATACCTGACGTAGAGCTACGATCGTTTTCACGGTCAAATTGACTCATGTTGAAATTTTATTAAATCACTACTTTGATGTGGTTTTCTATGTACAACACGGGTAAGATCAAATTTGATCCAAAGTACTTTCTATAAATGAGGCCCCTGGGCTTACTGAGGAACACCAGAGCCCTCTGGGCCACAGGCTGTGCTGCTGCGGGGAGGTGGAACATGGTGTGTTTCATTTGGTTAGGTGATTAATGAGAGTTCCCCTGCAGTCTGGGACACTAAGAAAATTGAGTGTCTCCATGTATTGATCTATGTATGAGAATGAGCTCCCGTTTCCTACTCGCTTCCACTCCTCTTGAGTTCATGAATTACGGCCTCTCCGCAATTTTCTGGGAAGATATTACGATGCAAACGCACAAGACACACACGGACACGCACGCACACACACACACACACACACACAGACAAGCCCGCACGCACCTGCATGCATGCACACACACGCACGCGTGCTTGTACACATGCACACACACACACACACACATAGACAAGGGTATGCTTATGGGTATCTGAAGGATTATGCTTTACTTCATTAGCCCTGCAGCGCTAACACGCTGAAGAAACAATTTGCTCATTCCACCGCAAATATGAAACATTTCCAATCTGTTGCATTGCGCATAGAGACGACACGGCCGCGGGAATGTTAATAAATCATGATTATGAAGCACCACTGACTGCAGCAAGTGTGTCAACTCCATCCCTATACAATCTGTGGGCACAATACCCTGAATTATGTCACAGATGGTTAAGTAATTAGAGGGCAATTATGACTGTCATATGAAACAGCAGGCTGCCTCGCCCCCTCTGGTGAGGCAAGATTAAGGGGGGTTGTGGGGGTTGTACACTCAACCTACCTTGATAGTTCTCCTTCACCTGGAGCCACAGACTGAACACCACCAGCTTTACTTTTGTCACTGGTGAACAACCAGTGAGACCTCGGGAGTTTAGTGTGCCATCATCCTCTACTTGAGAGGCTTCCCTCCAGTGCCTCTTGTCCCTCAGCATTACACTGAGGCTGTTCAGCTGGAGAGCTTTGCGCTCAAGGAAATGACAGCAATTCGCTTGCCTCACCTGGGACTCCTAGAAATGTGTCCCTTTCCATTTCAGCTGCATCATAATCCAGACGATTGGAGTTTGCCAAAAATATGCAGAAAGACATACAGTGGTGGTCAATTTTAATTCAACCTATTTACATTGCAGCTATTCACATGAAATTTAGAACAGATATTTGTATTAACTTAATACAACTACACAGCTAAAGAAATTGTAGCATTCCAATTCATAAAAAAAGCTATGTGAAATAAAGTGGAATGACACAGACAAAAAGTGTTGAACAGTAAGAAAAAGCACTAAACCAGCTCATGCCACTAGTAAGTTCTCCTACCTGTGCTAATTAGAATCAGCTGGGTTAGTGCATGTTGGTGGTTAAGTACTTCCACTCTTTGAAAATGGGTTCCCCACCTCTGAATGCAATGAAACAAATAATTTGTCAACAAGCTTTCCTAAAAGAAACATCTCATGATGAGTAAAGGCAAAGAGCTCCCCCAAGACCTTCACAACAAGATTGTTGAGCAGCGTAGAACGGCACTGGTTACCGATGGATTTCTCAACTCCTAACTGTTCCTATAAGGATCATAACGAGGGCCGAAGAACATAACCTCCTATCTGAAAAATTCTGTAAGATTTTAAATTTGTTTCTTTAATTTAATTTAATTTTAATTTTAATTTTAATTTTAATTTTAAGATTTTAAACATTTTTGCAGATAGGAGGTTATGTTCTTCGGCCCTCGATAAGCGGAAAGGAACATCACTCGACCATCAACTGGCCACGCACAGGAGCTCAGAGCTGCCAAGTCTCACGCATTGGCCGTGAGACTCACGCATTTCAACCAGTTCTCACGCTCTCACGCCGCACCTCTATTTCTCACGGTGAGAAATAACAATTGTTTTACGGGACTTTTATTTTTGAAATTCCTTGAAAGAAAGCTACCGGACATGAGTTTCGTGGCATCTTTCTGCACGCGCGTTAACTTGAGTCTGCAGTCGAAGCGGCAGGCGAGCGCTGATGAAATAACCTGTGTTCACGCGAGCTGCAAGAACGTAGCAAGCAGTGTTGCCAGATTGGGCTACTTTTGGTCACACTGGATGGGTGGATTTGGCAGCTTTTAGACTGGTTGGGCTGGACATTGTCAATTCCGTCTGGTAACCGTGGTAGCAAAATATGTGCATACATTACAACATCGTATCTGGTAGCCTACTGGACTGGGTTGCACCAATTTGGCGTAAGCCATTACTAAATGCAGGCATGTACTGTATACTATGATAGCCGCTCCTCACTCCGCTCCTCCACCTCGGCTGGCCGACTGGCCCCACCTCCTCTACACAGCAGTCGGGCTGCCCGATCACGTCTCTTCACAACACTGGCTCCCCGCTGGTGGAATGAGCTCCCAACGGCTGTCAGAACGGCAGAGTCACTACCCATCTTCCATCGTAGACTGAAGACCCATCTCTTCAGGTTACATCTTAACTGCTCCTCCTGAGACATCTTCTGACCCTCACCACTACGTCTCCTAAAGACACCCGCTTTCCCCTCTACTGTGTCCCTAAGAACTTCTATTGCCCCCCTTGTACTGTTTCTCAGTTTTTCCAGAAAAAAATAATCAAATAAAATGAAAAAAAAAGTTTTTGTAGAAGGCGATAATAGGGAGAAGGTTTTTCCTTCTATCAGTGGCCCCGGGCCCGAGCTAGAGTACTCTTCCTGCAACGAATGGTGGACTGCTGATTCACATGCTTAGGATTCAAATGTATTGATTGTAAGTCGCTTTGGAATAAGGCGTCTGCTAAATGCCAAAAATGTAAATGTAAAATGTAAATGATAGCAATCTATGAGCAATGCACTGTATATAAGATGATGACCAAGGGTCTTTCTGCTACTGACCATGGGGCTGAGTCCTGTTGATGGGGCCCAATTTTCTTTTAGAGTATGTAGGCTACTGTTTATTAAGATTTCATAAATATGATATATTTTCAGAATTTTTGTCTTGTTTTATAAAATGTTAATTATTAATTATGTAAATTTTTCATTTCTTGTGCTGGTTTATTATGAACAACATGTAAAATTGCAGGAAACTAGCACAAATAATTGGGTGGGAGAGAGTGGCTGCCAAAACGTGCACAGTTTTGGGTCGCTCCACCGCTAAAAAATCTCACTCTTTTGGTGAAACTTGGCAGCCCTGGGAGCTCCTCGCACGATTTCTGACCGTGCAGTCAGAAAGTTAGTCAGAAGAGTAGCCCAAGAGCCAAGGACCACTCGAGCAGAGTTCCAGAAAGACTTGGATGCAGTTGCAGTTGTCACAAAGGAAACAATAGCCAAGGCACTCTACCTGCCTCCATTCTCGATCAAGAAATGGCATGTTGAAGCTTGTTTGATGTTTGCTACAGAATATTCGGAGAAGTCTGTAGATTACTGGGAGAATGTAGTCTGGTCAGACGCAAGTTTGGAGGATAAATGTGTCACGGCTTGGTGAAAAGGTCTGCATGTCGGGAATTGTGAAACCTCGCAATCGAGCCAAGTCTTGTTGAACATTTTAGTTTTCCGGTTCTTTGCATATGATGAAAATTTAAGCGATGAACAACCCACTCAATATAATAACCAACAGTTTTACATTCACTAAATACCTACAGTTTGTTAGCAAACTTGGGTGGGGGTAGTATTAATATTTTTGAGTGGGCGCGTCCCTTTCGGTACTCCTGATCCACATCCTCATAACTAGCCATGTGTGTGTGTCTGTTTGTTGACAATACTGCTGCCATCAAGGGCTATCCACAGAGAAGGTTTTGTTGATCAACATACTATTCACGGGACTGTGGTCTGTCAATACCGTAAGTGAGTTACATGCGTTGTTTACTAAGCTGTATGTACAAGCTGGGGCCGCGGAACCGGTATGGCCGGTAGGGCTCCACCCAATTTTGGGCATGAAAAGTCAACTGAAAAAATAAATAAATAAACTAATTCAAATTCCAGCCGTTGTGTACATAGCCTATCAGGAAGCGATAATGCAGTTTTCTTTTTTTAAACGTTACTAGGTACCTGTGTCAGTGTTGTTTGCTGGGAACCCGGCCCGGGTTCACAATCCTTCAGGTACAACGTTAACGTTAGCAGGAGGGCTAGCCTAACGTTACAAGACTGCTATAACGTTACTATCGTATACGATAGTATAGCAGTCTTGTACCAAGGCTAGCAGGAAGGCAGGCCTAATGTTAGCCTATTATTAGCTGTTCTTGCTTTGTCTGTGAACTATGCCAGGTCAATGCTCTTTGTTGGAATCTGTGGCGCGCTTCTTTAAGTAAGTAAGTAAAGCTTTATTTATATAGCGCCTTTCGTACATGAAATGCAACTCAAAGTGTACTGAGTTACATGCTAAGCTGTGTCAGTGTTTACTAGGCTAGCCACCCAGGTGTTACCTTGTTAGCTAGCTAGCTTTGTTAGAAGCTGGTTTGTTTGTTTTTTGTTAGCGTGGTTTTGTTTGTTGTGTACGAACGTACACAAAGTATTTTGTGTATGTGTGTGTGTGGGGGGGTGTTTACTACGCTAGCCAAATACGTGTTAGCTTGTTAGTTAGCTAGCTAGCTTTGTTAGAGATATTATAGATTATAGAAAAGGTAAATGCTTTTGTAATTAATGGTAATGTTGTGTGGAATCAAAAATAATGATTCATTCACAAACTACAATCATGTTTAGCAGCTTTGTGCGGGAGAATGTTGCTGATTTGTAGATTTGCTGTAGAATAATACTGTGGATTGAAATTATTTCACTAGCCTATTTCTTTCTGTGCAGTATGTAGGATGACTTTAACAAGAACAGTACACTATGTTCATGAGCCTATGGAAAGCATACAAGCCTACACTATAGAAGTGTCCACACCTCTGACCTGAAATTTGTCTTACAGAATGACGAGGTGAGAGGTTTTGAGAGATGGGACCTTGATGTGAGTCACCAGCACTTCAGGTATTTCTTGTTGTCATTGTATTACCAACTCTATTTTATGAACATAGTAGTATTTTGTAAAAATCATGTGTTGAACAGTGGGCAATAATTAAAAATGTCTTCTATTTTCATTACAGCTTTGATGCCCAGATGGGATGGGAAGGAACTAGACGAGTCCCACTAGATTCATTATGGACTATAATGATAAATACACACGGACATAACATTATGCCATTTTTTCCATTGCCATTTAGTTTTCTCTTGCTGGTGCAATGTCGACTGAAACTGAAGCCATAAGAATTTTACTCTCTTGTACTTTTGGCACACATGGCAATAATCAGGAAATCATGAATCTTGAATTATTATTATTTATGTCAGCCCTGCAAGTTTGTTTCCTGAGGGTTAGCTGACAACCCCACTGACAGATGACAGGTAGATTATGACAGGTAGTGTAATGGGGGAGTGGTTGTCCTGGGGGAGTGGTTGGGGGTGGAGTTAACCAGCTATTGTTCCCACCCATTACCTGCTGGTGAAAAATTACTATGAAAACTTTGAGGCAGAATTTCTCGGTTCGTTGATTTGGGGGGTATCAACATTCAAATATGCTTAACACTACAACAGCCGTGCCTATTTTACCTACTAGTAGAGCCGCCTTGGGACCCCCTTTTTAGAATGTAAATCTGCTATTTACACACAGAGATCACTAGAGGGCACTTCTTTTTTTAGCCTGCCTCCTACACAGAAAAACTGGAAAACAGCTTCATACTATCTTATCCTGAAGTGATTTTGAAAATGTAAGGATTCTGGGTGGTAGAACGCACATATCTAGGAAAAGTCATGAAAGGAGGGTCCTGAAATTTGATCGAGTGCAAAGATAGATTTTTTCTATCTTTGTCTAGTGTTAACTTCTTCAACTTGTTTCAGATTTCAATGTATGACTCATCATTTGAAAGCTTACAATATGCCCTTTCATAACCTGGACAACACTGAAAAATTACGTTGCTCTACTCGGGGACCTTTTCATCAGACCCTGTCACAAATGGCTCCGCATATGATCCTAAAAATACTACATCTACAGTGAAGTTCAGAGGTGGAAGCATTATGGTATGGGGCTGTTTCTCTTCACATAGTACTGATGGAATCCAAATTATTGAAGGAAAGATGAATGCAGCCATGTACAGGGAAATTCTTGAGAGGAATCTGTTGCCATCCACCAGGATGATGAGGATGAGACGTGGGTGGACAACGATCCAAAATATACTGCAAAGGAGACACTCAATTGTTTCAAGAGGAAAAATGTAAGGTGTTGGACTGGCCTAGTCAATCGCCAGACTTAAATCCAATAGAACATTTGTGGAAGGAACTGAAGATCAAGATTCACCAGCGGGCCCCCCAGAATCTGTGTTGATGAAAGGGTCAAAATCCCACCTGATCACTGTGAGAGTTTTCGTACAGGAAGCGTCTTTGAAGCTATGATTGGAAACAAAGGCTTCTCCACCAAGAATAAAATACGTTTCAGTTAGCGTGCTCAACACTTCTTTCCTGTCCTGTGTCATTCCCCTTTATTGCACATAACTTTTTTGTATGTATTGGAGTGTTCCAATTTCTTTAGCTGTGTAGTTTTATTGAGTTAATGCCAATGGTCTACATTTCATATGAATAGCTGCAATGGAAATAATGCTGAATTAAAAAAAATATTGATGTGTTGAATATTTATTTCCCCCACTGTACATAGTATGTATGCACATTAATAAAACCTAAGCCACAAGGCCCATTGGGACTCACTTGGGCCTAATTCTATTTACAAACCTTAGGATGCGCTAAGATATGCTAAACGGCTACATGGAACCTGCTGAGTGAAAACCAAATCTCCTTTGAAGTTAAAAAAGGTTCATAAATAAATGAAATGGATCTCCTCCCCCTAACTCTGAACATGCCCATATGTGTGTGTACAACCTCATTCTCTCTCCTTATCTCTAACTAACACAAACAAACACACACTCACACACACACGTACACACGCACGCTTAAACTGTGTCTCTCTTTTCCTTTGTTCTCCCCCACCTCTCGCTGACTCCTAATGTGTTTTTCACACTTGTTTTCTTTCTCTACCAAACAGAAAGAAGAGAGAGTGAATGTTGATATTGAATAACTATTTAATTCTCCTGTTTAGTACCAACTCACTTATACAAGGCAATGTATGGTTGATGTCATAGGTGGAAAAGCAATGGTAGATCAAAGAGAACATCAGAAACGAGCTGAGACGTAGGGAGGTAGAAAGAGAGGGAATCCTTACATCATGAAAAGAAATGGACAGAGAGAGTAAATGGAATGAAGTACACAAGAGAAAGAGAGAGTGGGGTGAGAGAGAGAGAGAGTGCGCAGGGAGAGAAAGCGAGCGCTAGGGACAGAGGAGCAGGGCAGGAAACAGGCACCCATATTTGGCTCAATTAGCTCAGGGGTGGCTAACGAGGCTAATTAGGGACGAGGCAGGCGGTGACACCGGTCTCGCTGCCGGACCCCAGACACTCACTACAGACACACACACACCAGGCTCGGGGCCGCTCCTCCTAACTAGGTCACATTCCTCCTGTCTGAGTCTGAGACAGAGGAGGAGAGGGAGGGAGGGAGGGAGGATGGTAAGGAGAGAAAGGGGGGGAGAAAGTGAGATGGAGATAAAGATAAAGGGCAGGGCGGAGTGTTAGTCTTGGTGTAGGGGAGATGGAGAAAGACAGACAGAGGAAGACAGGGTAAAAAAGACATCCTTTTCCTTTTTTCTGGTACGAAGGAAATATCTGAACCAGAGAGAGGGATTATGTGTACCAGACGCTTTTATCCAAAGTGACTTACAATGAGAGATTACAGGGACATCCCCGGGTCTTCATTAGAGATGACAGGGACACCCCCGGGTCTTACAATTAGAGATGACAGGGACACCCCCGGGTCTTCAATTAGAGATGACAGGGACACCCCCGGGTCTTCAATTAGAGATTACAGGGACACCCCCGGGTCTTCAATTAGAGATGACAGGGACACCCCCGGGTCTTCAATTAGAGATTACAGGGACACCCCCGGGTCTACAATGAGAGATTACAGGGACACCCCCGGGTCTACAATGAGAGATGACAGGGACACCCCCGGGTCTTCAATGAGAGATTACAGGGACACCCCCGGGTCTACAATGAGAGATTACAGGGACACCCCCGGGTCTACAATGAGAGATGACAGGGACACCCCCGGGTCTACAATGAGAGATGACAGGGACACCCCCGGGTCTACAATGAGAGATGGCAGGGACACCCCCGGGTCTACAATTAGAGATGACAGGGACACCCCCGGGTCTTCAATTAGAGATTACAGGGACACCCCCGGGTCTACAATGAGAGATTACAGGGACACCCCCGGGTCTACAATGAGAGATGACAGGGACACCCCCGGGTCTTCAATGAGAGATTACAGGGACACCCCCGGGTCTACAATGAGAGATTACAGGGACACCCCCGGGTCTACAATGAGAGATGACAGGGACACCCCCGGGTCTACAATGAGAGATGACAGGGACACCCCCGGGTCTTCAATGAGAGATTACAGGGACACCCCCGGGTCTTACAGGGACACCCCCGGGTCTTCAGATTACAGGGACACCCCCGGGTCTTCAATGAGAGATTACAGGGACACCCCCGGGTCTTCAGATTACAGGGACACCCCCGGGTCTTCAATGAGAGATTACAGGGACACCCCCGGGTCTTCAGATTACAGGGACACCCCCGGGTCTTCAATGAGAGATGACAGGGACACCCCCGGGTCTTCAATGAGAGATTACAGGGACACCCCCGGGTCTTCAGATTACAGGGACCCCCCCGGGTCTTCCTGGACTAATTTAGGGCTACGTGCTCAAGGGCACACGAGTGGTGCTGTTCCCCAGGTAGGGATTTGAACTCATGACCTTCTGATCACCACCAGTCCAACTCACTATCCACTAGGTCACCACTACCCCCATGGGATGAGAGGGTCACTCGACAACTGTTGTTGACAGGCAGAGAGAGAGAGAGAGGAGGGGAGGGGGGGCGGATGAGGAGGTTGCAAGTCCTGAATCTGTCTGGGAAAGTAGTAGCTGTGACACTGTGAGGGATAAACAGAGGGATAAAGAAGAGAGGGATAAAGAGCAAAAGAGAGAAGGAATGGGAGAAGAGATCCATAGTTGGGCCATGATAGGGCCTTTTCAGCCGCAGCCCCGTCCCTCTGGAACGCCCTCCCCAACCACATCAGACAGGCCAACACCCTCCCAACATTTAAACAGGCCCTCAAAACCCACCTCTTCAAGCTCGCCTTCACCAGTTAACCCTCTCCCCCTCCCCTTCCCACGTGTCCCCAGCACTACCTTAATTAGGCCCCTATACTTTCTTTTATTTCTTTCTTTCTTTTTCTTTCACATCTTTGAGTGTCTCGAAAAGCACTATATAAATCTAATGTATTATTATTATTATTATTATTATTATTATTATTATTATTATTATTATTTTAGTGTACGTACCTGTCTCTGGGTTGCAGGGTCCGTGTTGGTGGCAGTTGCAGGGCACGCAGGGTGAGAGGGGGCCTCTGTTGGGCACCTCCCTGGTGAACCCAGGGCCACACAGCTCACAGAACTGACCGGCGAAGCCCTGGGGGCAGGAGCACACTTCTACCCAGGGGGCAGGGGGGGCAGGAGGGCTGGAGGAGGAGGAGGCAGCCGAGACCAGGGTCACCCCCGACAGCTGAGACGTGTCTGGGGAGAGAGGAGGAGGGGAGGTCCATCAATTTATTACTCTATCAATGTAGGGTTACTTTCTTGACTTACTGACGTCACTTATTATTATGATTATGTTATTATTGTGTATCATATTATTTTGTATCTGAATGCTGCAATGTCAATGTTGAGGAACCAAAGCCAAATTATTTTACTGGTGTATACTTAGGAAGAGGTAATAAAAGCGATTCTGAGGTCATGAATACTACAACACTCCGACTCACGGACAGGTAGAGAAATTAGTGGGGGGAAAAAAAGCAGTGTTGGAAGATTCAGGTGTGTGTGTGTGTGTGTGTGTGTGTGTCTGTATCTGATGTGATGATGTGATTCTTTAGCATGTTAGTGCTGCAGGGCACACTGAGTCTAACGTCCTAACCCCTAACCCTGTCAGGTGAGGCTGAAGAATCAGTTGCAGTTCCTTCACCGATGTTGTGGTGTGGGGTGCCGAAGGCGAGTGTTTGCGCGCACGTGTGTGTGTGTGTGTGTGTGTGTGTGTGTGCTTGTGTGCGTGTATGTGTGTGCATGTGTGCTTGTGTGTGTGTGTGTGTTTGTGCGTGTGTGTGTGTGCTCGTGTGTGTGTGTGTGTGTTTGTGTGTGTGTGTGTATGTGTGTGTGAGATTTGACTTCTCATTAGCCTGGGGTGTTATTAGCATTAGCTGCGGTGCTGTCACTCCCTCCCCAGTCTCATTACAGGTAACAAGTCTCAGTCTCCACAACCACATCACATATAAAGCAGCAAAATCCACCTAGAACCGTAATTCCTATACCTTCACAGACATCACCTTTGGCACATGGGGGAATCTTTAATAAAAACAAATGAATAAATCACCACGGCGGAGCGCTGAGGGGGAGAGGAGAAGAGGAGAGGAGGTGGAGGTATGGCAGGAGGAGCGTGAGGAGCGTGAGCCGCCCCCAGGGATTGCAGATCCCTCTCTCCTTTCATGAATAGTAATGGGGGAGTCGTCCGTGCTGAATCCTGCTCACCTATGGCACAGAATACTACCACGCTCAAGGTCCACCGCTCTGCTTTCAACAGGGGGTCGTTACCAACAGGGAGGCAGTGAGGATGGGTGGGTGTGGGTGCGTGTGTGTGTTTGCGTGTGGGTGTGTGGGTGCGCGTGTGTGTGTGTGTATGTATGTGTGTGTTTGTGTATTTGCGTGTGGGTGTGTGTGGGTGCGCGTGTGTGTTTGCGTGTGTGTGTGTTTGTGTGTGTGTGTGGGTGCACGTGTGTGTTTGCGTGTGTGTTTGCGTGTGTGTGTGTATGTGTGTGTGTGCGCGTGCATTTTGTGTGCATGAGATTGAGGGAGGTGGGATTTTGTCAGATCAAGATACAGCAAAAGTGAATGCATGAATGCATAATGAGAGAGCAAGATAAAGGAGAAGTAGAAAAAGAGAGAGATGGGTAGAGCTGGAGGAGGAGAGGAACCTTGAGCTCTAAGAAGTCTTGATCTCCGCAATCCCTGTGCGAGAAATAAACAGTTGTAGTTCAGTTGCTTCACTACCAGTAAATAAGCATTCCCAGAACTGGTCATCTTTTCTGAACTGGAGTCTAAATACTCATATTTCAAGTTTCAAGTTTCAAGGTTTATTGTTACGTCTTATTACACAAGTGTAAGAGAGTAAAATTCTTAAGGGCTCTGCACACAGCGTGCGATTTCTGTTGCACGTCAACGTTCCATTTTGAAGTTTGAATGGAAGTCTATGAGAGCATCGCATTTACCCGCACACGGCCCCGATTTTAATCGCACGGCGAACATTCGATTCCATTCATTTTGAATGGGACAAAGCAGTGCGACAAAACTCGCACGCCGTGTGCTTTGTCCCATTCAAAATGAATGGAATCGAATGTTCGCCGTGCGATTAAAATCGGGGCCGTGTGTGGGTAAATGCGATGTTCTCATAGACTTCCATTCAAACTTCAAAATGGAACGTTGACGTGCAACAGAAATCGCACGCTGTGTGCAGAGCCCTTTAGGCTTCGGTTCTTGACATTGCAGCACAAGACAATAAGGCAATAGACATAATTCAAGATAAAAAAGTGACAATAATACAGGACATAAGTGACAAATAAGACAGGATACAATTAGCGGAGCAAATACTAAATAAAGTAGTAAAATGGCTGTGAGCTTAAGGTTTAGGTAGTCCATATACATACATTATTGGGTGTGCTTGGGGATGATAGTCAATTGTCTACAGTAGGCTTGTTTATGAGCCTGATGGCCTGGGGGAAGTAGCTGTTGGTTAGCCTCTGAGTTTTGGCCCTGAGGCTCCTGAGAAGGCTTCGCCTTTTGGACGGCATTGGTTCAAACAAACTGTGTCTGGGGTGGCTGGGATCTTTGATGATCCTCCGGGCTTTGCTGACACACCGTTTGTTGTATATATCCTGGATGGAGGGAAGCTCACATCCACTGATGCCCTTGGCTGTCTGTAAACACTATGTAGTTGAGGGCAGTGCAGTTGTCATGCCAGGCAGTGATGCACCCAGTTAGAATGTCTCGGTTGTGCCTCTGTAGAAGGCCCGCAGGATCTTGGACCCCATGCTTAATGTCTTCAGCTGCCTGAGGTTAAAGAGGTGCTGCTGTGCCTTTTTCACCACCTGTTTGGTATGAACGTCCCAGGTGAGGTCATCAGAGATGTGGACACGGAGGAACTTAAAACTGCTGACCCTTTCTACGGCGGTTATGATGGTTATCTGTATCCGTTTATAGGACTTGATTCTCATATCCGGATGATACTCACGATCGAACAACTGGAGGTAAGATTGAAATGTTTTTCCTCTCCGATTATGCATAATATCTCAAAATGATGGTACTGGCACACCCCTAATAACCACCTCAAACTCAACCCTACCTCTCTCTACCTTTAACCCCACACTGGCTGTAATGTAACTATTTCTCCCTTTTTACATTACATTTACATTACATACACGCCTTTACCCAAAGCAACTTACAACAAATGCATTTGTCTAAGCAAGTGAATCATCTATCCATCAGTCATTGCAAGAAAAGTAATCTCTGCTCAAGCCAGGGGCCATTATGCTAGAAGATTATATCTTTTTTTCCTTTGTTAATATACAGTAGAGAAACTGAACGGTCTTCATGGGGTCTTCAGATGGGTCTTCAGTCTAGGGAGGAAGACAGGGAGTGACTCTGCAGTCCTGACAGCGGTGGGAAGCTCGTTCCACCAGTGGGGTGCCAGGACGATGAAAAGCCCTGATGCAGTAGTGTGACTGCTGCAACCACATAGAGGCGGTGGTGCCAGTCGGCCAGCAGAGGTGGAGGAGCGGGGTGAACGGGCTGGTGTGTGGGGGCTGACCACTGCTTGCATGTAGCTTGAATCTAATGCGAGCTGCTATCGGGAGCCAGTGAAGGGTGCAGAGGAGAGGGGTGACATGGGAGAATTTGGAGAAGACGGGTGGCAGCATTCTGGATGTGCTTCAGAGGACTGATGGTGGAGGCGGGAAGGCCATCCAAGAGGGCGTTGCAGTAGTCAAGGCGGGAGATGACCAGTGTCTCAGGAGCGTGCTGTCGCTGTGATGTTCGCCACACAAGATAATAAGTGGTTGTCGAGGATCACCCCAAGGTTCTTGGCTGTCTGGGAGGAGGTCACCGTAGAGTTCTCTACTGTGATGGAGAGTCTTGGAGAGGGCAGGTTTTCCCAGAGAGAAAGAGTAGCTCAGTCTTGGTAAGGTTGAGCTTGAGGTGGTGGGCTGACATCCAAGCAGAAATGTCTGCAAGACACGCAGAGACATGTGTCCTGCAACATTTGCAGGAAAAGCACTATACAAATAAAGTTGTTATTATTATTATTATGTGTTGTCACCTGTGAGTCAGAGGGGGGGAAGACAGGAAGCGTTGAGTGTTTTGGAAATTACCAAGCCAAAAGATTTGGTGTAGAGGGAGAACAGTAAGGGCCCTGGGACGGAGCCTTGGGGGACCCCAGTGGTGAGGGGTTATGGAGAGGACACCAATCCTCTCCAGATCACCTGGTAAGAGCAATCAGCGGTAGGATGCAGACCAGGAGTGCGCGGAGCCAGAGATGTCCAGTTCTGAGAGGGTGGAGAGATGTATCGGGTGGTTTACTGTGTCTAAGGCAGCAGACAGGTCAAGGAGAATGAGAACAGAGGAGAGGGAGGAAGCTTGAGTGGAGTGGAGGGCCTCTGTGACAGTTTCAGTAGATTGCCCAGCCTTAAAGCCGGATTGGTGAGGGTCAAGGAGGTAGTTCTGAAGGAGATAGATACAGCGTGTTCAAGGGTTTTAGATAAGGGAGAGAAGGGATGTCTGTAGTTGTAGACAGAAGATGGTTGGTTTCTTGAGAAGAGGCTTGACTTTGGCTGTCCGGATGTAACAGCCCCAACAAACTTAGCTGTCAGTCTGGATTCTCACCTCACCATGTGACAACTAACGGCTGAAGAAAATTGAAATAATTCAGCCTAATAATGAAGACCTAATCCGGTTTTGGTGCAGCCCAAAAGAAAAAAAAGAAAAGCTCTTTGTGGGATTTTCATATTAACATCTGCTGTGCGGCCTGCAGCGATAAGACACTTCTAACACTGTTTGAGAACTAATTTGAGACCTTACACAAATCATTAGCAGTGTTTTTCCCTGCAATGTGCGAAGTGGCTGTGAATATGTGTGTGAGTGTGTGTGTGTGTGTGTGCCTGTGTGTGTGTGTGTGTGTGTGTGTGTGTGTGTGTGTGTGTGTGTGTGTGTGCGTGTGTGTGTGTGTATGTGCGTGTGCATTTTGTGTGCATGAGATTGAGGGAGGTGGGATTTTGTCAGATCAAGATACAGCTAAAGTGAATGCATGAATGCATAATGAGAGAGCAAGATAAAGGAGAAATAGAAAAAGAGAGAGATGGGTAGAGCTGGAGGAGGAGAGGAACCTTGAGCTCTAAGAAGTCTTGATCTCCGCAATCCTTGAGTGAGGAGAAAACACAGTTCAGTTGCTTCACTACCAATAAATCAGCATCCATATAACTGGTCATCTCTTCTGACTAACCACTAGCACTAGAACAGCCATGGGTAAGGTCATTTGACCCTGTGAGTATATATATATATATATTTTGCACTCAATCAAATTTCAGGACCCTCCTTTCATGACTTTTCCTAGATATGTGCGTTCTACCACCCAGTATCCTTACATTTTCAAAATCACACCAGGGTAAGCTAGTATAAAGCTATTTTGCAGTTTTTCTGTGTAGGAAGCAGAGTAATTTACAAGCGGCCAACTAGTGGTCGTTGTGTGTAAATAGCAGGTTAGCATTTTAAAAGAGGGTTAGGGTTAGAGTTAGGGTTAAAGAGCCGAGGCGGCTCTTTTAGTAGCTAAAAAGGCACGGCTGTTCTAGTGTTGAACTCAACCCTGCCTCTCTCTACCTTTAACCCCACACTGGCTGTAAAGTACCACTCTCTTTGGATGTAACAGCACCAACATAACTCAGCTGTCAGTCTGGATTCTCAACGCCTGAAGACAATTCTGTCTGAATTGAAATATTTCAGCCTAATAATGAAGACCTAATCCGGTTTTGGTGCAGGCCAAAAGAAAAAAAAGAAAAGCTCTTTGTGGGATTTTCATATTAACATCTGCTGTGCGGCCTGCAGCGATAAGACACTTCTAACACTGGTTGAGAACTAATTTGAGACCTTACACAAATCATTAGCAGTGTTTTTCAATTCTGCAATGTGCAAAGTGGCTGTGTGAATATGTGTGTGTAAGTGTGAGTGTGTGTGTGTGTGTGTGTGTGTGTGTGTGTGTTTTTGTGTATGTTTGTGGCTGAGTATATGTGTGTGTGTGTGTGTGTGTGTGTGTGTGTGTGTGTGTGTGTGTCCTGCTTGCATGCCTGCATTTGTGCCTGTGTATGTGTGGTTTGGTTGTACCAATACATTTGTTAACATCCTCCGTCAGTTCCATCATGGGATGACCGCTCAGGCGGACAAGAGTCCGAGCCCTTCCTTGAGCGCACAGGGGTGGGGCAGGGGGTGAGACAGGGGTGGGGCAGGGGGTGAGACAGGGGTGGGGCAGGGGGTGAGACACAGGGGTGGGGCAGGGGGTGAGACAGGGGTGGGGCAGGGGGTGAGACAGGGGTGGGGCAGGGGGTGAGACACAGGGGTGGGGCAGGGAGTGAGACACAGGGGTGGGGCAGGGAGTGAGACAGGGGTGGGGCAGGGGGTGAGACACAGGGGTGGGGCAGGGAGTGAGACACAGGGGTGGGGCAGGGGGTGAGACACAGGGGTGGGGCAGGGGGTGAGACACAGGGGTGGGGCAGGGGGTGAGACAGGGGTGGGGCAGGGGGTGAGACACAGGGGTGGGGCAGGGGGTGAGACACAGGGGTGGGGCAGGGAGTGAGACAGGGGTGGGGCAGGGAGTGAGACAGGGGTGGGGCAGGGAGTGAGACACAGGGGTGGGGCAGGGAGTGAGACAGGGGTGGGGCAGGGGGTGAGACACAGGGGTGGGGCAGGGAGTGAGACAGGGGTGGGGCAGGGGTGAGACACAGGGGTGGGGCAGGGAGTGAGACACAGGGGTGGGGCAGGGAGTGAGACAGGGGTGGGGCAGGGGGTGAGACACAGGGGTGGGGCAGGGAGTGAGACAGGGGTGGGGCAGGGGGTGAGACACAGGGGTGGGGCAGGGGGTGAGACACAGGGGTGGGGCAGGGAGTGAGACAGGGGTGGGGCAGGGGGTGAGACACAGGGGTGGGGCAAGGGGTGAGACAGGGGTGTGTGCTAGCGCCAGTGCTCTTTAACATCTTCCTCCTGTCTGTCACCAAGCTTCTCCACAACGAGATGGAGAACAGCAGCTGGTGGGGCAGTGGACTTTAGATGAGATTTGATCCTCTGTACCATCAGGAGACTCCCCACAACCACTAACCAACTCTGGGGGTCCTGGACCTGCAGTATGCCTGATGACTGTGCTCTTGTGGCCCATAATCCGGAGGGTCTTCAGACTGTCCTCGCTGTGGTGGTGAGAGCGTACAGGCAGGATGGGGCTGACTGCCAATACCACCAAGACAGAAGTGATCGGCCAACAGCAGACTCTATGTGCCTTCGCTGTTGGTGAGAATCGGCTGTCAGTAGACAGTAGGTATATTTTCACACACACACACACACACACACACACACACACACACACACACATATACCTGTGTAGATATCTGTCTTATTGCACACACATTCATAGACCTGTATAGGTCTGTAAGGATTCTACTAACAAGGGGGTTTTTATGAATTAGCATTCCTTTGTCTTAGAAGTCACATGGTAAAAGCATTGTCCTCACATGTTCAAGATGGCCTCCCTTCCTGTGACCTGCCCCCTGCCCTTTGACCTGAATGACACTGTCTGTAACCTAACCCACTTTCACAGCTTGACCATTGGGGATATACATTTGTAAGCTGAACAAAGAGCGCTCTCTCTTTCCCACCGGCTGCCCATCTGTTTGCATCAGAGAGGAAGGCTGTAACCTGTATGTAACTTTGATTGAATAAATAGTCTTTAACTCAGTTTTACTCGTGATCTATTTCAACCAAATTCTTTCGAGTAAATATCCCACATGCAAAAAAATGTTTTCAGGTTTTAGGCAAAGAACCCACTCGATATCATAACCAACACAATTACATTCACTAAATAATTACAGTTAGTGAGCAAAGTCAGGTGGGGGGTATTATTCGTATTAGTGAGTAGCCACACTCACACCCCAGCTGTATGTAAGTAGCCATGTGCGTGTGGACCTTTACAAGTTTACAAGATGGATGCTGATGCTCAATCTCTTGGAGTGATCCTGGACAACCGACTATCCTGTGCGGAGAACATTCCAGCAACAGCTCGTTCCTGCAGATTCTTCCTTTACAACATCAGAAGGACACGTCCATTCCTCACCATTCCTCGTCCATTCCTTACGGCAGTCATGCTGCCCGAGCTGGTGGAATGAGCTTCCCACGGCTGTCAGAACTGCAGAGTCACTACCCATCGTCCGTCGTAGACTGAAGACCCATCTCTTCAGGTTACACCTTCTTAACTGCTCCTCCTGAGACATCTACTGCCCCCCCAGCACTGCGTCTCCTGAAGACACCCGCTTTTCCCCTTTACTGTGTCCCCTAAAAACCTCTATTGCCCCCCTTGTACTGTTTCTCTGTTTCTCCAGTGTCTATATAAAAAAAAAAAAAAAAAAAAAAAAAGGCTAGGTTTAGAAGAAGGTGATAGAAGAAGGTTTTTCCTTCTATCAATGGCCCCGGGCCTGAGCTGGATTGCTCTTCCTGCTACGACTGGTGGATTGATGATTCACCTGCTTAGTCAAATGTATTGATTGTAAGTCACTTTGGAATAAAGCGTCTGCTAAATGCCAAAAATGTAAATGTAAATCTCAGACTCAGAATCTGAAGACGACGAAGAAGACAACAGAATTTCAGACATCAGTTCACTATTCATGGCACAGTCGTCTGCAGACCTTCTACTTTGTTCTTGGGTAGATTTTAGTGAGTTACATTTGTTGTTTACTAGGCTAGCGTAACCTAGCGTAACCTGTTAGGATAGCTAAAGAGTTATTTGTTGTTTTGTGAGTAAGGTAGATAGCACCTTTGTTAGCATCAGCAACAAACCACTGAAACTGTGTGCTCACCACAACTATGCCTCCCCCTATACTTAGAATTCTATGAAACGAATAGATGGTGGGTGGAATAAATAGGTTGCCAAAGATAAAACATAATGAATAAATACATTTGTTGCAGATATGTTGCAGATATACTGTACAGTATGTTTCATGCACCATTTTAGTGTGTGCGTGTGTGTGTGTGTGTGTGTTGTGTGTTAGCTTGTTAGCTAGCTAGCTAGCTTAGTTAGAGATATAATAGATTATTACTTACTTACGCCTATCGCTCCTTTTGGAGGAGCATAGGCCGTCGACAACAGTTCGCCAGGGTCCTCTGTCCTGTGCTTTGCTTTCCAGCTGTTTCCATGTTAGTCCACTCTGTGTGATGTCTGTCTCCAAGTCCCTGCGCCAGGTGTTCTTGGGCCGGCCTCTCTTCCTTTTGCCTTGGGGGTTCCATCTAAGGGCCTGTCTGGTGGTGCTGGTGTTTGGTTTGCGTAGTGTGTGGCCGATCCATCCCCACCTTCTTCTCTTGATTTGTTCTTCCACTGGTTGTTCGCCCGTTCTCTGCCAGAGATCGTTGTTACTGATGGTATCTGGCCAGTGGATGTTCAGGATCCGCCTCAGGCATCTGTTGGTGAATGACTGCACTCTAGTCATTGTGATCTTGGTTGTCCTCCACGTCTCTGATCCGTATAGGAGTACTGGCTTGATGTTGGATTTGAAGAGTCTGATCTTTGTCCGCTGACTGATTACCTTGGAGCTCCAGATGTTCTTTAGTTGGATGTATGAGGCCCTTGCCTTGCTGATTCTTGCTCTGACATCTGCCTCCGTGCCACCCTTCTTGTCTATGATGCTACCTAGGTAGGTGAAGGATTCTACTTCCTCGAGTGCTGTTCCCTCCAGGTTTACTGGGTCTTCGTTGTTTGTGTTGATCTTTAGGATTTTGGTCTTTGCTTGGTGGATGTTGAGGCCTAGTTGTGTTGAGGTGTCTGCCAGTATGTTTGTCTTCTCCTGCATCTGTTGTCGACTGTGGGATAGTAGGGCAAGGTCGTCTGCGAAGTCTAGGTCGTCCAGTTGTGTTGAGAGTGTCCACTGGATCCCGTTTCTCCTCTGTGCCGTTGTGGTCTTCAATATCCAGTCAATGGCCAGGAGGAAGAGGAAGGGGGACAGTATACCGCCTTGCCTTACTCCGGTCTTCACTTGGAAGCTTCGTGTGAGCTGCCCGCTGTGTATGACTCTGCAGGTCATTCCTTCATAGGAGTTCCTCATGATGTTGACAAGCTTTTCTGGTATGCCGTAGTGTCGAAGCAATTTCCAGAGGGTGTTTCTGTGGAGACTGTCAAATGCCTTCTCGTAGTCTACAAAGTTGATGTATAATGGAGAGTTCCATTCCAATGATTGCTCAACTATGATTCGGAGGGTTGCAATCTGGTCTACACATGATCTATTGGGTCGGAAGCCTGCCTGCTGGTCTCTTAGCTGCGGATCCACCACTTTCTTTATTCGCTCGAGGAGGATTCTGTTGAAGATTTTTCCTGGCACTGATAAAAGCATGATTCCTCTGTAGTTGTGGCATTGGCTGAGGTCTCCTTTCTTAGGTATTTTGACCAAGTAGCCTTCTTTCCAGTCTGTTGGCCCTTCCTCTTCCTCCCATATCTTCTCGAACAGGGGGTGTAGCATCTCTACCGAGGTGTCTATGTCTGCCTTCAGTGCCTCGGCAGGGATGTTGTCTGGTCCTGCTGCCTTACTATTCTTTAGTTTTGCAATGGCCTGTTGGATTTCCTGCTTGCTGGGCTTTCCACAGTTGATGACTAAGTCAGTCTCCGCAGGTTGAATGTCCGGGGGGTTATGTGGTGTCGGTCTATTCAGGAGTTCTTCAAAATACTCTGCCCATCCCTCTTGCTGTTGGTCCAGTCTTGTGATGGTCTTTCCTTCCTTGTTTTTGATTGGTCGTTCTGGTCTGCTGAACTTTCCGGACAGTTTCTTGGTGGTGTCATACAGTTCCTTCATGTTTCCTTTTGCTGCTGCCTCTTCTGCTTCTTTAGCCAGGTTGTCGATGTAGTTTCGCTTGTCCTTCTTGGCATTTCTTTTGACCTTTCTGTTTGCCTCAGTGTACTCTCTTTGGGCTTTTGCCTTGGTTGCCCTTGTTCGGCTGTTGTTAACGTCTGTCTTTTTCTGTCTCCTTTCTTCTA
The DNA here is from genome assembly GCF_963989245.1 of Nansenia antarctica. Lineage (NCBI taxonomy): Eukaryota > Metazoa > Chordata > Actinopteri > Argentiniformes > Microstomatidae > Nansenia > Nansenia antarctica. Next base: position 43,508,866 of record NC_137689.1, on the reverse strand, counting down.
TGTTGCGTAGTGTTTCTGCTGATATCCACTCTTTATGGTTTCTCTTCTTTATTCCAATCACTTCCTTACATGTTGTTATGAGGGTTTCCCTTATCCTTTCCCATTGGTCTTGCTGGTCTCCTTCGTCACTGCTTAGATCTTGCAAGGCTTGATATCTGTTCTTCAGCTTCAGTGTGAACACTTCTCTTGTCTGTGTGTCTTTTAAGAGGTGGACATTGAATTTCTGTTTCTTTGATGTTGTTTCCATCCAGTGCTTCTTCAGTTTCAACTTGAGCATAGCGCTTAGTAGGTGGTGGTCTGATGCTATGTCTGCTCCTCGCCTTACTCGCAGGTCCTGTAGTGATCTCCTAAACTTGCTGGTTATGCAGAAGTGGTCTATCTGGTTCTCGGTCACTCCATCCGGTGATACCCAGGTTGCCTTGTGGATCCTCTTATGTGGGAAGACGCTTCCTCCGATAACCAGGTTGTTCAGGGCACAGGTGTCCACAAATCTCTCTCCATTCTCATTCATTTCTCCTAGGCCATGCTTTCCCATCACTTTTTCGAAGCCTGTGTTGTCTCTGCCAATCTTTGCATTGAAGTCCCCCATGAGAATGTTGATGTCTTTTCCTTTTTGTTGATCCAGGATGCTCTGCAGTCTGTTGTAGAACTCATCCTTTTTTCCATCGTCACTGTCATTGGTTGGTGCATAGCATTGTATCACGTTCAACTTGATTTTCCTTTTCTTGGTTCTGAAGGTGGCTGTTATAATTCTTGATCCATGTGCCTCCCATCCAATCAGTGCTTTCTTTGCTGTTGTTGATAGCAAAAGGCCAACCCCCTCAGTGTGAGGGGCTTTGTCTTCTTCGTGCCCAGAGTAGAGTAGCAGCTCTCCTGTCTGCAGTCTTTGTTGTCCAGATTGTGTCCATCGTGACTCACTAATTCCTAAAAGATCTAGTTTGTACCTCTTCATTTCTGCTGCTACTTGTATGGTTTTTCCGGTCTCATACAAGGTCCTGACGTTCCATGTTCCAATTCGTATGTCTCTGGTTGACAGAAGGGGTTTCGGCTCTGTGACTTCTGTGACTTGACAGCTTTCATCACACAGCGTGTGTAATAGATTATAGAAAAGGTAAATGCTTTTGTAATGATCGGTAATGTTGTGTGTAATCAAAATTAATGATTAATTCATTGATTTGTAGACCTGCTGTAGAATAATACTGTGGATTGAACTGATTTCACTAGCCTACTTCTTACAGTACAGAATGACAAGTACAGTACACTGAGAGTCTATGGAAAGCATGCAAGCCTACATTATAGACAGGGGTGCACATAACGTTTTGGGGCCAGTGCTCAGAGGAGCACCTAGGGATGCTGCTTGGTGCTCCCCGAGCTCGCGAGTCACGACCCGTCCCACAGGATGGATGAAAAAGGGATACATGGATAACTTATATTAGCAAAACGACATGTATTCATAAATAAAGATGAAGAACAAATTATTGTGTGCAAAACAAAATAAACAAATGCAAAATCAAATGACTGCTCTTTAAGCATGAAAGTCTGTCAGACTCCTTTAAACACAATGAAATCAACTGACATCTCTTTAAGCACTAACTGAATGTCTGTTCTTTAAACACAATGAAATAAACAGACATCTCTTTAAGCACTGCTCTGTTCTGTAAACACTGAAATCAACTTTTCAACAAATAGTTACAGCCTAAGCATTTATTTATGCTACAAGCTTAATCGTCATCATCATCACTGCTCTCTTGACTGCTGTAAGTTATCACTGTCCTCAATTTCAACCATGGTAGAGGATGTTGTAGTAGGCTATCACTTTAAATAGCTCATTATTTTGATTGTGCAACAAAGTCTTCAAAGTTATATTTTTTTCTCTAATAGAATTCCCAACCATATTCCCTGGGTCAGGGGTCGAGGTGCGATAATGAAGCTGTAAAACAAACGTCTGAACGTTTGAAAGCTTCAGAGAAAAGAAACGTGTCCCTTGGTGTCATTTTTCCTTTTAGCGACGAGTCGTTCGGGACTGAATTTTCACGTGGCGGCGAGATAACCGTGCGATACGCGGAATGAAAGTACGAGTTACGATACTTTCCGAATGTTTTCGTGAGCGGAGTCGCCGTGGTCGTCGTCGGTCGACTGTTGTGATGGATTACTCGTCGGGCCTTCGGCTGAGGGGACGGCAAATAGTTACTTACTTAGTGGGGCTTGCTTCTTGGACCCAGCTGTTGGTGCGCAAAAGCGCCTTCATGCGGCTGATCTGCCGCGCAGCATGCATTTTGGCGACGCATGCGCACTGGCGCACCAGTTATGTGCACCCCTGATTATAGAAGTGTCCACACCTCTGACCTGACATTTGTGTTATAGAATGACAAGGTGAGAGGTTCTGAGAGATGACACCTTGACGTGAGTCACCAGCACTTCAGGTATTTGTCATTGTCATTGTATTAGCAATTCTTATTTTTTTTATCAACATAGTAGTATTTTCAAAAAATGGTGTGTTGTGGGTTGTAACAGTGTGGTGTGTTGTAACAGTATGCAATAATTTTAGTATGCCTTCTTTTTTTATTACAGCTTGGATGCCCAGATGGGATGGGAAGGAACTACACAAGTCCCACTAGATGCATTATGGACTATAATGATGAATGCATACACACGGACACAACATAATTATTGTTTCCTTTTTCAATTTTTTTCCATTGGCATTTTGTTTTCTCTTACTGCTGCAATGTGACTAAAACTGAAGCCATAATAATTTTACTCTCTTGTACTTGTAATGGGATGTAATAAACTTTTGGCACACATGGCAATAAAAAATCCTGAATCTGGAATTATTATTATTATTTAGCAATTTAAACATGTCAGCAGTGGCGGCTGGTGGTGATACTGAGTGGGGGGGCTAATAAATCCATTAGGCCTAGGGCCTATACCCATCAATAGTTCACACTGCAGCAACAGCAGCATCACATCCCAGACACAGTGCCAACTAAGTTACAGTAATAATGCTCTACAACAAAACTAGAGAAGTAGGCTACCTACAAAAACCTTCTGATGCCAAAAGCACTCTCTCTTTGTTTGTTTCTCTCTCTCTCTCTCTCTCTCTCTCTCTCTCTCTCTCTCTCTCTCTCTCTCACACACACACACACACACACACACATACACACACACACACACACACACACACACACACACACACACACACACATACACACGTTTCTCAGTACACATTATCCCATGCCATTTTTAACAAAAACACAATGCAAGAATGATGAAATGATAGGCTACATGATAGAAGAGACGCTCTATCATAGCCTAAGCCTACAGTAACAGAAAAGGTCCACCTATGCACTACCAAACGTGGTCCAATTGTAACATCTGCCAACAACTCAATTGGTCTTTTAAAAAGTTCATGTGCTTGGGCCTACCTTATTTGAAGAGAAGCTTCAAAGAGGCCTTTCTAGGACGCAAACAGGTTAATCACCATGTCATTAAAGTCCGGTGATTTTTGGATGAAGTCCCGCTCAATAGACAGCATAGCCAGGGCGTTCAGCCTATCTTGTCCCATAGTACTTCTGAGAAATGATTTGATCCTCTTAAGTGTACTGAAACACCTCTCTGACTCTGCCAATGTCATAGGGGTTGTGATGGCTATTTGCGTCAATTTCAATGTCTCCAAAAAAGTGTTCTGAAGATTGTTCTCAGTAATCATCCTCAAAAGTGACATTGCAGATTGTTAAACCCACAAACTCAGCTCCCCTTTCAGTTTCTCTTTGCAGATCATCGGGAAATGTTCACTTGCACTTACCTACACTTGCCGTTAGCCAGTCCTTTCGTTTGTCCTTTTGTGTATTTGAACACCGTTTGGTCGATGTGTGGTGATGTGTGTCTCTTCACTTCCAATTTTTCCTCCAAAGACATTAACAAAAATGGATGAGAAAGTAAATAATCCACCGTTTA
>NC_137689.1:43492412-43499912 GCF_963989245.1 Nansenia antarctica | reverse complement strand
CCAAATTGTGCTTAGAGGGAATTATTTTCACCGGACATTATGTCCGACGAGTTTTCAATTTGTCGGACTTCAACACATTTTACCGGACAAAGACCGGTAATTACCGGTTAACGGAAACCCTGGTATGTGTGTGTGTGTGCAGTGTGACTACAGTATATGTGTGTGTGTGCAGTGTGACTACAGTATGTGTGTGTGTGTGCAGTGTGACTACAGTATGTGTGTGTGCGTGTGTGTGTGTGTGCAGTGTGACTACAGTATGTGTGTGTGTGTGCAGTGGGGTGACAGTGTGGATACAACCATTGAGTCAGTGAGCCCAGTATGTGTGTATGTGTACAGTACAACAGGTTTCCCACAGTACAGCATGTCCTATGTGTATGTGTGGGTGTGTGTGTGTGTACGTGTGCGTGCGTACGTGCATGTGCGTGCCCCCCCCCCTCTGTGGACCACACAGACTTTTCCTCCCCTCTGTCGAGGGCACTGGTGTTCCAGGCTGACATGCAGGCTCAGTAATAAAGGGAGGCAATTACAAATGCGGCCTCAAAGCCCCGGTAATAGAACCGGTGAGGTGAGGATAAGAGGAGTTCCCATCCTGGGCCGTCCCTACGGAACGGTCCCTGTTCCTTTTAATCAGAGCGGAGCCGGGAGAGAGCAGGGGCCGTGATTAAGAAGCCCCGCTCCTACGAGGGATGAGAAGGAGAGCTCGTCTGGGGAGAGCGCTAAATCTCTGAGGTCTGGACGGACGGACAGACCGCGCGCACGCTGAACGCAGCTCCTATTATTTATTCCCCTCCCGACCGCATATACCCACCCTACTATTCCCTTGTTCACCAGATTTGCGATTGAAATTATCTTCGTGTGTGGTTGGGAACACCAGGGCCTACTTTAACATGGTTCAACACGTTTCACAGAGAGTTTCAGTAGCGGCGTATTGTGTTGTCAGGCAGGACACAGCCCAGATGAAGAGACGGGAGAGCTCTTTGCTGGCGCTTATGTTTAATCACGCTCCTCACACGTCCCCGCGAAGCGAGAGGAAAGAACTTGCTAACGTGGCTATTTTTTGTGTTTTTTCGATCTCGTTCTTGTTACAGCTAGAGAACCCAAGCGCAGGACGTGTATATCAAAGGAACCGGTTTTTTTATAAAGGAATTGAGGGAAAGGAATAACAGTTGGGCAGGATTACACGGTCTGGTGAAAAGGTCCGTATGTTGGCAATTCTCAAGTCGCGCAAATGCCGAAAAACAAATTTTTTTTTTCATGTTATGAAAGTCTAAGTGTTGAAGAGCCCACTCAATATAACAAACAGTTTTAGGATCACTAAATAGTTATAATTTGTGAATAGGATTCACTGTATCATCTGCCTTCCTGCATCATAGGCTACTGGGTTAGTGATACATGGCTTGTAAACAAGCTTACGTTTTAGGACGTATTCCAAAGCAAGGACTGTGTGATCATCAAATGATGTGTAGTTATGTGTTTTTAGCATGTTGATGTTCTATCAGCATGTGGTGATGTGCTGAACATGCATTTAGGTCATAGCAATGTTCTTACTTAGCTGCTAGCTAGCTACCAACATGATGGCAGCAAACGCTTTTGTTTTGATTCTGAACGATTTTCTCCGGTAGTTGGTTTGAGATGTAATAATAATAATAATAATAATAATTCATTGGATTTATATAGCGCTTTTCCGAGGCTCAAAGACGCTGACAATGGGAAAAACGGAAAACACAGAAACAACAAGCAACAGATAACATGAGCACATAGAACACAGAGTTAACGAACGGGGAAGGGGAGGTTGTATGCATGTCCATGGGGGGAGGGGGGTGCATCATTATCTTTGATGGGGATTTTCTGTGCTTAGTGATTTCCGGTGTAGCAACTTTCAAATACTCATGTCGTCTTCAATTTGTTTCCGATTTCAATGTATGATGCATCATTTGAAAGCTTACAATCTGTAGTTTAAGCACATGTAAAAAACTGAAAAATGATTTCGCCTACAGGTAGCCCTTTTCATTGGGCTGTGTCACATATGGGAAAAACGGAAAACACAGAAACAACAAGCAACAGATAACATGAGCACATAGAACACAGAGTTAACGAACGGGGAAGGGGAGGTTGTATGCATGTCCATGGGGGGAGGGGGGTGGGAGGGTTAGGGGAGAAGGTTAGGGATAGGGGAGGTTGTATGCATGTCCAGGGGGGGGGCGGGGGTGGCAGGGATGGGGGAGATGGCTAGGGGTAGGGGAGGCTGTAGGCGTGGGAGAACAGGTAGGTTTTGAGGTGGGATTTAAAAGTGAGGAGTGAGGGTGAGTCTCTGAGTGGTTGAGGGAGAGAGTTCCAGAGGCGGGGTGCGGCTCGTGAAAAGGCACGGTGACCGAAGCCTTTGAGTTTTGAGGGTGGGACAGTGAGGGGAACAATGGATGAGGATCGGAGGGTACGGGTAGGGCGGTGGGGGAGAAGGAGGTCAGTCAGGTAAGGGGGGGCCAGGCTATGGAGGGCTTTGTATGTGAGGATGAGGACTTTGAATTGTATACGTTCTTTGATGGGGAGCCAGTGGAGAGAGTGGAGGACAGGAGTGATGTGGTCACGGGAGCGGGTGTTTGAGAGGAGGCGTGCAGCAGAGTTTTGGACCATCTGGAGTCTATGGAGGGAGCGGGAGGTGATGCCGGTGAGTAGGGAGTTGCAGTAGTCGAGGCGGGAGGAGATGAAGGCGTGGATGAGGGATTCAGCAGCGGGGGGGGAGAGGCAGTGTCTGATTTTTGCAATGTTTCGGAGGTGGAAGTAGGATGTCTTGACAATGGAACTGACGTGGGGATCGAATGAGAGGGTGGGGTCCAGAATGAAGCCGAGGTTGCGAGCCAGGGGGGAGGGGGTGATGGTAGTGTCGTCAATGGTGAGTGTGATGGGTCTGGTTTTATTGAGGGTGGATTTGGTGCCGATGAGGATGACTTCGGTCTTTTCACTGTTCAGTTTGAGGAAGTTGTGTGTGAGCCAGGTTTTTATTGCGGAGATGCAGGTTTCGATGTGAGTGAGGGGTGGGTTCTGGGTGGAGTTTGTGGTGATGTAAATCTGTGTGTCATCAGCGTAGCAGTGGAAGTCCAGGTTGAATTGGCGGATGATGTGACCGAGGGGGAGTGTGTAGCAGAGGAAGAGCAGGGGGCCGAGGACTGAGCCTTGTGGGACCCCCTGTGTGACAGAGGAGGAGGAGGAGGTGTGACCGGAGAGGGAGATGAACTGGTGTCTGTTGGTGAGGTAGGAGGTGAGCCAGTCCAGGGCGGTGCCCTCAACACCCAGTTGGCGCAGCCTTTGAAGGAGGATGGAGTGGGACACTGTGTCGAAGGCTGCGCTCAGGTCTAGTAGAACTAGGATGTTGAGGGCACCTGAGTCTGCAGAGGTGAGGAGATCGTTGATTACTTTGACCAGGGCTGTTTCAGTGCTGTGATGTGGGCGGAAGCCAGATTGAAGGGGTTCATACAGTTTGTTGGATTGGAGGTGGGAGTGAAGTTGGGCAGCGACAACGCGCTCTAGGGTTTTGGAAAGGAATGGTAGGTTGGAGATGGGGCGGTAGTTGGAGAGATTGGCTGGGTCAAGAGTGGGCTTTTTGAGAATGGGGGTGACAGCGGCAAGTTTGTAGCATGAGGGAACGTGGCCTTGGGATAGTGACTGATTGAAGAGGGCAGTGAGGTGGGGGATGAGGGCAGGGAGGCAGGCCTTGGTCAGGGTGGTAGGGAGGGGGTCGAGGGAGCAGGTGGTTGTTTTGGAGGCGGTGATGATAGTAGTGATGAGGGAGGAGTCAATAGGGGAGAAAGTAGTGAGAGGAGTAGGGGGAGGGTAGTCAGGAGGGGGGAAGATGACAGCAGGGGGGGCGGGGGTGGTGGAGTTGGAGATGGAGGCAGTCAGTGAGCTATTGATGTGGGAGATCTTGCTGTTGAAGGCGTGGAGAAAGGAGTTGCAGAGGTCAGGGGAGGAAGTTGTGTTGTTGTCCGGGGGTTGGAGTAGTGTCTTGACAGTGGAGAAGAGGGTGCGGGGGTTTCGATTGGAGGTGTTGATGAGGGTGGAGTAGTAGGCAGATTTGGCAGCTTGGAGTGCGTCACGGTAGGAGGAGATATGTTGCTTGTAGACTTCAGCATGGACAGTGAGGTGGGTTCTATTGTGTAGTCGTTCAAGTTGGCGGCCGGTCTGTTTCATGGTGCGTAGTTCAGGGGTGTACCAGGGGGAGGAGGTGGTGAAGGAGACAGTGATGGTTTTCAAGGGGGCCAGTGAGTCAAGGGAGTCAGAGAGAATGGAGTTGAGTAAGGTGGCATAGTCTTCCGGGTTGGTGGGAGTGGAGTCAGTGGGGAGGGCAGAAGATATGGACTGGGATAGAGTGAGTGGGTTGACAGATTTTATGTTACGGAAGGAGATGGTGCGTTTGATGGGGTGGCGCGGTAGGTGCAGGGGGGCAGAGAAGAGGATGCAGTGGTGGTCAGAGAGTGGGAAAGGAAAAGGGTGGGGGTTGGATATGGGTAGGGAGGCAGAGCAGACAAGGTCAAGTGTGTGGCCTTTTACATGGGTGGGGAAGTTGATGTGCTGGGTGAGGTGGAAACAATCAAGGAGAGAGAGGAAATCAGAGGTGAGGTTGGAGTTGGGTTGGTCGACATGGATATTAAAGTCACCGGTGAGTAAGAGACGGGTAGAAAGGGAAGAGGCAATGGTGAGGAGTTCAGAGAGATCAGACAGAAAAGAGGGGTGTGGCTTCGGTGGGCGGTAGAGTAGGAGTGCAGTTATGGAGTTGGGGAGTGAAAAGGCGAGGTATTCGAAGGATGACATGGGTGGGAGGTTGAGGTCCAGTACAGTGACAGTTAGGGTGAGTTTGTGGAGAGCAGCGAGACCACCCCCTCGCTTGGAGAGGCGGGGTTTAGCGATGTAGGTGTAATTAGGGGGGGTGGCCTGGTTGAGTGAGTAGTAGTCCGAGGGTTGTTGCCAGGTTTCAGTGAGAAGTATGTCCAGGTTGTTGTCCAGTATCAGTTCAGATATGACAGGGGATTTGTTGGAGAGAGAGCGAGTGTTCAATAGTGCAAGGGAGATGGATGGGGGAGCAGGAGGGAGAGAGCGGAGGTTTGAGGGGTCAGCGGTGCGGTGTGGGGTGATGACAGGTGAGCGAGAGGTAGTCCAGAATGAGGGGATGTTTGTGCCTTCAGGGTGGTGTAGAGTCCGGTGTCGATGTTGCTGGGAGCCTCGGTGGATGTAGCGGCGGCGGCGGAGAATGCCTGCCTTGGTGGCGGCGGTGGCAGCAGCAGCAGTGAGGCGATGGTTATGGTTCAGTGAGTGAAGGTCAACGGCAGTATAGGTGAGTATGGTGGGCGGGGGTCCAGGGCAAAACGATAGGAGCAGCAGGAGGGTGAGTCCAAGTTGGAGATGAAACCAGAGTACAGATGGGAGCAGTTCAGTGGATAGGTTGGGAGTGACTAGTAGTTGGTGGGCAGTGAGTTGTGTAAACATGGCAGTAGACCAGAGTGACAGCGTGGTGTTGTTGTTGTTGTTGTCATCTGTATTGCCAGCCTGGGACTGAACCCGCGCGGCCAGCCAGCCTAACCGTGCCATGCCAGCGACCAAAACCTGCAGTAGTGAGTGAAGGCCGGGAAGGACTGACACTCACCTGCGGAGATGGCAACCCCCGAACCGGGGAGGGAGTGGTGGCTACCTCCCGGAACGGGGGTAGTGGCACAGCACAGCCAGGCCAGCGATGCGCGCAGCGGGTCGGTCAGCAACACAAAGCCGGGGGACAGGAACGATGAGGCGGTGAATACTGCAGTCCGGTAGAGGAGGAGATGGATACTGTAGTCCGGTAGCGGAGGCGATGGATACTGTAATCCGGTAGTGGAGGCAGTGAGAGGTGGGAGGTGGCGGGTGGGAAAGCAGCGGAGGTCGGCGAAGAGTCAAAAATACTTGGAAAAGAAAAGAAGAAAAATAAAAAGCGGAGACCTCCGGGGGAAGACGGGCACACAAAACAAGGTAGACGGCGAAAACAAGAAACCAGGACAGGATACAAAAAGACAGGATACAAAAAAGACAAGACCGGGTGACAGAAGCGGCAGTCACAGCGCTTGACGCCAGCGTGCTCTGAACCCGGAAACAGCAAACAGCTACGGCAAACGCAACAGGACAATTCGCAACGCCACTCAAGGCAGCTACATTGACCAAGCATCAACTATTTTGAAGTAGTTCTTCTTCTAGTACTATCTTCAATGTATGGCATATCATTTGAAAGCTTACAATCTGCACTTTCATAATCTGTAAAAAAATAAAATCAAAATGACATTGCCCTACTCTGGGACTTTTTCACCAGACGCTGTACCATATAGGTTAAATACACACGCACGGATGCAAGCATGCATGCACACACATATCTGTGTATCTGTATGTGTGTTTGGGTGTGTGTGTGCATCTGTGTGTGTGTGTGTGTGTCTGTGTGTGTGTGTGGGGGGGGGGGGCTGATCTGTGGCTCTCTAATGACGTCTGTGGTGCTCTTCTCCAGAGGCGGCCCACTTACTGGCAGATCTGTCCCCAGGCCCCGGCTGCACTGGCAAAAATCTGAACGGCAAAGATCAACGAGCCCCTCATTACTGCACAGTCACTAGAGAGGACAAGGACAGACTCTGCTCCAGGCCTGACACGTTGTCTACCTGTCTACCTGTCTACCTGGATCCAGACACAGAGTGTTCTTATCCTTATTGGATGATCCAGTTAGCCAATCTGGGGTCATTAGGTTCAAAGCGGTGTTTCTCAGGAGGTTCAAATCACCTCTCTCTATAGGTCTTCAGTACACACAGTCATCAGATCAGGACTACTTTGCTTCAAATCAGCCCGGATTGGATTCTTTACCCGACAATCAAGTGCTCTCGTCAAGTTCCCTGGCTCTTGGTAAACGGGTCAGTGTGTCATGTATGTATATACAGTACCAGTCAGTACCAGTCAAAAGTCTGGACACACTTCCCCATTCAATTGAATGGGAAAGTGTGTCCAAACTTTTGCTCTGGTTTTATTATACTTAACAGAACACACTCCAGTGCTTTTGAGAAAGGCAGCTAGCTGTAACGCAACGTTATGCGTGTGCGAAGAGCCCCTTATCTGTTGGGTTAGCAGAGCTGACAGTTGACCACCCCGGGGTGTGGCGTTGTGAAGAGAACGCGAGTAGAACGTCCACGTTAGGTTGTTATGGTTGTCGTGACAGAAGACACACAGAGAAGCTTGGTGGAGAAACTTGCTAACGCTAATCACCTCAGCCTCCGTTTCGGCTTGCTCTCTAGCGGTGACGATGGCAGCGCATACAAGGGTAGATTAATTGATTTTTTTCCCTGTCGTGTACGTAGTTGGACAGTTGTAGTGTTGTGTGTGTGTGTGTGTGTGTATGTGTGTGTATGTGTGTGTGTCTGTGTGTGTCTGTGTGTGTGTCTATGAGTGTGTGTGTGTGTGTGTGTGTGCGTGCATGTGTGTGTGCGCTTGTGTGTCTTTGTGTGTGCT
>NC_137689.1:43417412-43482412 GCF_963989245.1 Nansenia antarctica | reverse complement strand
GCTTTTTTTACCACTACACTTCTAGACCACCAAGTGCCACCTTAGGGTTGGGGTGCCATGTTATCAGAATTTGCTAAGTGGAAACCGGTGGGTGTTTAACATGTCTCCATATAGTTCCCCATTTTACGAAATGCAGAATGCCAACAAACTGGAGATCGTACAGAGGGCGGGAATAGATAGCCCAGCTGTGGAGATTCAAACAGGCTTGTTCACTAGGGCTTGAAGCACCAGGCTTTGAGCACTAACTGGCCACTCGTAAGCTTTGGTAAGCGCTGGCAGCGACTGTCCAAAAGCGGCTACTGAGTTTTGATTTGGACATTGATTTGTAGCCAGGCCTGTGAGGCCCTCTGGGAGTTCTCTGAAAGCAGCTAGAGGCACTGTGTGGTTTATGTTACACATATATATGTGATGCGCTAAACATGCAGTTAGATGTTCATAGCGATGTCCCTTGCTAGCTTGCTAGCTACTAGCAGTTGTTTTACGTGTGTTTTGATTCAGAGCGAGTTTCTCCGGTATTTGGGTTGAGGGGTACTGTTATTCAAATGAAGAATATCTTCTTCAACTATTTTCAGATTTCAATGTATATACACATCATTTGAAAGCTGAAAAAAACATTAAAATGAGCATGGCTACTTGTGGAGTTTTATTTCCCAGACCCTGTCAGAGACATTAGTAGTATGTTGTCACTGTTGTTTTAAACAACAATTTAGTTATGGTGGTTAGTTAGAACAGTAGTTCTGATGTTAGAAGAACTAGTAAATTAGTATTACGAGCAGAGGTCGTCATATCATAGTCGTAGCGAATTGCAATTAGGCCAACAGTAAAACCTCTGTCATTGATATGCGCATAGTCAGGTTTATACCTCTGCATTACACAAGCAGGTAGGGTCAGGGAGAGTTAGGACGCTCATACACACACACACACACACACACACACTTCTCTCTGCCTGTCTTGATGATGCAGGTAGCTTGTCGTTCAATGTGTTTTATGTGTCTCTCTTCTTTTTAGATGTTTCTGTATTTGTGTGTGTGTCTGTCTCTGCGTTGCTCACCTGCAGCCTCCGGGGCTGAGCGAGTGGAAACCTTGATGACAGGTGTCACACTTGTCCCCGGTCACACTGGCTCTGCACACACACCTCCCCTCAGCGTCACACTGGAGACTCACTGAGCCTGGTTGGGGGGCGGTGGGGGAGAGAGAGAGAGAGAGGGGGGGGGGGGTAGAGAGAGAGAGAGAGAGAGAGAGAGAGAGAGAGAGAGAGAGAGAGAGAGAGAGAGAGAGAGAGAGAGAGAGAGAGAGAGAGAGAGAGAGAGAGAGAGAGAGAGAGAGAGGGTGTGAGAGAGAGAAAGAGAAAGACAGAAAGAGTGTGGGAGGGGGTTTCATACCCATGGTTTCATATCCAACCAGGTATATCTGGATTGCAACTATAAGACAACCTCTCTACATGAATGTTAAAGACGCATAAAGTAACACCTTTATGTGGTGAATATGTGAACATCAACTTCTATGTCTATCCTTGTTTAGAAAGCAACTGAGCTGAGAGAGGGTGAATAGCCTTGGATGTGTAGCAGAGGCCCAGTTTGTAGAGATCAATAACCACTAGAACATTCTGGACATGTGGGAGGCAGAGAGGCAGAATAGAGTCTGATATCAAAGTAATGGATTCAAACAGCAAGAATCAAACACTCCACATGAAGGACAAACTACACATGAAGGACACACATAAACCACAGTCCAGTATATAAGTGTATGCATGAAATGGAATGCAGTATCAACCGTCAGCTCACTCCGAGGGTTCCCCAGGTCCAGACTGCAGCGTACTGTGCAGTGTTTTTAACAAGCAGTCGGAGACATCGTCATGACTACCACTAATGACTACGCTTGATAGATTGATCATCGGTATAGCGACCGACTGAATAACTGAACATCTGGAGTCCATAGGGCGTATCCTAATAAACAGTTGGGTAGGTTGGAAGCAATGGTGTTTGCTAATGGTGCTGCTGCTTCTGATGTTGGAGATAGGGTGTCGTTATGAAGCGTAGCGTACCCATGGGGTTGCAGTGGCAGGGCTCACAGGACCCCTGTGGCGACCGCCTGTAGTGGTTCTCCCTGCAGCGCTCGCAGTGGGGGCCGTCCGTGTTTTCCCTGCAGCTCACACAGCGCCCCCCGCTGCCCGTGCTCCGGTACTGCTCCGCGTCAAACACACACTCAACGGCTCTCCCACTGCAGTTACACTCTGAGAGAGAGAGAGAGAGAGAGAGAGAGAGAGAGAGAGAGAGAGAGAGAGAGAGAGAGAGAGAGAGAGAGAGAGAGAGAGAGAGAGAGAGAGAGAGAGAGAGAGAGAGAGAGAGAGGTGGTGGGGGGGCCGGGGGGGGGGGGGGGGGGTGGGTAGGGCGGTATATGGAGAGAATGGGGTAGAAAGAGGAGAGATAAAGGAATGGGAAAGAGTGAGCAGAGGGAGGTGAGAGAGAGAGAGAGAGAGGGAGCGAGCGAGAGAGATTGGGAGGAAGAGAGATAGAGAGAGAGAGAGAGAGAGAGAGAGAGAGAGAGAGAGAGAGAAAGAGAGGGAGAGAGAGAGAGGGAGGGAGAGAGAGGGAGAGGGAGAGAGACAAAGAGAGAGAGAGAGAGAGAGAGAGAGAGGTACATGTATGTGAGATTACTTTTCAGGGATTGGATCATAATTTAAAGGCCTGTTGCTAATCCCATTTCACACAGCTCTAATGGGTAGCCAATCGGCTCGTCAGGGGGCATTTAGATAACAGTAATTCATGTTTATACAAGAGCAAATTACTGGAGTGATATTGCCCAATCACAGCCCTCATTCAACACCCTTCATTTCTTCTGCTGTATTCACTTGCCTACCCGAGGGGAGATTTGGGGGATATTATGAATCCAACTCTTTGTTTTGGTTTGCAATAACAATATGATTATTTCTTCCTGATGGTGGAAAGTCTAGACAACGCTATTCTGTTATCTTTCACTAAGATTTCCCAGGCACAGTTTCACTCTACTTTATTCAACTGCTCAGATTTTCGCAGTGACAGACGCACAGTCAAGTTTGGGGGGACACTTTTAAACTTACTGTTTCTCCTGAGATTTCTACTACCCCCTTGTACTGTTTATTCAGTGTCTACTATATACTGTATATATGTTATATATTATTATATATATTTTTAAAATTCTTCTTATAGCACGACAACTGCCAATGAACGGCCTGAACTAGATGACTTCTTCTGCTACGACTGGTGGATAGATGATTCACTTACTTAGTCAAATGTATTTATTGTTACGGCCAAGCTCCACCTGCTGCGTCGCGTCAACTCGCCATCGACGTTGCGTCAACTTCCCGTTGTCCAAGCTCCACCTGCAGCGTCGCATCAACGTCAACGTTCTACTCTAGCTCCACTGGCATTTTTTGTATACGGGAGTAATTTCACCCTTGACTGCAATTATGTCCACAACAATAACAACATCATACAGAACATTTTCCAATCAGGGTAATATTTTATCTACATATTCCCAAATAGATAGTTGCTAGTTCAGTAGATGTTCAACTAACTGTCAACAACATTTCAACTAACTAACCACTAATCCTAAACCTTGCCCTAACCTTAAATCTAACCCTATCCTTAACCATAAATCTAGTTACATATCAACAGAGTTGCAGTTGATAGTTTGAGCAGCTGTGGATCATCTATAAGGGAATAAAGTGTGACCCCAGTCAAGTAGGAAATGTCATACTGTCATATGCTCCACCGAGCGCGAGGAGAGCTCAGAGCACGAGGTTATTAACAAAGACGTTCATAGCGGGAATTTCTGGATCAGGAGAGCACCTACATTCTCTTACATCTCTTTCATCAATTATGGGTACGTATAGCTTAATTTATCCACATCTGCTAGCGGTTTTAATACACTTATTGAGGACACAAGTTGGGTTGTATTGACATAGAGCTGAACGTCCATTCCTGCAACAAGAGTTCACCACAGGTGCGGTGATTGACGCCGTCTCATTGTGACGTCTGCGTCCATCCACCGTCAAAAATCAAACTTTTTTGAAAGTCTACTTTGGACGCAGCCATCGGACGCAACGCTGACGCGACGCTACGCAGCAGGTGGAGCACCTTTCATTGATTACAATGCATTTGATCCCAATTTCGGACGCAACGCACATTAGACGCAACGCTCGATGGCCATGGTGGAGCTTGGCCGTAAGTCGGCTTTGGAATAAGGTGTCTGCTAAATGCCCAAAATGAAAATATAAATGTAAATGTATGATGAGTCACACACACAGTCTGCCTGACTCACCACACAATTGCATTCCTAGGCAAGGCTAGGTGCGATCATTAAAAAAGTATATCCGAATAAGGAAGATTAAGATTCTGATTATTATTATGTATTTTTTTGGTCCATTGCATTAAAAAAAATAAAATAAATAATTCTGGAGCACACTGGCACAAGAAAGGTAAAATAAAAGTAGACAAAACAAACATATGTACATAACGTACTGTATAACACACAATTAAAAACAGGTTATTTCAACAGGTGGTTGTTGAGGAGGGTTATAGCAGACAGGATAAATTATCTCTTCAAATAGTTTTTTTTACGGGCAAGTGGTAAAAACTTGAGGAAGTGGAAACGAGTGAAATAAAGCAGACCATTAAATACGTTTATGAACGCCTGTAGCAACCAGAAGGGAGGTGGATGGAGATGGGTTTAATGTGTTCAGCCATATAGTGTACAACACAGATAAACGCTTGCGTGTTTTTCTCAGCAAAAAACTTTCCAACAGAGAATAGACGCCGATTGTCAATTACCTTGTTTGTGTCTCAACAAGAGCTGGCATATGGTGTCAGTTCCAGATGCCTGCCTCACCACTGGGAAAGCCTGCCAAGCAGCAGCAAAGTGATTTTCTCACCGAATATATAGGGGGAAATTACGAGGAGTGTTTTTTTATTTTTTTATTTTGTCTTTCTCTTTAGTTTGGTGTTTCTTTCTTGTGGAGCTACATTTTTATGAATTTAGAAATTAACTATGGGCATATAGTGCAGCGGTCTATTTAAGAAGCCATCTGTTGGGTCTGAGTGTAATTAAAACAAGCTTGTTGCTTAATAGAATTGTGCATTAAAAACAATGAATGAGTCGGCTCTCTTCACGGTTTCATCCCTCACCAATTACAATTCCTTCTCAACAGCATTCAGAAGAACCTGCTCTCCTCAGTGCACAGAGAGATAAGGGGCTGTGCTGATATTCACACTCAAGTTAACACACACAAATTAATGGGCTGGCACGCAAGCACTCTCTCTCTCTCTCTCTCTCTCTCTCTCTCTCTCTCCCTCTCTCTCTCTCTCTCATACACACACATACACACACACACACACACACACACACACACCCACACAAAACAGTTATTATACTAGCTACACATACTTTATAGTCAAACAATACATTTAGCTCATTAAGAATCCCATGTATACTTTTGCATTTGCATTTGATTTGATTTATTAGGATCCCCATTAGCGGATGCAAAGCATCTTCCTGTTTAAAAAATAAAAAATAAAAGCACATTCTGTATGCCTTGCAAATACATGTTCATGAAGGTGTTACAGTATGTGCAACGCCTGGGGATGTTGTATGTCATTTTAGGGCCGGTAACATACTGTTTTGCCCTCCATCACTATATTCCTATGGGCCGGTGACATTGCCACAATACTCACTCATGCACTCGTTGGCTGAGTCCCCGGTGGCCCTGGCCCAAGGCCTGTCCTGGTAGAACGGGTGACATCCCTGGCAGTCCGGCCCGGCGGTGTGGTGCTGGCAGGTGCAGACCAGAGCCCCCTGCTCCCCCTCCACACACTCACTCGCATGGCCGTTACACTTGCACCTGGGGTAACAAAGATAGATGGGGGTGTAGACACTGTAGCACACACACACACACACACACACACACACACGCACACACAGACAGACACACACACACACACACACACACACACACACACAGAGACAGACAAACATACACACAAACACACACACACACACACACACACACACTCACACTCACACACACACACACACACACACACACAGACACACACACACACACACACACACACACACACACACACACACACACACAAACACACTAATGAAAAGAACAGAGGGCAGAGGAGATGGAAAATGAGGAGGTATTTTCACTGTGAGGAGTTGTCACTTTCCATTACCTCCCAGTGGCAAGAATATGGCCTGGGTGAGGTGGGGTTTTTATCCCCTTCAGTGATGGCAGAACTCAACTCCCCTGAGTGGACTCAAGCAAGCTGTCCCACAGCGTAAACAACTCTATGTGTGTGTGTGTGTGTGCGTGTGTGCGTGTGTGAGTGTGTGTATGTGTGTGTGTGTCTGCATTACCTTGAACCTGTGTTGAGACATAATTATATAAGATATATTTGCCAAACCAGCTGAGGACGGGCAATAATGCTGAGACTTAATGCGAAATTTATACAAAAACATAATTTAATGATGTACGGGTTTATACGGCACCTCTGTGGAAGCCCTGTATCTTCTCTAACGCGAGGCATGCAGGCGGGGGGGGGGCGCCTGGTCTTCTAACTATGTTTACTCTGCTGATGGGAGAGAGAGGGATTCATCACCGACTGTCTCTGTCAAAATTAGCCAGCTGTCCCGCATCCAGACGTATGCTCGCGGCTCTAGACAGAGCTCCCTTACTTCTGTTGTTGTTGTGATAACATCCGTACGTAGAGACAAGACTCAGCAGTCACTCCGCCACCATACCCCCATATCAGATGTCACTAGTCAACCCAGAGGTTATGTCAAAAACAACAATACTCAGTCAGTCGGCAATTTTTGGGCCAGATCTGTGGCACATCATATGGCTCAGTTCAGATTCCTGCCATTATGGATATATGGGCCAGACCTGGGCCAGATTTGGAGATTTTGCTCTGGGCCAGCTCTGGTGTGTGGAATATGGTCCTGATTACATTCCTCCAGTCGTAACTGGGCCATCTAGTATGTTGTCGTGTGGTTGACCAGTACAGGGGGGAACAAAGCGGTACCTGGGCCACATCCGGATGTCAGTAGAAAACAGGTGTGTGCCATATCTGAGCTGTCATTAGTCTGTGCTGGCTATTGAAGCACGTGAAGCTCAGAGATAGTAAGTAAGTAAGTAAGTAAGTAAAACGTTATTTATATAGCACCCTTCTCAGCACGAATGCACAGGGTGCTTTACATATAATTTGAAACATCAATGATTAGACAATGAGAAACAGAAGTGAGAGCCAAGGTGACTAAGCTGCCGAACAGAGGCACGGCCATCTTGCTCTCGTCATAGAATGCGGAAAAGAAAATGGGGGGGGGGGGGGGGAGAAACATCATGAGACACAGCAGCAGGGGGGGGTGGCGGGGGGATGGCGGGAGGATGGGGTGGGGTGCGTGAAGGCGGGGGGATGGGGTGGGGTGCGTGAAGGCGGGGGGATGGGGTGGGGTCAATTAGCAGATGTCCTGTTATCATGAATCCAAATAGGTGGATGTCTTCGATGTCCTCTAGGGAGAGAATTGCAAGGACCCTCCATTTCTCCCACGAGTCCATCATGTAGCCGGCGGCGAAAGTGCCATCTGGGCAAACAGGTTCCCCCGAGCCTGCGGTTCTTGTAGAAAATGTTTTGTCAATTGCGTTGAGAGACCAGCTTATCAATTCCATGTTTGCTCAGATAGTTTCAAAAAAGACAATGCAAGGATGAGCTCCAAGGCAGACAAGACGAGACAGTGTGGGGGGAGAGAGAGAAAATGCGACCGCCTTCGTCGAGAGCGAGGAGAAAGAGCTGAAAGAAAGAAATGAAAGATTCAAACTCCAAAAGTTCTCGACAAGTCGTCTCGAACTAGTCCTAGACAGTTAGCGGTGTGCGGTAGTGACGCGCGGTTCAGCTGTTTGTTTCACAGCTTTTCACTTATTGAATTAAACTACGACACTGACCTTTTTGCCTCAGTGGATTAACGTTTTTTTCTGCTCAAGTTCCCTAAAGCGCCCGGCAATTGGCGTGTATTATGCCCTCATGCTTAGGCTTACGCACTAATGCCAGATAAAAAATAATGAAAGGAAAAAACACAATGTAACTTCGTTCACACAATCAGTCATTACCCCAAACCGGCCCACTCGCCTGGCCTGGGGATACAGCCACAGGGGACAGCGGGTCATAAGTCAACCTGTGCATCGCTAGTTTACGGGGTAGCTCATGAAGTGTCTTTGATGAGTAATGGATGGGTGTGTTACTGCTGGGCTGTTGAAGTCAACATATGGCACGAGACCATGAAAACAACATGTCACCTTCTTGGACCCCGTTATGACAAGTCTGTGTGAGAATTGGCCAAATTAACTTGTTAGCGTGTTACTAGACAAACATGCTGTCTGTCTTGCATGCTCCCTGAGGTGACATGACATTGTTGGGTCATTTGCCATGCTGATATGAACATAAGTGCTTATGACAGGTGTCAGATCACGTTTACGCTGCCCATGAAGACTTCATCTCAAGTACTTAACCGTCTACTACATTCGACAGTGGCAACGAACACATTGTACTTCTAGTCATGTCTCTTCTCATTACTGTGAAGAATATGCCCAAGGAACAGGGACAGAGGGAAGATTATTTAGGTTTGTTCCATTTCAAGTGGGAAACTTGGCAGATGGCAGGATGTTCTATCAATCTTGCTGTCCAGGACTGAGCTTGTTGTCGAGTTCTGTCTGTTTTATCCTGTAAACAGGAAAATAAGTGTGAAGGAATGTGCAGTGTTCGCAATACGTGTTGCAGAATCTATCAAATAATTCCGAGCTGTGCTGTTCTTGTTGTTGAGAAAAACAAGGAAAGAAAAGAAAAATCAATCATAGGTAAATACCAAACCTTGTGTGTGTGTGGGGGGGTGGGGGGGGGCTAATATCAAGTTCTCTGTGTGACCACAATTCCCCAGAAGACAACACAAGGTTAAACTCTGAGGTGCAATGTGTGGAAGAGAGATAAAAAAAGGAGTGAGTGTTTCCTTCAGGTCTCAGACGGTTTTTTTTGGGAGGGAGAATGCATGGAGGAGACAGGGCCTCTGAGGGGCAATGTGTGTCAGGTGTCTGTTACCTGCCACCCACGGAGACATCAGAGATGGCGTAGAAGTAGGAGCGCAGCACCTTGGCGTCCTTGAAGAACTCGTCTCCGAAGGTGTTGAGCCTGTCCAGGGAGATTAGCAGTGCTGTGGCTGTCACCCACTCCTGTACACAGGGACGGAGAGAAGGAGAGAAGGGGTGAGGGGGTTAGAGGGAAGAGTGTGTGTGGTGTGTGGAAGGGGGGGGGGGGGGATAAGCAGGAATAAGCAGAAAGAAGAAAGAATTGAGGAGATTGAGGAGAGGACAGGCTGAAAGAGAAGAGGGAGAAAGAGGCGGAAGAAGACAGTTGGAGAGAGTTGGGTTGGTTAGCCAAGTAAAAGAGACAGACCTCAAGAGACGGCAGGGAAAGGCGAAAGAGATAACGCTATATAACGCATATGTATATGAGAGGAGTTTTATAAGAGTAGAGAAAAGGAGGTGAGGTAAGAGGGAAGGGGGATAAATAGGAGGGAAATCAGCAGAGGAGATACCAGACAGATACCAGAAGTTAGAGAGGAGCCTTTGCTACAGTACATCGCTCAGACTCTTTCAGTCTTTTTTAATAATCGATAACATTTTGGCAGCGCACACACACAACCACACCAGATAGGACGTGAGCAGCGAGTACTGTATATGAGAATCTGAAAGCACTGCGGAGGAGACCAATGGGAACAGTTAAATAGCATACAACTAAAAGATGCAGAGAGGAAGAGAGGGAAAGATTAACAGAGGAAAGGAAACAGAAGAGATATGGGTTGGAAGATTAAAAAAAAACAATGGAAGAAAAAAACTGAACAGAGGCAACTTTAAAACAAATCGAGGAAATAAACTTTCTGTCTCTTTCCAAGCTGGCTGGGGACTCTGTGGCAGTCCTGACAAAAGGCCTGTTGTAATCCAGTGTTTTCTCAGGCCTCTCCCCCGAGGCGTGTTTGAAGTGCAGGAATGGGAGTGGAGGGCGGATGGGGCTTAGATTTAAAACATGTGGAGAGGGTTCACGTACTGTATGTCTTTCTCACATGAGCAACAGTACTAGTGTGGCATGCCAGGCCCCAAGGGGAATAACATGACATTACCGTACATGTTCCCCCTATGCCAGTTGAGAGAGGACGCTGGCGTTGCTTGTTCGCCGCTTCTCGGTCCGAAATCTAGGTGTAATTGCAGTATACAGAGGAGATTGTCCTACAAAGACACTTTGTAATTATACAATTAGACCCCTATACTTTCTTTTATTTGTTTTTTGTTTCTTTTTACTATTACTACTCGATCTTTTCAGTTTGTAAAGCGTCTTTGAGTGTCTAGAAAAGCACTATTTAAGTCTAATGTATTATTATTATTATTATTATTATTATTGCATTACTTTGGGGAATTGTAGTTATCCTGTAAATTCACTGGGGACTACAATCAAATAAAAATCCAACGATAAACTGTTTCGATATAAGGTACTTACAATGTAGTAACAGATTACTTACAAATATCCCCCCTAGTATGCCTCCAATGTGTGCAAGTGAATGCAAGGTTACTTGATGAGACATAATTGTCACTGAGAGTGGCAACGTATAGTTTACAATGTAACAGTATATTACCGGTCTTTCTCAAGAGCAACCTATTTTGTGTGATCTATCACAGCTTATATAAAACACTGCTACGGCAGTAAACTTTATACCCTATGAATCTTTTAAAAGCTGCCTCAGAGAGCAACGGTATTCTCTAAACCTGTTTGTGCTGGTTGTTAAAGGAGTAGGTTGTGGAGGAGCCATGTGCGAGGTAGAGTTAGTGGACAGAGTGGACACTTCAAGGGCACGGCCTCTCGTAGGCACATCTGGCCAGAATGTGGAACACATGCGCTCCAGATCCATTTTAACCCTTGAAGGGTCAGAAACAGCATGACTCCTGGACCTCTGGGACTCCTGTGGGTCATCTGGGTCAGAGCTTGGTCAGAAACTGTGTCAAGCACAATCTGACCACTGCTGGGATGTGGCATCATGCCGTGGCGTTGACCATGTGACAATAAGACAACAACATCTGCAACGTGTGCCTAGAATAAACATCCTCCATCCTCAGAAGTGAATGTGAATATTCTGTAGCAGTCTAATTTCTCATTTTCTCTAATTTCTCATTTCCCCCCCGTATGGTACAGTAGCTCTTCTGTTCGCTCTCTCCTCATATACCTCTGGCTGTACCTTTCCTCTTCCCTTTTTCTGTTCTTCCCTCTTCCGTTCCTCTACCTTATTCTGCCCCCCCCCCTCTCCTCGGGGGCCCCTCAGGGATCCCAGAAAGCTCCCGGCCCTGGCGTAGGCAGGCAGGCAGGCAGGAAGGCAGCAGGCAGGTAGCAGGCTGCCTGTTCTCAGATGTTCAGAGTGGAGTGGCGCAGGCCTGCTACTGTTTCGGGTTCTGCTTATCGACTTCCCCCCTGCTTGACATGGCTTCGCTCACACTAATGGTGTTTGGGCACCGCCGTACGACCCCCAGGGCCCAGGCGTATGCTCAGAGGGGTAGAGGATTTGGTGATGGGGGCTTGGCTGCGTATTAACAAATTGAGATGAGAGAAGAGGGTCAGGGGACGGGAGGGTAGAAGGAAAAGCATGGAAATGATGCTGGTGGTGCAAGCTGAAACCCAGAGAAGCTGGAGGAGCAGGGCAGTGAATGCCAACAGACCTCATTGTCATTCAGAGCAGGGAAAACAAAGCAGATAAGTTCTCTCTACCCTCTCTCTCAGTCTCGCTTTTTCTCCCCCTCTATCTAGTTGTCTCCTTCGACTCTCACTCGGCACCTCAACAGCAGAGTTGGAGTTTGGGAGATAAGGAGTTTGGAAGATTTGGAAGTGTTATAGTGGAGTTTGAGTTCTAAGTTTGTCTGGAAAACTTTTTCTCTCTGTTTCTTCGATTGGATCCGAAAGTTGATTGTAGCACAGTATGAATGGAAAAGACGAATGAATTGCAGTGCAGCCAACTGAGAACTGTGATTGTGGTCATTGTAGAGCCTCAGATACTGGAGCACCACATCGATCATGATATCTCACTGCAGTCCTACCCTGACCTTTCATTCTAAATTCTGACCAGCGATCAATAGTCAATAACAGACACTCTCAAGGCTTTGTCTCCATCATCTGTATCCATATGTGACACGTTCTAATCAGGGGCAGAGCTAATGGTTCATTGCAGGGGGGGCGGGACCTTGTAGTGGGCCCTATGACTGTACCAGTGGCTAGCGGTGACCTTTTTTTGACCTACATTTTGAATATTCGGCAGCATGACCTAATTCTCTTGCACGCACGCACGCACACACACACACACACACACACACACACACGCACACACACACACCTCGGTGGTCCTAACTCTCTCTCACACAAACGTAGGCCTAAACTCTGATCATAAACTTACTACACCAAATTGAGGCTAGAGCGGACCAAACCAACCGGAGCAGCTACAGTACAAAAAAGCTAAAAAATAGCACAATGTCCTACCTTATTTGTATGTATCTTATTTGTATGTACAGACTTTGTATGTACAGACTGTGTTCAGTAGAAAAAAAGAGACATGGTCAACAACAGTTTGCTAACCTTTGGGCAGCCAGCTAGTATGTTTTTCGTATGTGCTACCATGAAAGTGACGAACGAAACTCTTGATATGGCAAGTTCAGGAGTTGGACGTTCTCTTGAAATATAGATATTTTTTCCTTAAAATAATGTCCTCAGAGAAAATGGCACCGAACGCAAAGATTCTATTGAATTAATATCACTCATATTGACAGTGTGACGATGGCGATGAGGTGAACTGTCAAGTGTCACCAGGGGAGTCTCCGACTCTCCGACACCACCTACTGGTGGCTGGACTTTATTGGAACTAATTGCTAATACCGGTCACCTGTTGTATGTTTGTATGTGGCTATTTAGGTGTGTCCCTTTTCCCTGTTCCCTTGTCAGTCGATCACTTGTGTTACCCCGTTTGGAATGCTTCAGTATCCTGTGTACGTATTACCACTTCACGTATCCGTTACTCGGAACGTGATTGAGCCTTGACTTTGTTTGAAACCTTGTACCTCCTTTGGAGCCCTTTGCTCAAACTTTAGTTTCCGTGTACTTTATTATTGACCTCAGTTCCTTAGTTATTATTGCATACGTGCTGAGCCCTACTGCTCCCCTTTTTGTTGTTCCGTCTGAAAGTTTATGTTTGTACCTGCGAACTATACGTCTCAGTAAAGAGAGTCTTTATTTTATTACATCTCCGTCTCATTGTTTACTTACACCGCACCTGGACCCGACACTATGGTATACATACAGAACCTTTAGAGAAACGTAACAGTCAAGTGCCGCTAAAAATTCAAATGCTTACCGTGCCCCGCGGTGGCGTAGCGGTCTAAGCACTAGCCACTAGTGCAAGCTGCCCACCGGGGACTGGGATCGAATCCCGGTCTCGCCAGATCCGGATATGGCCGAGGCACACAGGGAGTGGCATATTGAGCGGCCGCTCCAGAGGGCGGTATAGGACTATTTCCGGACAACAGCGCCCCCGGGGGTGCCGGAATAACGGTGCTGGGCTTGAGGAGCCAGTCAGCTAGTCTGCCTGGCGATCTCCTCTGGGGCTGCCGGCCACGGGGTCGTGCGGCGGATCCTACGCAATAGGCAGGGGATAATTGGATGCTAGGTTGGGTTCAATTGGATACCAAATTGGGTGAAAAAGGGATAAAATCTGGAAAAAAAAAAAAAAAAAAAAAAAAGCTTGTAGTGTCGCGCATGCAGGGTTGCCAGATGGGATTGACAAATTACAGCCTAACCAGTCTATAACCACTAAATCCAGTAGCCCATTCGGCGGTAACCCACCCTATCTGGCAACCCTGCGCAGCGCATGCGTGTCTATGGATAAACTGATTCACAGCCAGCTTCTTTGCCTATCAAAATTACCATGTTCAGTTCAGGCCTGCACGTACTGTAACTACTCGGAATCACAGAGCGCAAACGCGAGGCAAGCTGACTGCTTGGCAGCTTTGCCATGAGCAGAATGGGACAGATATGTACAGCAGGGCAGCGGTTTTAAACCAAAATGATCAAACACACTGAGAGACAAACATTTAAATGCTTTTTATTAAAGGGCTTGGGCATGCACCGCATTTATAGCTTATTATGGTCCATGTCGCGTACGCGTCATAATACGTTAATGATGGTACGTTAATGATCAATTTCAATTCAAATGCTCATCTTGAGTCTTTTTTTTTTATAGTACTATTTCTTTTTGTTTTACAAAAAGACAGCGAGGGAAGCAAATAGGCCTACAACAGACAGGCTAGGTGTATTAAATATCGGCGCGACAGTAAAATCTTCTCTCCTCAGAGTGACGGGGGGCCCTGCTGAGGTGGTACTATGACGGGCGGAATTGACAATACAAACAGGTGAACTTGGCCGTCAAGAACCCCCTTGTCAATGGTGGGCCCCAGTGAATAGTGGGCCCAGGGCGGCCGCCCCCCCCCACCCCCTACTTGGCTCTGCTGTTGGTTCTAGTCTTTTTGGTCCGCATATCGGCAACCAATCAAAATGTTCAGACTTTTCTTTTGAAACGAAGTTTCAACGTTGTTGAGAATCACAACACAAACTCACTAGTCAAGCCAAAATACTGCAACGTAATGGATTGGGTGAGTAATCCCCACTGCTACCTAATTAACTATAACACTACTTTACATTGTTAGCAGGCTCACAAAACAAGCTGTGTTAGTTGACTAGCAATGTGACATTGATTTTCAACAACGCAGATTTTTTAAAAGAAAAGTCAGATCATTACTATAAACCAAAACATACAAATTGAGATATCTGTTTTTGCAAAGGAACCCCTCAAATATGTGATGCAGTTTAATCAGGAATCATATTTAATTATTTCTGTAATTATTAAACAATACTTGGATGTTATAAAATTAGGACAAAACAGTAGTACAAATTACCGTTTGCCGTAACGATGCTCTTTTCAATGCCTCAGTCGGTCAGATATGAGTGCAGTTTCACATGTTCGTTGCGCAGAACTGTTGCGCAGAATGTCACTGTGTGAAATGTCTTTTTTAGCGTTTCTGTCTGGATTCGCCTTCATTGTCGTCATGCAGACAGTATGGATGAATATTAATTAGGGCGATTCACTGTTGGGTATCGTTTGGGTTTTATCCGGTACCGGTACCTAACCGATACTTTAAAAACGGTACCGGTACCGAAACGGTACTTCATTCGGTACTTTTGATTTTTAAAAATGACATATATATATAATAATAACACGGTCGACAACATTAAACAGCTTTTCACTTTTTTATTGCTGAGGCACAATATATATTAGTTAAATATACACTCAAATTAAAATAAATGAAAATAAAACTCCTGCTGACTGAGGCACAATATACATATATATAATATTACAGTTAAATATACACTCAAATAAAAAATATATAAAAATAAAACTCCCACCTCAGCAATTCTTTTGCAAAAAGATCAGCATATTTGCCTTCTCTGGCAAAATACGACACCTCTCTTGACTTTTTTATTGTCATTTTGCCTTTTTTTTTTTTTGACATAATTGTCTAATGGCACAGATTTATAAACATAAAGTAAACAAATATTGTTTTCACGTCACTTTACCTGAAACTGAACGACACAGCGCGGAGCGAATTCCCTGGTAAAACGTTTCTCTCCCCCCGCTGTCAACGGGAGTCGTCAACCAGGAAGCGGTGCTGAGAGAGCAAGACACGGATCTACCGGCATTTGACTGCCGCTGGACTGAGGAACACCATAGGCACAGCACATCGCCATAATAGCGATAAAGTGCGAATGATTTTAAGCATTTTGAGCACTCCGCGTTGTTTTCGTCGAGTCGGGTGAAATGCAGCCACACTTTAGAACGCTGCTTCATTAGGGCCTTCGGCATTCTCGGTGACCTCGTAGCTAGGCTAGCTAGCGAAATTAGATAATATGATTATGATAATAATAATAATAATAATAATAATAATAATACAATTCAGATAATATAATAATTTAGTATATATGCTTTCACTCACTCTTCTTAACTCGTAACACAACTGCTCAGCTCACTACTACCACGACACGCACTGAGTGGAAATTTAACAGGCGATGTGACGTCACGAGTCACCAGTTGACTGTTGCATGACACCGGACACCAGGGGGCGAGATAGAAAAGTACCGAAATGAGGTACCGAAATCTCCTTTGCAATTCGGTACGGTATATACCGAATGTAAAGTAACCGGTATATACCGGTACCGATTTTCGGTACCCAACCCTACCATTTATACTCAACTGGGCGTTAAACGGTGGGACTAGACACTCGTTCACGTGCGCAAAATGTAGTGTTGAGTTGTCTGCTCAACTGTTAAAATGTAAAGGTGATTCAGCTCCTGTCTACCAGGAGAGGCTGGTGGAGTCAGAAGCGCGAGAATGGGCTTATTGTGCAGGAATGTGAGGAATTGTATCAAACGCTGTCAGTTTAACGTTTGCTGCCTCAAAGACACACGTGTTTGATACCATTCCCCATGCTGTTCCATGCATGACTGAGCCTAACCTCCGAATTTCTACCGCCACCAGCCTCCCCCTGGTGTCAACAAAGTCCTTTATACAAATAAATGTATACAATAAAGACAGAATAGACAGGACCTTTCTCCTTGATCAGTATTCTGTAGTCATCTCGACATCTATTTAAAACAGCAACCTCAGAAGAAGCCTCCCTTTGTGGAGCATAGTGTTAGTTCAGGTAGGGCTCTCAGTCAGTGGGGCAGCTGTCAGCGACAGCACAGCTGGTTCACACATATGCACAAATGTGACAGAGGTTAAAAAGTAGGGCAGGGTCATTTTTTCATTTATTTTTCAGATTATGAATGTGCAGATTGTAAGCTTTCAAATGATGTGTCATACATTGAAATATGTAGTAGTAGTAATTAGTAGTAATAGTTGAAGAAAATGAATGAATGTTATTTGAATGTTGATACACCTCAAATACCGGAGAATATCACTCTATATCTGTGCAAAACAGCTGCTAATAGCAAAAAAAAAGGAACATCGTTATGAACATCTTGCTGCATGTTTAGCGCATTCACACTGCATGTTTAGAACACTTCAACTTTTGTAACAGGCAAAAACTATCACATTCAAGGGTCACTCCTCCAAAGCATTCAGCAGGTGTGACATGGCTGTAGGAGAGAGTTTATGTCATCCTACCCACCACACCAGCCTCCACCCACCACCCCACCCACTACCCCAGCCTCCACCCACCATCCCAGCCTCAACCCACCACCCCACTCACGACTCCAGCTTTCACCCACTACCCCAGCCTCCTCCCACCACCCCAGCCTCCACCCACCACCCCACTCACTACCCCAGCCTCCTCCCACAACCCCAGCCTCCTCCCACAACCCCAGCCTCCACCCACCACCCCAGCCTCCTCCCACCACCCCAGCCTCCACCCACCACCCCAGCCTCCTCCCACCACCCCAGCCTCCTCCCACTACCCCAGCCTCCACCCACCACCCCAGCCTCCACCCACCACCCCACCACCCCAGCCTCCACCCACCACCCCAGCCTCCACCCACCACCCCAGCCTCCTCCCACTACCCCAGCCTCCACCCACCACTCCAGCCTCCACCCACTACCCCAGCCTCCACCCACCACCCCAGCCTCCCCCCACTACCCCAGCCTCCACCTGCTCTGTGGCTCTGTAAGTAGGGGGGGGGGAGGGGGGTGTGTGTTTGATAAGTCATGGGCTCCCTACCATATTTTATTAATTTTTCATTTTATTATGTTGTGGTCATTTAGGTAGGGAGCTCCATAAAGCGAAGCCATCCAATTATGCCAAGCTTAAATGTATTGCCATCTTCATGCACTAAATAGTTAACTAACGCAAGTGTCCTGACTAAACCAGTGCCTTATTGGTGGTTGTGTCTCTCTGTTAGTTTAACATTTGCTGTCTCAGGCGATGACTGATATGGAACCTCAAGGGGACCCAAGGGGCTGGGAAATGTTCATGGCTGTTAACTCTGTCCTCATAATGGGAATATTATGGAAATGTGCTATTTTAATGCATTATGGAAATAATCAATTGTTTTTCGCAAAAAAAATATTTATGAACAAAAAAGGAATTAATCATAAAGATTACCAACAAGTCTAACCATGTGTGTAATAATCTCCATAGCACATATATCTTTTCAGTGAGGAATCCTCCTGAAGTTGTTCAGTCCAGTCGGCATCAACTACAGCTCTAACAGAGGCTGTACACACATGCAGTGAACTGCACTGAAAAGAGTTAACCATTTTGTCAAAACTCCCAAATCTCTTCTCAAAACGGATTCTTTCCATCAAAATGATCCACACAGCCATATGAATATCTCTCTATATATATATGATCCACACAGCCATATGAATATCTCTTACGGAGCAGGTCACCTGAGGCCTCTTTTATGCTCACATGATCAAAGTGTTTAGCCTATTGAGTTACAGGTGAGAAGTGAGTGAGACCAATTGGTAATTAGTAATTAGGGTGTGGCATTTTTGAAGGCCAGTGTTTTCCATCTGAACAAAGTGTTCTAAACGATGCGATTTGTGCTAGTTTTGCAAACTTGTGATTCTGAATTTCTATTCAAGTGAAAACAATGGAATTGTCTTGATACAGTCTTGTTGATACACAAGCTTCACGTTTTCAGACGTGTGCACATTTCTGTGTGTGTATACAATGGAGAAAAACTGAAAAGGCATTGTTTAGCCTTTCATGCTGCTTAGTAAACACGGTTAAGGCAAAAATATGATGTCATACATCATAACCATATGGCAGTGCTATTAGTCATGCCTCGAGGTACAATGAAAATAGAGACATACTGTACTCCTAAATATCACTTACAGCCCTGAATGGAAGCAGTTTTTGAAAGGTTAATTAGTAGTCAGCTTATTGCTTATTATTTGTGCAAACCACAGCAAAAGCTTAATTAACTCAGATTTTCTCAATGCTGCAATGCTGCTGACGTCAGGATACTCTCTGCTGCTGAGTACAGCAAGCTAATTCTCAGATGAAGCTCAATTTGGCACAATGAGCTATCAACAGCATTGGCCCATATCACACACGCACACACACACACACACACACATACATACAAACACACTCACACGTACACCCACACCCATGCCCACGCACACGCGAACGCACACACACACACACACACACACACACACACACACAAAGGATGAAGAACAGGGTCTACATTAACATGGATTATCTTGTTACCAGTCAAGGGGTGGGATATATCAGGGAGCAAGTGGACAGTCAGTTCTAGTTAGCGGCTGTGGCTCAGCCGGTAGAGCCAGCGTTTAATGATCACAAAGTCGGTAGCTCGCGGTGCGAATCCCCAGTGGGCCACGTGTGGAAGTGTCCCTGAGCAAGGCATTGAACTCCTAATCGCCTTCAATGGCTGTGACCCCCTTGCCTAGATGCCCCCTCTAGAGCATACGTGTGTTTCGTTGTACTCTGTGCAATGACAAACTTTGAATCCCTTTCCTTTCCCACCCCTTTCTCCTTGGGTGGAGGAGAAATGGGCAGGAGTAAAGACCTGAGGGACTTTGACACGGGCCAGTTTGTTATGGCCAGACGATTGGGTCGGACTAGCATCTCTGAAAAGGCAAGGCTTGTCGGGTGCTCCTATTCAGCAGCGGTGAGTACCTACCGACAGTGGTCCGAGGAGGGACAAACCACAAATACGAATTAGCATTTGTGGGATGTGCTGGACTGACCAAGTCCGATCCAGTGCAGCTCCTGGACTTGAAGGACCCTACAGGACTTGAAGGATCTGCTGCTAATGTTCTGTTGCCAGAGGACACCTCCAGGGGTCTTGTAGAGTCCATGCCTCGGCGGGTCGGTGCTGTTTTAGCGGCACATGGAGGACCACCAGTATATTTGGGCCTTTGACAACTCCTCCAGCCAGAGCCAGCGAGTGTCCTTGGGGCAGCCAGTACCTGAGGAGTATCAGCATCTCTCCAGAGTCTGAGAATGGCCTGGCTAAACAGCTCAATATTAGCACAGCTATAACAAGCCCCCCCCCACGAGTCAGCTTGCTAGGGTTAGTTAAAGTTAGTTTAAGTTAACAGTAGAACCGCCGTGACTATAAGAGCCACCTTGGGGGTCAAATGACCATACTCTTTACAATGCTTACCTGCTATTTACACACAACGACCACTAGTTGGCCGCTTGTAAATTAGCCTGCTTCCTACACAGAAAAACTGCAAAATAGCTCTATATTAGCTTATCCTGAAGTGATATTGAAAATGTAAGGATACTGAGTGGTAGAACGCACATATCTAGGAAAGGTCATGAAAGGAGAGTCCTGAAATTTGATCGAGTGCAAAGATATACCCCTTTTTTTCACCCTCATGGCTGATTGAGTGTTAAGGTTAGGGTTAGGGTTAATCTATTTGGGACTATCCAAATAAAGTGTTGCCCTCTCTCTCTCTCTCTCTCTCTCGCTCTCTCTCACTCTCTCTTTCGCTCTCGCTCACTCTCTCTCTCCCTCTCCCTCTCCCTCTCCCTCTCTCTCTCCCTCTCTCTCTCCCTCTCCCTCTCCCTCTATCTCTCCCTCTCTCTCTCCCTCTCACTCCCCCCCTCCCCCCTATCTCTCTCTCCCTCTCTCAGGGCTTCCAGATGGAGACAGTCACATCAGAGAGCGGTATCCCTCATTTCAACATAATAACTTTTTTAATTTGATTGCTTAACTTCACAGTGCCCCCAATATGTTTTTTATTTTAATTTTATTTCTCTCATTGTCATTCAACACTGGAGTTCCAATTTGCCAGCCTGCTTTCAGCTTCACCCAAGAGAAAGAGAGAGAGAGAGAGAGAGAGAGAGAGAGAGAGAGAGAGAGAGAGAGAGAGAGAGAGAGAGAGAGAGAGAGAGAGAGATGCAGGGACAGGGGAGAGGGAAACCATTTTAATGGATGAGTGAACAAATTAAATTTGAATTCATAGAGAGGCTTTCATCTTCTGCATAGATATTCAAGAAAAAAAGAAAAAAAAAGGCTTTACAAACTTGACAACAGACTCTCCTTTGAAGTAAGCCATTACTTCAGAGGAAACATCCAAACACACTCCGTTACAAGGTGAGTGTTTTTCATACCAGACTATTTGTTTGGTAATGATGAACCATGAAAACAAACAGAAGTAGATGAATGATATCAGAGATCACTGCTACAATATGCTGATACACAGACTGCTGCAACACAGCAGAACAATACCTGACTTGTTCTATAGGGCTGCATTTGTTTTAGTGGTACGGCTATTTATAGGACCCCACAGAATGAACACACAATACAGTACACCCATACCCACCATGTATCATCCAAACACCCTATCTCTTTGTCCCTTCTCAATATTTTTCCTCTTTGGAGTCTCTTAATATAATAATCATATATCCCATTTAGCTGACACTTTTATTCAAAGCGACTTACATTGCAGTGAGTGCAAACATGTTTCAGTATTTATGGTCCCAGCGGGAATCAAACCCCCAACCGAGGCGTTTTTTTATTTTAACGCCATGCTCTACCGACTGATGCACAGAGAAGACCACACCTCTCTTAGATGGAGAGGTTGGAGGTGTGGAAAGGTGGGGGGGTAATGTGTGTGAAGTCTCTACACAGACAGTCAGCGGCGGAGAGAAAGGCAAATGTAGCGAGGCTGCAGCAGAGGGATTAAAATGCTAATAAAACAGAATGGATGCAATTCCCATTCTAAGCCTTATGAAATATGCATAACTCTGTACTGTATGAGATATGCGGGCAAGCAAACGGTTTCGCGACGTGCCCAAGAGACCGACACAGATCATTTTATGCTCTGTTGACATTTCAAATGTAGAGAGTACAGTAAGTAAGGGTGTACTTCAACCCCCCCCCTCCCACACACACACATGAACGCACGCACACGCACGCGCACACACACACACACATACGCACACGCACACGCACATGCACACTCATACACACACACACACACACACACACACACACACACACACACACAGACGCACAAGCACACACACACACACACACACACACACACCTCCAGGCCCTAAAGATAGAGTAGCGTTCAGGTACAGCACTTTCAGGTAATCACAATATTATTAATACATTTTTCCAGTTTTTTTTTGCTCTGCACTAGGTTTCTCTCAGGAGTGAACAGAATTATTCCCCGTTGGGTAGTTCTGGGAATGTATATGCCATTGAGCTGCATTACAGTTGGAAATATTATTACAATAATAATAAAAAATGCATAAACACAGATACTACACGTCTAATTACTTGTTCCATATTGCATCCGCTCAACCTCTTCCACCGTTAAAACATTATAGGGGTGAGAGCAGGCGTTCCTAGTTCGGAAAGCATGAGGGAATCTTTTGCAGAAAGTAGCTACAAAATGATTTTGCAAGCTAGCATTAGGCAACAACTGGGCACTTCACTCCCAGAGAACAAAGTTGTACCTGGGCCAACAAAATTGTACCTGGGTAAAAAATCAAAAGCAGGCCAAATCTGAGCTGTCATTATTTTGCTGACAGGGTTGGAAACCCACGGAGCCCCCCTGGGGTCAAATGGTATAAAAAAATGATTGGATGTGTGAATCCGTTCCCTCGATGTAGTAAATCTGTTCCCTCGGTTTAGTAATCCGTTCCCTCGGTTTAGTAATTCGTTCCCTTGGTTTAGTAATTAGTTCCCTTGGTTTAGTAATTTGTTAGGGTTAGGGTTAGGCCCTACGAGCCAGGACGATCGCAAGGATTATAACCCTAACTCTAACCTTAACCTTAATCCTTGGAACTAAAAAGGTTTATTCGTGGAAGAATATTAATTTTAATAACTGAGATACGGGAATGAAATGTGAGGGCTGAAGTTTTCCAACTTCTTGGAATTTATTCTTATAATTAATTGATACTGTGTTTAAAATTGAGGGGTAGATAGTGATACCTAGATATTTAAGATTCTGGACCACTGGGATGTTTAGTGGGATATCTAGCTGTCTAGCTGAGGCATTAAGTGGCAATAGTGCTGATTTTCCCCAGTTAATTTTGTAACCCGAAATTCT
Source organism: Nansenia antarctica (assembly GCF_963989245.1). Taxonomy (NCBI): domain Eukaryota; kingdom Metazoa; phylum Chordata; class Actinopteri; order Argentiniformes; family Microstomatidae; genus Nansenia; species Nansenia antarctica. Next base: position 43,459,195 of record NC_137689.1, on the reverse strand, counting down.
GCTAAAATTATTAAAGATATTTAGAAGGTAGGGAAGCGACTGGGGGATATTCTGAATAAAAAGAAGGATATCATCAGCATACAGAGATATGTGATGTTTGGTGTTGTGGACCGTAATAGGATCATGGGTGACTGGCGAACGGCCTGGGCCACAGGTTCAAGAGATAGGGCAAACAGCAGAGGAGAGAGAGGGTAACCCTGGCACGAGCTGTGGGATATTGGGAGTTGTTTAGAGCATGTCAGAACCATTGCTGTCAGGTTGGACTATAGTAATTTTATCATAGCTACATAATGATCTCCAAAGCCCATATAGCGTTAAACCGCCCATAAAAAGTGCCACTCGAGACGATCAAAGGCTTTCTCAGCATCAAGTGAGAGAATAGCATTTGATGAGTCAGAAGTATTCGAAGAGTCAATAATATGGAGAAGGCGGCGAACATTGTCTGAGGCAAGGCGACTTTTAATGAAGCCTGTTTGGTCTTCATGCACTAAGGTAGTCATAAATGGTTCCAGTCGTGAGGCTAGAACTTTGGCATACAGTTTAGTATCTGTATTTAAAATTGACAAAAGGCGATAACTTCCGCAATCAGTCGAGTCCTTACCCTTTTCAAGTGCAAGGAAATTATAGCTATATAGCCAGATCAAATTCAGGTGGTAAACCGTCTAACCCTGGTGACTTGCCTTTGTTCATGCATGAAAGAGCTTTCTGAAGTTCAGATAACAGGAGATCTAATAGGAAAGGTAATAGGATAATCTAAATCAAGGGAGTCATTCTGGGAAAGCTGGGGGAGCTGTAAGGGGTTCAAGAAGGAACTAACGGCTTGCTCATTATATTCAATCTCAGAAGTATATAAAGCCGAGTAGAATGCCCAGAAGTTATTGTTAACCTCTGCTGGATCAGTGCACAAAGTACCTGTAGAAGATTTAATTGAAGAGATGTTTGCTAGTTGTTCGTTGGTTTTAAGTTTTGAGGCTAGTAAATGGCTTGGCTGTGTACTGTGCAAGTAATGGTTTTGTCCAGCTCTATGAATGAGGAATTCAGCTCTATGTCTGAGAAGATGGTTAAGATCTTTAAGTAACACTTCTCTCTTAAGATGTCTTATCATATGTGACAGCAGACAATGAAAAGAGCTACCTGGGGGCAAAATAATTTTTCTGTTTTTTACATGTGCTTAAACTACAGATTGTAAGCTTTCAAATTATGTATCATACATTGAAATCGGAAACAAATTGAAGACGACATGAGTATTTGAAAGTTGCTGACCCTGAAATCACAATGCTGAGAAAATGCCCTTCAAAAATGTTATTCTTTCTCACCTTCACAATGGGCGGTAATAATGTCTGGTTAACCCCACCCCCAACCACACCCCCTCTAGGTTGACAGCTGTCAGCTGTCAATATCTGTCAGTGTTAGTCACTGGGTCAGATAGCTATAGCTAACATTATTACCTAGCAAGGTATTACCTAAGCTAATTAGCCAGCTTATCATTATGGAGGCTTTATGATTGTTGTAACTATTATTCTTTTAATGATACAAAAAAGTCTTGAATCAGAATCAGAATTTATTTTACAGTACACAATAATACAAATCTTTGTGGCTGTGGTTCTTCAACATTAGCTTTGCAGCAAGGTACATAATCACAACAATACCATCACAATAATCTCAAGTAAATAAGTAAAATAAGTAATGATAAGTAATAAAGTGATACGTGATGGTAGTCGCACTACAGCAGAATTAAAGTGCAATCACTAGTGTAACATGCTGTGCAAACACTAGTAAATAAGTAATGATAAGTAATAAAGTGTAACATAAAGTGTATAAAGTGTAAACAGTAACATGCTGTGCAAAGTTCAACAAGATGAAAATGAAAGTGTTCAGGTATTTCTCAAGTAGTCAGGTAGTGTGCAATTCCTGCATTCCTCCCGCGTGTTTCTCCTTCCGCTACAAACGGACAGTCTTGTTCCGAGGTGCCTTTTTCTGAGGTGCCTTGTTCTGAGGCGCTGTGGAGTCTGGTGGGCACGGGCATGTGGTGTCTTTTGCCTCATCAGAGCAGAATTCTCTGATCTTGTCAAAGAGATACTTCTGTCTGTCCACGTCAAGTCCGGGTGGGGCTTGCACAGGAAGATCACCTCTGGGGGGCTTGACATCAGTGCGTTTCAGTAGCTGAAACTCGACTGGTTCTGCGTCGTTGTATTCCCTGGCCATAACCACGCCAGGTCTCTGAGCATCAAAGCTGCAACAGACAGAAGACAATACATTAAATTATTGCCCATAATAAATGAAATTATATTACCGCCATACCATGTTCATAAAATGAAATAGGTAATACCGTATTTTCCGCACTATAAGGCGCACCGGATTATAAGGCGCACCTTCAATGAATGGCCTATTTTAGAATTGTTTTCATACACAAGGCGCACCGGATTATAAGGCGCACCGGATTATAAGGCGCATAGAATAGATACTGCAGTCAAACGTTTGACTGGGGTTGCGTTACGCCCAAGCTCCACCTACTGCGTTGCGTCACCTCTCCATCGGTGTTGTGTCAACTTCCCGTTGTCCAAGCTCCACCTGAGCGTTGTCACCATCAACGTTCTACCTGCTCCACTGTCAAAAATATATATTTTTCCACCTCAAGTATCAGCCGTTCGTCATCCATTTTTGCAACAAGCGTCAAGGACCTGCGGTGATTCACAGCTGACTCGCGTGAATAGCAATTCGCAATAGCTGCAACCACGAGATATAGAGTAGTTAGCTACAAGCATTTTCAATCTGCTATTATCTCTATTAGTGGATTAACCGCTGTGGTGATTTAACAGCTGATAAAAATACATCAAGTAGACTACAAACAGAGCAAAACAACACCAGAAAACAACCAATAGGCTATACAATTATAACCAACAACCAATATGTGACAGCTCCTGGTGAAATGTGCAACGTACTTTTTCAGTTTTTACACATGCTTAAACTACAGATTGTAAGCTTTCAAATGATGTGTCATACATTCAAATCAGAGAAAGATTGAACACGACAGGCGTATTTGAATGTTGGTTCATCTCAAACACTGAATGGGAGAAAAGTGAATCTGACCAAACCACAACAAACGCTGCTAGCGGCTAACAGCTAACAAAACACATAGCTACGAAGGTCTAAACTGTATTTTAATAACATGACAACATACTGGGAGAACATCGACATGCTAAAAACACATAACTACACATAACTAGATGAACACACAGTTCTTGCTTTTGAACACGAGCTAAAACGAAAGTATGTTTACAAATCAACCCTCCCTTACCGGTAGCCTCCGGCAAACGAGAATAATGAATCCAATACACAAATGATAAGTGTTTAGTGATCGTTAAACTGTTGTTTATTATATCGAGTGGGTACTTTAAAACTTCAAGTTGAAAGCACAAAGAATCTCACTTTGTTCCCTCGGAAACTCTGTTTAGTCTTCTTTACTTGGGGTCTTGTGGTGTGGGACTGTGAGTAAGCACAACACCGGTGTTTACTGATTACCGTAATGCTGCAAGCGGTGTGAGTGTCCGAATTGAACAGTTGGGTGAGTACGGCATCCATTCAGAGCACATGATAGCATAACAATAGCATAGCATTCGCGGAGATTCCAAGATGGCGGCCGTCGTTTACTAATTACCGTAATGCTGCAAGCGGTGCGGCTTTGTAGTTTACCAGTCGTACTGAAACATTTTATTATTATTAAAAAAAAAATATTGGTCATGTAATTTTTACATTTTGATCCATATATAAGGCGCACCGGATTATAAGGCGCACTGTCGTTTTTTTTTTTTTTTTTGGACTTTTAAGTGCGCCTTATAGTGCGGAAAATACGGTACATGACAGTGAATATATCACAGTGAATACATGACCTGAAGTGCTGGTAACTCAGGCAATCAGGAGGTGGAGGGCAAGGCCAGGCACAGCATGAAGTTGTTCTGAACATTAAAAAAAAAAAAAAAACTAGCTAATGCTAGCTAGCTAACACGGCTAGCCCAACCCAAGTAACAAAAGAAAAACAGTTAACTAACTGTACACAGTAGCAACAACACAACTTATAAGAACAGCATGTGCTATGCGATTGTTTTAGAAAGTCTTTAAAAAACCAATACGACGACACAGAACATACTAGCTAATGTTAGCTAGCTAACGCGGCTAACCCAACACAAACAAACAAAGGAGTGTAGGCTACTTACCCAAAAGCAGAATGTGTTGTGGTATGTTGATCCCGTGAAATCCGTATGTTGTCCTAGTAAAGTTTCGTTTCTTGGGGACTTTCTTTGTGCCTTCAGTCATTACTGAACAATTCATTGAGCTAAGCAGTGTTCATCGATGTACAAACTCGAAATACATTCTCAATGAAAACATTGAAACACGGCGCCCTTTGTGTCCCCACCCCTTGACCGAGCAGCCAATCACACCCAAGCATACATGTTATTTCAGCCCACCCCCTCAAGCGCATCGGAAAAAGCATGACAAACAAGCTCATTTTGTTGATAGATTATACTTATTTAATTAACGTAAAACTGTTCGGAAAAATAACGAGTGGGTACTTCAAATCTTCAAGTTGAATGTTAGCTAAAAAAAAGAGAATCTGACTTTTAGGTCAGAAATAGTTTGAAGACTGATTTGACGTATTTCTGTTTTGTGCCAGGTAACTCCAAATACACTAAGCTGTCACATATAGGTGTTTGGATATAAAAATATATTCTATGCAAGAGAATGATCTGTGTCGAGATGAGAAACAAGTGAATTCTCTCACGGAGGGGTTGGAAGAACGCCAGACATCTACCACAGCACAGTCACTAGCCCATTTCCTTGTGCAGAGGACGCCAGGTGTTGTTTCTTTTTATTATGACTACTCAATTTTTTCAGTTTGTAAAGCGCCTTTGAGTGTCTAGAAAAGCGCTATATAAGTCTAATGTATTATTATTATTATTATTATTATTATTATTATTATTATTATTATTATTATTATTATGGAGATACATGGAAGCCCGAGTCATGGGCAGTGGGTGCCACTGCAGGCTCACTCTGAATCATCCATGCTAACGCTGACTGAAGTCCAGCTCTTTTTGAAACACCTGATAAAGGTCAACCCGTCATTATCACAATATGAGGAGGTCACCCACGCTTCAGTGGAGGTACAAAAGACCCATAAACGCAGAAAGAAATGCCGTCGAATGAACTTTCTTCACTCATTGTGCATGTCAGTTGCAGCTGAACAAAAAGAAAGACCGTAATGAAAGAAATGGTGCTATCGATCTCCCTTTTATTCTAATGGAAGGACGGATCACAGTCAATTATGGGCCTTCTCATGTTCGGGTTTAAGAGAAAAAGAAAAAGAGGGGATGGGGGATGGAGGGGAGGGAGGGGAGGGAGGCAGAACAGACCTGCTGAGAGATTTGCCACCTTATCTGTGTATCTGTGGCTCATATTGATCTGAAGCTGCTTTATAATCAAGGGGTCGATGGCATCCAAACCACTCTGAAATATACAGCCAACAGGCCCATTAGGAGGACAGGTTTAATGTAACTACAACATTCATACTGAACAGGCCACAAACTCCCGCAGGGCTTATGCCTCTACAACACCTTGACTCATCAGATGAACTCTAACACTATACTGTATAAGGCCACGCAAAGATGATTACTTGTATAACGGACGGCCCGCTTCACTTTCGTCATACACATTTTTTTTTTTTTTAAAGGATTTTTTTGCCTCCTATTTCTCTTGGATTTAAAGAGTCAAACGGCACCAGCGGCTGCAGAGAAATAGGTGTCTGGAACCACCAGATAAAAGTTTTCATTAACAAAAATGTTACATACGGTACTGTGGAGAACCAGATAGAATGAGTCGCCGCTAACAGCCCCGTCCATGTTAACGAGGGGTTCAGTGCTATTCCAGGAAGACGGTCCATATCACAAGCAGGTTGTCGTTGTGAAATACCGATGGAGAGGTACGTAGTAGTATGCGCAGGGCCGGCACTTAGGGCCACAACCACTAGAGGGGGTCATACTTAAATTATTATTATTAATATTATTATTTATTTATTTTATTTGAGGACTGATGTTGGATGGTGGTGAAAGGATGGACAGCTGTTGTTTTGTTGTTATCATAGTTAACAATGTTGTAGTGTTCATTTTATTTGGACTATTTTCCACTCATATTGATTGTTCATTGATATTTATTTGTCAAAATGTGCAGACATTTCTAAAAACCTGTTTTCACTTCGTCATTATGGGGTATTGTGTGTGGATTGATGATTTTTATTTATTTATTTAATACATTTAAATTTGAGTCTATAACACAACAAAATGTGGAAAAAGTGAAGGGGAGTGTTGACTTTCTATAGCCACTGTATATGTTATATTATTTATTTAGTGTGTGTCTTTATTGAGTGTGTGTGTGCATGTTCATCTAGCCCCCCCCCCCTCCCCGTCGACTAAACACCCATCTGTCACAAGTTTAAGAGAGTAAAATTCTTAGGCTTTGGTTCCTGACATCGCAGCACAAGACAATAAGTCAATCAGCATAATTCAAGATAAAAAAGTGACAGTAGTACAGGTACAATACAGTATAAGTGACAATATGGTACTGGTATCACTGATATGTGAATCAAGAGTTTATTTACTAAAAAGAGTATTTTAAGTTACTGTACTTTGTTTACAAGACCTATTCTCACGGACACAGACACACACGCACACGCACACGCACACGCACACACACACACACACACACACACACACACACACACACACACACACACACACACACACACACACACACACACCTTTTAGTTTTAGTTCTTTCAGTTTTTTTCTGACAGGTCTATTTGTTATTCTGTTGTGCACATGCATGTAGCTCATCCTAAATAAACAGTGTTTATCACCATCTTAACACATCTCTTGTATAAAAGCTTTTTTTCTCTCTCTTGCATTGTTATTATTGGGGATAATAGTCACTCTCCATTATGATTTAAGTGAGTACCCATGTAGTGAAAGACTTGGGTTTCATCATGGTTTTAGCAATCATTGTATGAATACATTTTGTTACAAAATGTCACATAAAAAATCTCTAATATAAGATCATTACATTAGTTATTAGTTCTTGCATGTGAGATTGAGGTAATGTGCCAGTTCCTTTAATGTCAAGATTTGCAGATCGGTTATACAACGAATCACATTTGTATCTAACAATTACATTTTGTTCTAAAATGGTAATTAAGTTATATTAGAACATCCTGCATATGAACGATAGGGTGTATTGAATTGATGTGAGTAAAAGTGTCATATGGGCTTCCAAAATGCCAGAGCAACATACCAGAATCAGAATTATTACTACTACTACTACTACTACTACTACTACTACTACTACTACTACTACTACTACTACTACTACTACTACTACTACTACTACTACTACTACTACTACTACCACTACTACTACTACTACTACTACTACTACTACTACTACTACTACTACTACTACTACTACTACTACTACTACTACTACTACTACTACTACTACCACTACTACTACCACCACTTCTACTACTACTACTACTACTAATACTACTACCACTACTACTACCACTACTACTACTACTACTACTACTACTACTACTACTACTACTACTATTACTACTACTACTACTACTACTACTACTACTACTACTACTACTACAGAATTACTACTACTACCACTACTACTACTACTACTACTACTACTACTATTACAGAATTACTACTACTACCACTACTACTACTACTACTACTACCACTACTACTACTACTACTACTACTACTACTACTACTACTACTACTACTACTACTACTACTACTACTACTACTACTACTACTACTACAGAATTACTACTACTACTACTACTACTACTACTACTACATAATTACTACTACAGAATTACTACAGTAAATAAACACGTACATTAGACTCCAGTGCCTCTGAGGTATAATTAGGCTGCCAGCATGCATAATTACAGCTAGCACCAGTAGCAGGATTTAATGAGAATGAACGCTGCACCTGTGGAGTGAAAGTCAACATGCCACTCAATATTGTATCTATGAACACTTCACTTTCCTTATTTAACAGGCAGTGTCTATCATCGTGCGTACCCCAACCACCTTCACCTACCCAGGCAGGTGGAGGAAGACATCGGAAGACAGGCTCCATGTAAAAGCATGGGATGGGAATGAGGAATGGTATCAAACACGTGTGAAGGCCCCTGTGTGTCAAACGCAACTCTAAACCTGCTGATCCACATTCTCCACATACACGTTCTGTGGATATACGTAGCTGTTATCGGACTAACCCCACTGAAGCAACATCCCTCTCATCCCTTATATCCAGGGGTGCACATAACTTTTTGGGGCCAGTGCTCAGAGGAGCACCTAGGGATGCTGCTTGGTGCTCCCCGAGCTCGCGAGTCACGACCCGTCCCACAGGATGGATAAAAAAGGGATACATGGATAACTTATATTAGCAAAACGACATTTATTCATAAATAAAGATGAACGAACAAATGATTGTGTGCAAAACAAAAGAAACAAATGCAAAATCAAATGACTGCTCTTTAAGCATGAAAGTCTGTCAGACTCCTTTAAACACAATGAAATCAACTGACATCTCTTTAAGCACTAACTGAATGTCTGTTCTTTAAACACAATGAAATCAACTGACATCTCTTTAAGCACTGCTCTGTTCTGTAAACACTGAAATCAACTTTTCAACAAAAAGTTACAGCCTAAGCATTTATTTATGCTACAAGCTTAATCATCATCATCACTGCTCTCTTGACTGCTGTTATCACTGTCCTCAATTTCAACCATGGTAGAGGATGTTGTGTAGGCCATCACTTTAAATAGCTCATTATTTTGATTGTGTAACAAAGTCTTTTTTTTTTCTTCTAATAGAATTCCCAACCATATTCCCTGGGTCAGGGGTCTAGGTGCGATAATGAAGCTGTAAAACAAACGTCTGAACGTTTGAAAGCTTCAGAGAAAAGAAACGTGAAGTCCCTTGGTGTTGTTTTTCCTTTTAGCGACGAGTCGTTCGGGACTGAATTTTCACGTGTCGGCGTGATAACCGTGATAACTATGCGATACGCGATACGCGGAATGAAAGTACGAGTTACGATACTTTCCGAATGTTTATCGAGGGGAGTCGCCGTGGTCGTCGTCGGTCGACTGTTGTGATGGATTACTCGTCGGGCCTTCGGCTGAGGGGACGGCAAATAGTTACTTAGTGGGGCTTGCAGTGATGCAGCAGTCAGCAGTCAGCAGTTGGATTTTGAGGAAGTAAATTCCTCTCCCAGCGCTTCCAGCTGTTGGTGCGCAAGAGCACGTTCATGCCGCTGATCTGCCGCGCATCTGCCGCGCATGCATTTTGGCGACGCATGCGCACTGGCGCACCAGTTATGTGCACCCCTGCTTATATCCTCCCTGCTGCATCCACTGACTCATCCACTATGGCTATGCACCGCCCCCCCCCCCCCCCCCCCCCCTCACTCTTCATGTAAGATGACACTCCCAACGTCGAGCCCATGATCATGAAACAATATTGTGCAACACCCATGAACAAACAATATTTGATTTTGACAGATCTAAACCACTTGGGGGGATGGGGCAGGGAGGGGGGATTCAAAGCAGAAGCAGCTGGAGCTTGGGATGGGACCAGACAGAAATAGGCCCTGCAGAGTCTACTGTGGTAATAGGAATCAGAACAGGACAACTTTAATCTCTGCCTCAACCCAGGATCCCTGACCTGGAAGAAGGGGAAGAAAATAGCGATGGTCAGTGTTGAGCAAAGGTGTAAGGTTTGTGAAGGAGGGAGGTAGGTAAGGGAGGGAGGGGGAGCGAGAGAGGGAGGTATAGAAGGGGAGGGGAGGGGCCTTTAGTGTTTGACGAGAAAGCTACCGGAAAGCTTTTTCGCCTTTGAGTTAAGTGGTTATTGCTAAGCCGCCAGAAATCCTATCCTGAGTGTTTTTTTTTTCTCCCACCTCTCTCTCTCTCCCATTCTTTCATTTCTTTTTTTTTTCTGAGACAGAACAGAGGAAGTGGAGGCCTCGCTCTTCGCTCTCAGCTGTGGGCTCAGAAACCAAATCCAGCGCTCTGTGCAGATCCTTCCTTTCATCTGCCTATGTCTTCTCTTCTCACCGACATCACTCCTCCAACACAATGTTCCCAACCCCTCACCAAACACTAAACCTAATCCAATAGTGTACTCCATTTCTCCTTTTTCTCTCCTCGCAGACCCCCCCAGGGGGGGATCTCACACAGACGAGACGAGTGAAACGTCTCAATACAGCTCTGCCGTACGGCTTAGCGAGCGTTCGCTAGCTGACGAGCCTTCGCCCGTCTGCCTCCGTCTCTTTCTGCCTGGCTCTGTCATTCGCACATTTTCCCCCTCCTTTATTATTATTAGAATAGAAGCACTCTCGAGGACTCAGCCTTTCTTCTCTTAGAGAGGTTGGAGGAATGTCACACATTAAACGTGTCGTCTCATTCATGAGACAGAGACCCCTACGAAGAGAGAAACCGACACAGGTAGCGAGGGCGGGTGCGAAGGTGAGGTGTGATGCCGCTCTCACGGTTGCTAGGCACGTGTCACACCTGTTCCATCTACGCCATCTCACGTCTCAGAGTGCTAGAAGACTGCGAATCTCACACCCATCACCCAAAAAAATAAACTATTTTAGATCTATACCATAACGTATGTTAAACAGACATACCGCATACACTGTATTCTTCGAAGCCGATAATAGGCCTATACCTATTTTCAATAGTTCCATCCTCGTTATGGTGTTGAATGTATGTAGGAAATAAACTGGTTTTGAGAAATGAATATCACACTTGATTTGAAAATAAAAGCATCCCACAAGAGCTGGTAATCGAGTCGAGTCTATTAGTTATTTATTGAGCGTGACACATCTGACACGCTCTCACTCTCTCTCTCTCTCTCTCTCTCTCTCTCTCTCTCTCTCTCTCTCTCTCTCTCTCTCTCTCTCTCTCTCTCTCTGACACACAGACACACACACATTGCCTGAGGCGCCGTCAAGGGAAGAGCACCAGCAGGCAGGCAGGTGCTTTATTTCCTCATCTTTAGTCATGGTTTACTGTGTCCATCTCCTCCTGGTTCCTCCCCTCAACAGTTTGCCTGGTGGTAAATCACCATAAAGCTCTCAAGGCATCATCAATGTTTACCGGAGCTAAACATAACATTACATTTCCCTTCAGCTTCTGCTATTGGAGAGACAGGGACTCGGTGTGTGCGTGTGTGAGCGTGTGTGTGTGCGTGTGTCTGTGTGTGTGCGTGCGTGTGCGTGCGTGTGCGCGCGTGTGTGTGTGTCTTCCAGTCTGGGCTTGCTGGTTGTCGGCTATGATGTCGGCACTAGAAGAACTTTCGTCTCGAAGGTGATCATCACATTTGTTGGAAGGGGGCTGTTGAGTGGGCCATATTTAGCTACATTATTTCCTGGATATAACTGGAGGAAGGTTTTTAAAAGGTCACTGCACAGCAGTGCAGAGAGTCTACTCTATAGCAGTGAGTCACTTGTCAAGGTTTAAATCATCTCTGGATGAGCACACACACAGGCATGCATACACATACTGCACTGAACACACACAAAAGAATCCATGGCCAACTTTGCTCAATGCTGATGTTTTCATTTCAATACACAGTTATCCTCAAAAATACCGCTGTAATTAATCTTCTGACCAACCCAATAGTCCATCCATCACACACACCTCAGCACCACATATTCCAAATGCCGTCCTTCACGCACACGCACACACAGGGTGCGAAATAAGGGGGAGCTCGGGGAGCTATAGCTCCCCTAGTGGTGACATGAGCTCCCCTGGAAACATGGTTTGTGAAATTTTGGGGGAGCTCTAAAATATTCCAAATTGCGATGGATTTATTCCAAGTTGTGACGGATTTTACCTGGTGTAATATGATTTGTAGAGGCATACAATCTATTTTGATGTTGGTATTAGGTATATAAATGATATATAATAGCCTATATAGCCTACATATAGGCCTTTATTGGCTACAACTATGCGACAGTAACTTGCAGCGGGGTGCACTGACGCTGAACCCCTCATAGTGATAAGTAGGTGGACAATGCGTGGTGCTGAAATAGCCGACATGCGGTGTGTGGTTTGAAAAAAGTAACGCCAGCTCAGTAAATAATTCAAACTTAATGTTTACTTATAGGCTATGTGAATGTGACTGCACCACACATGTGAACAGTAACAAAGCAAATGCAGTTTAATTTTATGAAAAACATTGACAACTAAATCGGCGCAAAAAAAATAAAAGAAGCTGAATCCGCTTAGCCTATATGCTCCTGAAAAACATTTAATGACAGAGCAAACACGCTACATTACTAAGGATAATAATTACAATGAGCCATTCATTAAAAATAGAAAAAATAATATTAGGCTATTAAATCTCACTTAATGAGAAAACTGGCATCTCCCATCGGTCACTATTTGTTGGCTATCTGGTGATATGGACGTCTTTGAGTGTCTAGAAAAGCGCTATAAGTCTAATGTATTATTATTATTTATTATTATTATGGACGTCACTTTAATCCGGCAGTTCTCAAGGTTTTTATGCACCAATCGATTCCTCTAGTCCGTCTTTATCGCATTCATTGATGAAAAGGACAACTCGCATGTATAGGTGGAAGGGAACATTCATTGTGAGCACGGAAAATGTGAGTCTCTCACAACGGCTTTGCATTGATGAAACCAGGTAGGATGAACGCATAGTTCGCTGTCCATTCCTGTTTAAATGCCCTGTTTTCACCGTCAACTTTCCTCTTTAGACCTTTGGAGAGTGACATTATGTTTCTCTTGCTAGCTAGCAGGTTAAATGTTTAGCTAACTTCACCCGGCACCAAACAACCAATCCAATAATAATGTGACCTTGTAAGTCTGGGAGGAGGGGGGAATCATTATCAGAATAAAACGATGTTAAATAATTATTAGAATAAGTTAGGCTGCGCTACATCGTCAGTCCACACATGTATTATTCAAAACTATGGAAAAGGGTGAAACTAGGGTGAGAATCACAACACAAACTCGCTAGTCAAGCCAAAATACAGCAGCGAAATGGATTGGACTGCTACCTAGTTAACTAGAACACTAATTTACATTGTTACCTAGTTAACTAGAACACTACTTTACATTGTTACCTAGTTAACTAGAACACTACTTTACATTGTTACCTAGTTAACTAGAACACTACTTTACATTGTTACCTAGTTAACTTGAACACTACTTTACATTGTTACCTAGTTAACTAGAACACTACTTTACATTGTTACCTAGTTAACTAGAACACCACTTTACATTGTTACCTAGTTAACTAGAACACTACTGTACATTGTTACCTAGTTAACTACAACACTACTTTACATTGTTACCTAGTTAACTAGAACACTACTGTACATTGTTACCTAGTTAACTAGAACACTACTGTACATTGTTTAGCAGGCTCACAAAACAAGCCGTGTTAGTTGACTAGCGATGTGTCATTGATTTTCGACAACGCGGAAATGTGTTCACATTTTCCGAAAGAAAAGTCAAAGCATTAGAACGTAGAACGGAAAATCGCACGCGCGCTTTGCGCACGGAAAACCACCGGCCCGATTTGGCCAGCATTTTTTTTTCCGTCAGGAGATTTTTTTTTTTTTTGCTTTAATCCCTGGGCTCCCCCGCACACCGTGATTTAATTCGCACACTGCGCACACACACACACACACACACACACACACACACACACACAGACACACACGCACACACGCGCACACACAGACACACATGCATGCACACACACGCGCACACACGCACACACACACACACGTGCGTACACACGCACTCACACACACGTGCACACACACGGTCTCTGTCTCTGTCTCTCTCTCTCTCTCTCTCTCTCTCTCTCTCTCTCTCTCTCTCTCTCTCTCTCTCTTTCTGACACACGCACGCACACACACACACACACACACACACACACACACACACACACACACACACACACACACACACACACACACACACACACACACACACACACACACGCACACACAACGCACACACACTGACCTGTAAAACGGCGCTCTGGTCAAAGTTGTAGGCGCTCGGCCGTCCCTCCAGTGTGGAGAAGGCCACGTTGCCTCCGGTCAGGGGGGAGATGTCGCTGAACTCGTCCGTGCACAGGGCCGTCCTCTCCTCGTCCCCGGGGCGGAGGTAGCCCTTAGCCTCCCTCCCATAGGTCTTCAGGCAGGAGGCGCTGTAGTACTGGTAGGGCAGCCAGGGCCCCTCCTCCTCCGTGCGCTTGTAGATGGCGAAGCTCTCCGGCCGGCTGGTGTAGAACTTCAGCCGCACGTACGTTATCTCGAAGGCTTTCCCTGGAGGAAGATATCACAAGTCACGCAAACAGCATGTCAGCGACAATGGACTGATATTCAAGGCAAATACAGAAATACGGTATGAATGTTAATGAAGGGTATACCGCCGTCCACAAGGTGGCAGTATTTCGCTTGTTAAATGCTGTCCGGCTCAGTTAGGAGTCGGCCAGGATATTGTTTATCAGTTTCAGACGTTCATGTTACGGTGGTTGTCTAGTAAGCTGTCCACCTAATTCCTGTAAGTCTGTTATTCGAATGTTTATGATTAAGTTACATATTATACATTTACCCTGCTACTTTATACATTATATATACATTGTTATATTATTATTAGTATATTATATTCACATGTGAGAGTTAGCCTACTGTGTTGAGTTTTGAGTTAGCTACTGTGAGTTAGCCTACTGTGTTGAGTTAGCCTACTACTCTCAGTTCATGCTTATATTGTTTGTATCACTGCAGGGCTTCTTCATCTTTATCATTAAATTCTTAATTGACATTGAGGAGCGTATTTCTTCATGTAGAAGCCAGGCAGCCATGGTCGTCGTTGTATGCTCCGTCCCTGGCTGCGCTTCCGGAACTGAAGACGTGTCTGAAGCACTCGCCGTTGCCCTGTTGACAAATCATGGATTTGCCCATCAAAGCACATCGCCTGTCACAGCTGCGCCGGCCCCCCGAGGCCCGAAACTGGATCGGCCTAAAGTCGACGTAGGCGTATCGATTGAGGAATGGAACGTGTTCATCCGTCGTTGGGAAGTGTTCTGCACTGGCTCAGGCATAGGAGCCGCCGAGGCCCCTTTCCAATTGTTTCAGTGCGCTGGGCCTGAACTTGGTGACAGCCTGTTGAAAGTCAACCCCAACGCCGCTTCCGAACCTTTGCCACATCTAATTGCCGCCTTGCGTTCACTAGCAGTCATTCCAGTCGCCACATGTGTCCTGCGCACCGAGCTGCTCCAGTTACGCCAGGAGCGTGATGAGACATTCCGCGCCTTCACTGCCAGAGTGCGTGGGAAAGCGGAGACATGCGCCTATGTTACAGTATGTGGGTGTGGCGAGGATGTGGACTATACCGACCACATCATCCGCGACGTTCTAGTCAATGGTATCTCTGATTCGGACATTCGCCGAGAGATACTAGGGACGCCAGACATCCTTAAAATGCCAGTGAATGACGTGGTTGCACTCGTCGAAAATAAAGAGAAAGCCCGCAATGCTCTCCCGTCACCCGCCCTTTCGGCCATGTCGTCGTTCCAGCGCTTAAAAAAGAATCCACAGGCGAGCCCCACCCCGACCCCAGGCCCAGCAGACGTGGCGAAACGAGCCCTGTGCCCAGAGTGTAAGAGAACCGTTAATGGCCGTCTGCCAGCAGTCAACAGGCCGCCGTGGAGTCAGAACCGATCTCCCAGATCTCGTCGGTTCAGTCTGATGCACGCCCTGGCCAACGTCGTGGGAGTCACCGCCAACGCCATGCCCCCACGCCCATCAGACTTGAGCACCACATTTTTTCCAGGGGCGAATGGAGAAGGGCCAGGCTGAGAGACCATCCCCGAGCGCTGATCACTATCTCGGTTGACATGCCTGTCGGACCGAGTGCAGGCACCAGCGACCGTGGTTCGGTAAACGGGGCGAGGGTATCCGCCATTGTGGACACTGGCGCACAGTCGGACCTTTGGTCCCTAGAGGAGTTCATTGCCTGCGGATTCTCACGTGACGACCTGCGTCCCGTCCATCTCAGCATGTCGGCCGCCAACCGCTCCCCCATAGCTGTCTTCGCTAGACTCTCGACAGCCTCCAGCAGTGGTGGAGTGGCGTCCTGCCGCTCCATGGTGTACGTGAGCAGCTCAGTCCGGGCCATGTACCTATCCTACGAGTTGCTGCTCAACCTCGGCCTCTTGTCTATGGACTTCCCAACAGGTGACATCGTAGGGGGGCCCAACGACAAGCGTGGGTCTTACACGCCAAACCAGCCCCTGTCCGTCAATGCTACGAGGTCCACCAACTGTGGCTGCAACCCCCACAGCGCCCAGTGCTCATGTCCCCAGCGTACGGTCCCTCCGGAACGCCCTGCGGCGCTACTTTTCCCTTGCACACCAGAGAACAACAGCCAGATGAAGGATTGGCTACTCGGGAGATACGCCTAATCCACATTCAACACTTGCCCTCATCGGGCGCTGCCGTGCATGGAAGGGCCACCCATTGAAATGCATGTGGACCCCGCAGCCACGCCAAGAGCATGCCACACCGCGTCCGTTGTGCCTCTACACTGGCAACAGAGAGTCCACGATGACCTTCTCCGGGATGAGGCCCTTGGTGTCATTGAACGTGTGCCATACGGCGAACCAGTGACATGGTGCCATCGTATGGTGGTCACTCGGAAGCACGATGGCTCCCCCCGCAGGACCGTGGACCTCTCACCTCTCAACAAGTTCTGCCTAAGTGAGACTTTCGCCACCGAGTCCCCGTTCCACCTCGCACGTCGTATCCCAAAGGACACCTGGAAGACTGTCACGGACGCCTTGAATGCCTACCACAGTGTGCCCCTGCGTGAATCGGATCGTCATCTGACCACATTCATCACGCCCTTTGGCCGCTGGCGCTACACCAGGGCGCCACAAGGTTTCCTATCGTCGGGGGATGGCTACAACCGTCGTTTCGATGCGGTCCTCTCGGACTATGAGCGGAAGGAACGTTGTGTGGATGACACTATCCACTATGACACCGACCTGGAGCAGCACTGGTGGAGGACCATCGACTTCCTGACTCGTGTCGGCCGGGCAGGCATCGTGTTGAACCCGGACAAGTTTCAGTTTGCGGAGAGGAATGTCGAGTTTGCTGGCTTCAGGGTGTCAGACACTACTATCGAGCCACTCCCCAAGTACTTGGACGCTATCCGAGACATCCCCACCCCGGACTCCACGATGGATGTCAGGAGCTGGTTCGGCCTTGTCAACCAGGTGTCGAACTATGCCCAGTTGCGCGACACAATGGCTCCATTCAAGCCGTTCCTCAGCCCACACTGTAAATTCTCATGGTCACCCGAACTGGAGGAAGCCTTTCAAACGTCCAAACGTGCTATTGTTGGAGCCATCCGTGAGGGCGTGGAGATCTACGAAATGCAGAATCGCACCTGCCTCCGCCCTGACTGGTCCAGGCGCGGTATTCGTTACTTCCTGCTCCAACAACATTGTAGCTGCGCCTCAGGCATACCAGACTGCTGCCCGGGAGGATGGAGGATCACCCTCGCTGGTTCACGCTTCCTGTCCCCGGCCGAGCAGCGCTATGCGGCCATCGAAGGAGAGGCCCTAGCCGTGGCCTGGGGTCTGGAGCAAGCACGGTACTTCACGCAGGGGAGCGACAACCTCGTCGTAGTTACCGACCATAAGCCCCTGGTGAAGATCTTTGGCGACCGTACGCTAGATGAGATAACAAACTCACGCCTGTTCAGACTCAAGCAGCGTACCCTCCCATGGCGCTTCGACATTGTGCACCTGCCTGGAAAGAGCAACTATGCCGCTGACGCAACCTCAAGACATCCGTCTCCATCAGGCTCAGCGAACGGCCTCTCACTGGGATTACCGGGCGTGCCTGACGCCGTGGAGTCAGCACTTATGGCTTCCATCCGCGCTGATGCACAAGAGCTCGGAGCCGTCTCTTGGACCCTTCTTGCACGAGAAACAGCAGGTGACGCATGCCTCAGCCACCTTTTGCACCTGATCGAGCATGGAGACAGGGTTGATATGAACGACCCCGCCCTGGCAAGTCTATCACCAGTCTGTGAGTCCATTTACGCACAGGACAGCGTCCTGCTATATCACGACCGCGTCGTGGTCCCTCCATCCCACCGCGACAGCGTCCTTCGACACCTCCATGCCGTCCACCAAGGGATCTCGGCGATGGGGCAACATGCCCGTGCCATAGCCTACTGTCGAGGGATGTCAGAGGACATCCGAGCCGCCAGGTACGGATGTGCGGACTTTAACCGGAACGCTCCGTCACAAGCAGCCACGCCCCCCCTACAATCCTCACCACCGTCCACCCCATTCGAGGCAGTGTTTGCTGACTTCTTTGACTATGGAGGTCGTCACTACCTAGTTATCGGAGATCGACTATCGGGCTGGGTGGAGGTCCTATGCTCCACAGCAGGCACTGATATGGGAGGCACAGTTGGGCTGGTTCGCCACCTCCATGCGTTCTTTGGCTCCTTTGGCGTGCCGGAGGAACTTTCGAGCGACGGTGGTCCGGAGTTCACAGCAGGCCAGACACAGGACTTCCTCCGCTTGTGGGGCGTCAAACACCGTGTGTCCTCTGTCGCTTTCCCACAGTCTAACGGTAGAGCGGAAGTTGCAGTGAAGTCTGCTAAGCGCCTCCTAATGTCCAACACTGGCCCGACTGGCAGTCTTGATCATGACCGCTTTCTGCGTGCCATGATACAATTACGCAACACGCCTGACCCCGACTGCAACCTCTCACCGGCGCAGATTGTCTTTGGTCACCCCCTTCGAGGTTCGCTTTCCTTCGTCAACAGGCTTGAGAAGTTCTCGAACCCACATATCCGACCGCTCTGGCGCCAAGCATGGGCGGCAAAGGAGGATGCCCTTCGGACCCGGATGTCCCGTACCACCGAATCTCTGCAGGCTCACTCGAGGCCACTCCGCCCGCTGGCACTTGGTGAGAGGGTATTCCTCCAGAATCAGCAGGGCCAAAGCCCTAACAAGTGGGACAGGTCTGGGGTGGTGGTGGAGTCACGTGATCACGATCAGTATCGGGTTAAGGTTGATGGGTCTGGACTCCTGACTTTGCGCAACCGGCGGTTCCTCCGTGGCTACACCCCCTATGCTCCTCAGCAGCCAGCTGCTATGTCCCCTCCGCCTACGCCCCTGGTACTCCGCTCCCTACCTGTCCAACCGTACCCGGTGATGCCCCAGGGGATCGTCCAGCAGCCGGCGGATGGACCCTGTGGCGCGGCTCTGGGCTCCTCCTTGCCGGCGCCTGCTGGTGAGGCGGCCCCTGGCCTCGGGTCCCAGGGCGACCCTGCCCCCGCTGATGCCAGCCTGAACGCTTCGCTTCCAGCGTCGCAGTCGCCACTGTCGCTGCCCCGTCCTACGCGGCCTAGCCGTACAAGGGAGCCACCCAAGCACTACGAGCCCAAAACAGGCCGTTGGACGCGGGACTGAGTCCGGTTACCTATTTCAGTTTATAGCTTTCCGGACTGGGGGGGGATGAAGGGTATACCGCCGTCCACTAGGTGGCAGTATTTCGCTTGTTATGCTGTCCGGCTCAGTTAGGAGTCGGCCAGGGTATTGTTTATCAGTTTCAGACGTTCATGTAACGGTGGTTGTCTAGTAAGCTGTCCACCTAATTCCTGTAAGTCTGTTATTCTAATGTTTATGGTTAAGTTACATATTATACATTTACCCTGCGTATACTTTATACATTATATATACATTGTTATATTATTAGTAGTATATTATATTCACATGTGAGGGTTAGCCTACTGTGTTGAGTTGTGAGTTAGCTACTGTGAGTTAGCCTACTGTGTTGAGTTAGCCTACTACTCTCAGTTCATGCTTATATTGTTTGTATCACTGCAGGGCTTCTTCATCTTTGTCATTAAATTCTTGATTGACATTGAGGAGCGTATTTCTTCAGTTAATGCTAGAACAGCCATGAGGGGTCATTGGTCATTCGACCCCTGTGAGTAAAGAAAAATGTTTTCTATCTTTGCACTCGATCAAATTTCAGGACCCTCCTTTCATGACTTTACCAAGATATGTGCGTTCTTCCACCCAGTATCCTTATATTTTCAAAATCACATCAGGATAAGCTAGTATAAAGCTATTTTGCTGTTTTTCTGAGTAGGAGGCAGGCTAATTTACAAGCAGCCAACTAGTGGTCGTTGTGTGTAAATAGCAGCTTGAGCATTGTAAAGAGGGGGTCATTTGACCCCCGAGGCGGCTCTTTTAGTAAGGGGTGAGGCAATTAGAAAAGACAACAAGACTCCTCTGGGAAATTAATATTCTTCCTGCATGAGAGGAATCCAAGGATGTTATGTCTACAATAGAGTCATTAAATGGATCAGAACGGGTCCAGAGAAGAACCAGGAGGTCAAACAAAATGTAATTGTCTGCTTTGAGCCATTACTAATGTCCGCATGTAAGCCCCTCGTAAGCTTGAGGAAGCCGACGCTACTGGGCAGCAGCCATGGTGTTCCATCAGGACTGACTGAGTTCAACGCTACATCTGAGGTGTGTGGCTTTTCAGACGGCCAACAAGCACCTTCACCCTCAGTGAAGTCCTGAATAGTGTGTATGCGGAGCACACCGCTGTGGCCTCGGAGGTAAACAAACCAGAAAACCCAACCCAACAAACAAACAAACAATTCCAGAAATACCGTCCGCCTTAGAGTGGGGACTGGGCACGGAATTAAAGATGTCATTGATTTATTGATCTATCTCCGGTGCCTTATTAACAACCCATCAGCCTCCTGGGAGGAAGATAAAGAGATAAATGGGATAGACAGATGAATAGAGAGAGAGACAGAGAGAGAGAGAGAAGGTGAGGGGGAGGTGAGAGAGAGAGAGAATGTGTGAGAGCAGAGGCGTGTGTGGCTTTAATCTTGTACAAGATTTACAGTGATTTTCAACTGGCCAAATTATTAGATTCTGCCATGGCTAAGAAAAAATCGGAGAAAAGAGGAAGCTAAATTCTCCCCCGTTCTGGTAGATCCTGGGCAAAGGGGAGATTTCCTCCAAATGTTTCTGTATGTGGGGGAGATAGGGATTTGGCAGGCTCTGGAAACTTGTGCTGTAATTGGTATTGGAGTCTAATTGCGAGCACTGGGAGTAAGCCATTTTTTTGGGAGGGGGAGAGGTTGCTTTCAGCTGCATACTAAGTGGAGAGCAGTCTCGCAAGCTGGGTTCAATTAAATGATGAGGGAAGACCCACATTTCGGCACATTGCACACATCTTTCTGCTTGGCCACTTGCGGATTACAGGGCTCAGGAGTCTCAGAAGAAGAGGTGTTAGTCTGTGGTTTTTCTCCACAATCCTCTGACGTGATGAGCAGAATGAAAGGCTATTGCTTATTGATCTAGCTCTTGGCCTGATGTGACAATCAGAGCTGACATTTCTTTAGCTGACATTTCTTCAGCTGACATCATCAACAGCCTTAACAATTTCATCCCACACAGTTTGGTTTCTCCTTGACTTGGTAGTGTTCAATGATTTCCAGGCCTACTCATCGATAAAGATTCATGCTTGGCGTTGCAAGTCAGCAACAACGGCATTCTTACATACACTTAGTCGGCCCTAACAGTACATATTCTTCTTCTTATTATTATTGTTTATTTGGCAGGGACAGTGTATATCAAAGAATGCACCAGAATTAGCCAAGAAGGCTAGTTTTCATCCATAATCCCGGATGTGTCTTAGACACTCCTAGCAGGGCCAACACACATGTAGAGGAATGCCACCACCCACTGATACAAGGCTAATGACTCTCTCTCTCTCTCTGTCTTTTTCTCTCTCGTAAGACTGACAAGGCAGCAGGCGTCTCACACAGTTAGACTTCCCCTCTTGTCTTTCCAGCCCAGCGACGCTATCTCTCCTATAGCAGCTCTGAAATAATTTAGGTTTCATTTACTCTCTGCATGAGCTGAGTTGAGTCCTGCTGACACAGACAAAAGAAGCTGAAGGAAAGTAAGAGAGAAAAATGAAACCTTTGAAGTGGGTCCCCTCTGATTATATTATAGTCTAATTGCAAAGGACATTAGTGGACTTTTCTTCCTCCGGAATTTTTTTTCCTCGATGGCAACTTTTTCAGTCTGTCACGCACCAGCCTGTTTATATATGTGTGTGTGTGTGTGTGTGTGTGTGTGTGTGTGTGTGTGTGTGTGTGTGTGTGCGCGTGCGCGTGCACGTGTGCGTGTGTGTGTGTGCGCGCGCGTGTGCGTGTGTGTGTGCGCGCGCGTGTGGGTGTGGGTGTGTGCGTGCATGTGTGTGGGCGCGCGCGTGTGTGTGTGAGTGTGAGGAAACAGGGGGGCAGGTACTTCACACAATCCACAGGAGAAAATGCTGTCCTGCACGTCTTCAATAAATCAATAGTGTTTAAATAAGGATTAACATATTATTTTGCATAATTTAGGTTCACGCAGAGGTCGAAAGAGTACTGAAATATTATACTTATTATACTATACTATATTATACTTATTATACTATACTATATTATACTTATTATACTATATACTATATGTGACACAGTCTATGATGGTGACACAGTATATAATGGTGACACAGTCTATGATGACACAGTCTATGGTGACACAGTCTATGATGGTGACACAGTCTATGATGACACAGTCAATGGTGACACAGTCTATGATGGTGACACAGTCTATGATGATGACATAGTCTATGATGACACAGTCTATGGTGACACAGTCTATGATGACACGGTCTATGGTGACACAGTCTATGATGGTGACACAGTCTATGATGGTTACACAGTCTATGATGGTGACACAGTCTATGATGGTTACACAGTCTATGATGGTGACACAGTCTATGATGACACAGTCTATGATGGTGACAGTCTATGATGGTGACAGTCTATGATGGTGATACAGTCTATGATGGTGACACAGTCTATGATGACACAGTCTATGATGGTGACACAGTCTATGATGGTGACACAGTCTATGATGCTGACACAGTCTGTGATGACAGTCTATGATGCTGACACAGTCTATGGTGACACAGTCTATGATGGTGACACAGTCCATGATGGTGACACGGTCTATGATGGTGACACAGTCTATGGTGACACAGTCTATGATGGTGACACAGTCTATGGTGACACAGTCTATGATGGTGACACAGTCTATGATGGTGACACGGTCTATGATGGTGACACAGTCTATGGTGACACAGTCTATGATGGTGACACAGTCTATGATGGTGACACAGTCTATGATGGTGACACAGTCTATGGTGACACAGTCTATGATGGTGACACGGTCTATGATGGTGACACAGTCTATGGTGACACAGTCTATGGTGACACAGTCTATGGTGGTGACACAGTCTATGATGGTGACACAGTCTATGATGGTGACACAGTCTATGATGGTGACCCAGTCTATGGTGGTACAGTCTAGTCTGTGGTTATTTAATGGGGTAAGTGGAATGGAATGGAATGGACTTTATTATATATATATATTTTTTTTTTTAAGTGCCATTACGAATAGCGTATTTTCTTCCTCTTCCTTGCAACTTTTGTGAGATATCGCCTGCTAAACCGTACGACAACTCATTGACTGACCGACTAGAGAACATTGGCCTAACACACTTTTTCCCATGTCATCTGCCGGTATCACAAATGACCTTTCTGCAGTCCGTCACACGGCACCTCTTCCATGTATAAGCATATTTCTCTCCTCCTAGGAAAGCGTAATTGCTAGTGTACGCAAGGTGAAATTAACACGTGCGCAAATCAATGGCGCGGGGAAATTAGACGTGACAGCACATGCTTGAAACAAGCTGCAAGAGGAGCAGATCGTTGGAGAATAATTCCCGAAAGAAACAAAACCCCTGGCTAATATTGGTCTGTATATTTGTAATGTTTTACATCCCTGCTGCATGTATGTGCAGAATTGCAATGGGCTTTTATGTTGACAACACGGTGCAGCAGATTTCAGTCACGCTGCCGCATGCTCCTGGAACAAACTCCCTGAAGAAATCAAACGGGCCAAACCCTTAAAATATTTAAATCTAAGCTAAAAACCTTCATGTTTTTGCAGCAGTTATGATTAAACACAAACACTTCTATCAATGTCTTTCATCCATTAACTATTGTCTTATTAAATGTTTTATCTATTTTTCTTCTTATATTTGCTTTTATTCATTGCTTTTATTCATACTCTTGCTGTATTTTTGAATAATGTATGTAAAGCACTTTGATTTGCCCCTGTTGTATGAAATGTGCTATACAAATAAACTTGCCTTGAATTTGCCATTTAGGCAAAGGCCGTGATGAGAGTGAATAAGACCCCGGTGATGACTTGCGTCTTTCCCAAACCGAGCGGCAGACGTTACATCGGAGCTGGGGACGGAGGATGTGTACGTCTGCCTCTAAGGGTCAGACACTGGGTCACCACACAGCTGCAGGGCCCACCTTATTTGTTAGTGATTGTTGTTAGTTCAATCCTGAAAGGGCAGACTGAAACTAAACTCAACCATCGCTGCACTAGACTCAATATTTACAGCTGTGTTTACAGCCGGGTTCATGTTTATGCCTTCCGTGGGTTTAGGAACAGACTTTCTTTTTGGTCCTCTTATCTGTAAGCTGTCTAGGGATTACATCGCTGAAGTGTCTGCATTTGTGATTGAAAGAGAAAATACATTGCCTCTGCCGTTCGTTGAGGATATCATGTTTTAGGCCTCCGGCGATATGAATATCGTACCTCGAACTGCTTGGAGGTTACAGCATGTGCTGATATATTAGTTGTTAGTACTTTGTGTGCTTCTCTGTGTTTATGCGTTGTGTCTTATTGAGGACAGGTCAGTGACGTGGCTGTGAGGTTGCCGTGCCAACTTTGGCAGGCTTTTATCATCGTCTTACATCTCGAGACAGGAAGTGTCTTTCTTTTAACATCAGTGAATGAGAACCAGCTGCAGAGCTGTGTGTGTGGTGTGTGTGTGTGTGTGTGGTGTGTGTGTGTGTGTGTGTGTGTGTGTGTGTGTGGTGTGTGTGTGTGTGTGTGTGTGTGTGTGTGTGTGTGAGTGTGGGTATGTGTGTTTGTTTATCACGGTCTTTGTGGGAAAAATCTGACCCCAATTCCATACCACCAGACCGCCCAGCGCTCTTTTTTATTTTTCTTCTCCCTCATCATGTTTTGTTTACTCGCCCGGCCCCCCCTCCCCCTCTCCTCCTTTCCTCCGTGCGCAGACACATTTCTGACCTGGCTGCAGTGTGTGTCCCTGCGCCCCGCTGGTGTGCTTCTCTGTGTTTATCGTCCCAGCGTTTGCCCCTATAGACCCCCTCAGAGGGAGCTTGTTTTGTTTGGAGAGCCAAAAGAAAAACAGCCATGTGGAAGGCCCCCCCCCCCCGCCCCCAACCCGCGACTGGACCCCAGATGGGCCTCGGGAATTCAGTATAGAGGAAAAGTGCAACCTGGGCAGAGAGAGAGAGAGAGAGAGAGAGAGAGAGGAGAGAGAGAGAGAGAGAGAGAGAGAGAGAGAGAGAGAGAGAGAGAGAGAGAGAGAGAGAGAGAGAGAGAGAGAGAGAGAGAGAGAGAGAGACAGGATGGCGGATGTCAAATTGAATCTTTTTTTTCTTCTGTTACACAAACAGCCTCTCTCTCTCTCTCTCTCTCTAGTGATGGCAGGCAACCAGGAGTCCAGGAGCGACCCAGAGGCGATGGGCTGAACCATGTGACCACGCCGTAGACCGAGGAGGCTAAGGCCCACAGGGTCTAGGAGCCAGGGGATGTTGGATTTTGAAATAGTAAGCTACCCAGACTGTACAAAGATTCCAGACAACAACGTCTGAGAGCCACAGCTTCTCTCCTCAGTAAAAAAAAATCTATGAGACTGAAAGACTAGCTTCCTGCTCACAGACCATGTGACTCAAGCAAGAGTCCCTCCACCCTTCTAGGTTGGGCTTTTTTTCTGTCATCATTTTCTCTCATCTTTCTCTCATCCTGTCATCTTTTTTATTTTATTTTTTACCCTCACTTTTTAGTAGTTTTGTTCCACCTAGGGTGAAGGGAAGTGTGTATTCAGAGTTGTCAGGGAGAGTTCCCTACTCCGCCACCACATCTATTCCGTGTGACTGATGGGTCGAAGCCCTTGCCGCTCACTCGATGTGTCACATAGCGGAAGACGAACGGGAGGAAGAGTCTTTAGAAAGAGAACGCCGGTCTGGAGGGAGAATGGTTTGCTTCCAGAGAATGATTCGTAACGTCAACTGTCCACGGAGTTAGATAGTGACACATCTATCTATCTCTGTCTCTCGGACCTAAAAACCTTTAGCTATGGAATTGTGTTAACATCCTAATAGTGTCCTATCCTCACCCTTGAGTCATTAGAAGCACTTTAGTCATCATGATAACATTTATTCGCATCATGTCATGTGATATCCCATTCTGAAAATAGCAGTTGAGCATTAGCCGTGGTTGCTGCATTAGTGGGAGAAATGGTATTAGCAGAGAGATGGACTATTAGTCCCTAATGATGACATGTTTGTGCTCCCTCTCGTCTCCTTCCCCCCCCCTCTTCCCCTCTGCTCTGAGAGACTAAACCGCCTTGGAGAGTGAGCTCTGAGCCCTATATTGGATGCGTCTGTGTGTTCTCCTAATGTATTCCTCCCTAAACCACTTTAAAAGGTTCCCAGACACAGACACAGCCTCATGGCGGTATGCTTGCAATTACTTCCAACAATGTGACTTTAAGCCATGTCTAGGGGCGAAGTGGGTTTTTGAAGACGGAGCTTTGAATCATTACAGCGGGGATGCGAAAGACAGAGACAGCTGTTCCTCATTGAAGACTTTCCCCTTTGTGTGACTGGCACAACAGAGGATTATGTTTCTGTGAGTTGTTTGACTGTCATCGCGTCGTATTTCTTAAATTGTGAAATAGTTTGACAGTGCGACAACTTAACGGGTGCAAAGGTGGACTCGACAAAAAGTTTTTGTTGGCGATGCCTAGAGGGTTTCCGACATCAATCTAAAACACATTTTCACAATCCAAAAGCCTGCGTCAAATACTGTGTCGCGTTGTATAAAGTGTATCGATCGAGTGTACTGACACAGCGATGATGTGAACACATGTTCTAACCCTCAGGTGATCTTAGAGGTGTATGGACTTCTAATCAGCTCTGAGTCAGAGTCATAGTGAAGACAACCTCAGTGTACAAACGCAGCCCGTCCTCTGATTTCCACCTCCACCAGCGTCCCCTGTAAAAGGGTGAACATTGGTCTTATTCCATTCCATGCATTACAACAACAAGCCCGTCCTCGTGATTTCTACCTCTGCCAGCCTCCGCTGTTTAAACTAGAACAGCTGTGCCTCTTTTACCTACTAAAAGAGCCGGCTCTTTACAATGCTCAATCTTCAAGCTCAAAAATGGCAAAATAGCTTTTATACTAGCTTATCCTGATGTGATTTTGAAAATGTAAGGATACCGGTTGGTAGAATGCACATATCTAGGAAAAAGTCATGAAAGGAGGGTCCTGAAATTTGATCGAATGCAAAGATATAACATTTTTCTTTACTCACAGGGGGTCAAATGACCGATGACCCCTAGCAGCTGTTCTAGTGTTAAACGGCGAGCGTTGGCGTTAATGGCGTTAGCCTTACCTAGCCGCAGGGTGAGGTTGACGGAGGAGGGGTGCTGGACACCATAGAACATCGACTGGCTCTGCCACCAGGTGGGCTCGTCCTCCGTGTTGAAGTCGTTCAGCAGGTCGGCGCCGTGGCTGAGGGCCGGGTCGGAGGCGTCGCAGCGGTGGCAGGAACGTGTGGAGCCCGTCTGCATGCAGTACTCCTCCGGCGGGGAGCCGCACGCGTTGGAGGCGTCCATGCTGTGGTTGAACGCCGCGTTCTCAAACCTGGGCATGCAGCGGCTCGGGGCGCCATCTGGATGGTCGGAGCAGGAGTCCATGGCCCCCAGGACCCCCGGGGTGAGGCATTGGACCAGGAGGAGGAGGGTGAGGAGGAGAGAGCGGGGGATCTGTGGTGGAGTATCCATTTTTACTGACACTCTTGTACAGAGTCACACCTAAGGTAAAAACGGACTCACACACATACGCGTACAGTACATGCGTACGTACACACACACACACCAGGCGAGCACGCACGCACGCACGCACGCACCCACACACACACACACACACACACACACACCCCCACACACACACACACACACACACACACACACAGACAGACCTTCACACTAGAAGAGTAATCCCCCCATATATACTCTCTTTTCTCAGGCCCTGTGTCCTTGGTGCCTTCTTTCTCTCTCTCTGTCTCTCTCTCTCTCTCTTTCACTCTCTTTCCTTTTTCCCCTTTCTTCTCCAACATGTGTTTCCCCTTCTGTGAAACTACAGAGAAGTTACCCAGGGAACCCCACTCGCCAGGGATAGGATGAGAGAGTCAGGGGAGGGGAGGAACGACAGAGGGAGGGAGGGGGGGGGTAAAGAGGAGAGAATCCGGAGCTTGGAAACTTCCCCACCTACTGGTCACAACGAGAAGCGCAGAGTCACCAGGGGAATCTGCAGAGAGAACAATTGAATCAGATGGAAGAGGAGAAAAAAAACAAGTGTGATAGCCGTTGAATTACACTTTGAATAATGTAGCAGGCAGGACAGAGGCTGTTCAACTTCACGGGCGCATCGTGCCTGGAAGGCGAGCACCCAGGCGCCTGTGCCACTTATGGTGAAATGCAATCTCATCGTTATGGTGATGAATGTTTTGGCGGTTAGCATCGCAGCAGGGAGTTCTGGTAAATGCTGACTACAGCGAAGGAAGTTCACAACCAACCTGCAGCAGGCCAAAAGTGCCTCCTTATAACGCTCTCTAAATGCCGCTAAAAGCTCTCTGCGCTTCCAAGGGACACTTAGAGAGAAAAAGGGGGGAGGGACATTCAAGAATTTCAAAGGAAAGTGAGCGAAATTGGATTGGCTATTTTTCCTTATCTACTACCGTTCGACAAGTGGCCCGATTTTAATTTAATTTTTTTCTTTTTTCATTTTTCTTTTTTCCATCAAAAGTTTCCGATACGATGATGAAAAATCTTTTTTCGGGCAAATGGTCAGTGAACACTATGAGTTTGGTGATGAGTCATAGTGGGAATAGAGTGAACCTCTGTATGAGTGAAATGGATGACATTAGCAGTCACAAAAGACAGGTTGAGAAAGAGTGTGTGATATGAATGGAGAGACGGACAAAAGGATTGAGCGGAAAGAGAGAAGGAGGCTGATGAGACTGTAAGAGCGCTGTAGGAGAAAAGAGAGAGAGACTGTGAAAGAGAGGGAGGAAATAAAAAAAAAAGACTTGGAAATATGTATGGCTGCAAGGAATCTGTGTGTGTGCGTGTGTGCGTGAGAGAGAGAGAGAGAGAGAGAGAGAGAGAGAGAGAGAGAGAGAGAGAGAGAGAGAGAGAGAGAAAATGCAGAGAAGCCGTGTGGATGTAGGCGTTTTGGACTCTGTAGATTTATGATCCTGAGGGATCTACAGCCCGGCCCAGCCCAGCCCATATCTCCTTGTGATTGCTCTAATTTATTAGGGCTCTGTCACGGCTCAGGCAGGGTACATTGTAAAGGGGACCACATCAATTTGCAGTGAAATCCTCCTCTGACTGCAGGCGAGAGGAGAGGATGGTTTGAATTGGGTTTGACTGCCTGCGGTTCCCCTAATATGATGAGAGAGAGACTAATGCCTCTGCAAGTTGGGTTATATTCAACATGGGGGGGGTGCATTACACCCCTTCTCTATGTGCAACTGTTTATTTGTATTGTGTGTTATTTGTATGATTTGTATTTGTGCACGCGTCTGTCTGTGTGTGCGTGTGTGTGTGTGTGAGCAGTGTGTTCATAATCAGAACAAGTGGGTTGGTTAGTTATTGCATGTGTTCATACTGTATGGATGTCAGTATATGCTTCTGTGTTTGTGGAGCTACAGTGTATGACTGATGTGATTGGTTGATTGCTATCTATTTAAGTGTCATTGAACCCAGGGCTAATAAGAGACTCATATTAGAATAAACATGTGTTCACACTTATCTGATTTTGTTTTAAAGCGAAACACAAAAACAAAAACACAGATAGGAGCAAAAGACAATTGGACTACTGCTCGGCTTTCCATAAATCAGTATGTGAATAACATTATTTTGGACAGCGGTCTTGAGAACAACAGATGTCTGGTTAGGTCAGAGAAAAAGAACCACATATTTTATTCACCCCTGAGAAAAATCATCCAACGTAATTTTTTTACCTGTGACAGAATAACTCTTACGACAGCAACAGTGGTCACAACAAAAAGGGGAGTCCACACATGATCAAGGGTTAAAGTCATATCTTTATTTACGTAAAGAATAAACAATATAAGAGTGTAAGGCGACGTCTCTAATAATCAGTAGTGTGTGTAGTGTGTGGATGAATGAATGGGTGTTGTGGGATGTTGTAGGATTTGAACAAAACAAAAAGGATACAAAACCAGAAGCCAACCTGGCCATGGGAGAAGAGAGACCAAAATTGCTGATGGAATTAACCCTATAAAGCCTGTAAGCCACACATGCACAGGGGAAACACTTTAACAACGGCTCTCCCAGCCCTGCCCACACTGGCTCCCTGAACCAGATAGGCAGCCAACAGGGAAACCAGCTGACAGAGAGAGAGGGAGAGAGGGAGAGAGAGAGAGAGGGGGGAGAGAGAGAGAGAGAGACGGGGGGAGAGAGAGAGAGACGGGGGGAGAGAGAGAGAGAGAGAGGGGGAGAGGGAGAGAGAGAGAGGGAGAGAGAGGGGGAGAGAGAGAGAGAGGGAGAGAGAGAGAGAGAGAGGGTGCAGAGGAACAAATTCCAAGGTGCAGGGAACACATTTAAAAAAGAAAAAAAAAGAAGCTCCAAAATAGGCCACAGCATTCTAACTTCAAAGTCTAGGCATATTTTTGAGACAGGCTAAATGAGCTCAGCGTGTGGTAGAGACGGAAGCGAGGGAGAGCCCGCTTTTGACACCCCAGGGTAGAAGTGCTGCCCCCCACCGCCCCCCAGCGCCCCCCCCCCCCCCAGCGCCCCCCCCCCCCCCGCGCACGCTGGGCGGTAACCGTATAGCCCACAGCAGCACACCTGAAGTCATACTGATGGCCTAAGACTCCGTTGGACAAAAAACAGCACTGCTGCTAGTAAACTGCTCTGCGTCCACATTCATTCATAGCACATAAATAAAGAAATTACCGTGTGTGTGTCTGTGCGTGTGTGTGTATGCGTGTGTGTGTGACCTCCCTATCCGCTTTCCATATCCCCCCCTCCCCTCCCTCCACCTCTCTCCCTCCCTCACTTCCCATCTCTTCCTCCCACAAGCCCACCCCCCCTCCCTCACCTGAAACTCTCACACAGATAAATGCTGCAGTCTGTCTGAGACGCTCTGCGTTTGTGTTGCAGAGCAGCCTTGGCAGTGTTCCGGCGTGGGGCTTTTAGGGATGATGTGATGTGTCCTAGCGATGAGATGCGCTTTCATCCAGTCACGGCTGTCACCTCTTCACTTAGCCATGCAGGAGGCTGCCGCCACGCACCCCCGAGGGAATCTGCGATCCGACTAGGTAATGAGCTACTCCGTTACGCAACTCTACATATCCTGTCAGAGAAAACGATGATGCGACGGCACACCTTCGACGGTACGGAGCGTCGACGTTGTCACCAAACCCGCAGAACACTATCACTAAGCGTTGCCACGCCCGTTCTACTGTAGAACAACTCTCCCGCGTTCTAACGGAACACTGCCATGTTACAATGCTACCCAAACCTCATTTACTCCACTCACATGGAGATGAATGTGATGATATCCTGTCTGGGCTAACTTTAACACTGCTATTCTGTTCTCTGTGTGTGTGTGTGTGTGTGTGTGTGTGTGTGTGTGTGTGTGTGTGTGTGTGTGTGTGGGTCACGGTGTGTGACGGTGTGTGACATCTGTATTACAGTGTGTCACTCTGCCTTGGCAGTGATTGTTTGGTCCTGTGTTGCATGGCATGCCTGCTGTGACCACGCTGTTTTTATCTGCGCTCCGCTTTGGTAGTGTTAATGGATTTTCCAAGGTTCAGAACACACGCTCGCACACACACACACACACACACACACACAGACACACAGACACACACACACACACACATGAACACACTCATGCACGCATGCACACACGCACACACAAACACACACACACAAACACACACACACACACACACAGACACACACACGGACATGCACACACTCATGCACGCATGCACACACGCACACACACACACACACACACACACACACACACACACGTCACTTTTCAACGTTAAACTGAAAAAACCCTCAAAAAGCTGTTCTGTTTCTATAACAACTCCTTTCTATTTCACAATCGCTCAAGTTTAGTTGGCCGACACAATTGACCATCATTCATTCTCTGGACATGTTTGAGTGTATTTCATGAAGGACATTGTTTGAGTGTATTTCATGAAGGACATTGTTCCAGGAAAGTTTCTGACGAGGTCAAAGAAAAGGAAAAAAAACAGTGTCAAATGTGTGCCTGCTGCAATTCCAACACATGTTACCGGTTACCCAGGAAACACTGTCGGACCTCAATCCGTTACTTTGGTTTCACTTTTAGGGCTTTCCTACCGCCAAGGAACTGTTCCGGTTCGCGTTCGCGAGCCATGTCTGGAACCGGCCGGCGCGTTCTGACCGAAAATAAATTGGTTCGGAGCCTGAAAAGTTGGTTCACAGCGGGAACCAGAAAATAGTGGTTCTCAAGCAGGAACCAAAACATAGAGCAGTCACGTCGTCAGTGGGTGTGTCATATTCTAGGCTGCAAAGACCAGCAAGAAAGAAGGAGACAAAATGTAATCTAATCTAAATCTAATCATTAGTGATCAAAACAATATCAAAAGTTTCATCATTCTCTCTATCTTCCTTAAATGCTCAGCAAACACACACATGCATGCAAACGCAAACTTCTTAAGCCATTGAGCAGCTGGTTAGTAAGAGAACGTGTGTAGAAAGTGTATTTTGTTTAGTTTCATAGAAAATAGTGTTTATTTCACATACTGTAGTGGAAGATATTATCCTCATTTCCAGTGAAGTACCTGCCATCTAGTTGGAACATTTTTGTTTATCCCGCCCCTTCATCACCCAGCGTTGATGACGCGGATGCTTCCGGTTACACTGGTTCGCCAGACTGCACCAAGGTTGGAAGGTTCCAGAACAGGAACGGGAGTGGTTCCATGGCGGTGTGAAAGCCCTGTTTGTGTGGCCAGCGTAGTCATCCATGCGTTTCTGGTGCCTACTGTCATTTGCTATTTTTGTTTTGCTTTCACATTTATATTCAGATTCTCTCCGCGTTGACCCACCGGGTCACACAATGGAGGGAGGGAGGGAGGGAGGTATAGCTCCATCTCTCTCTCTCTCTCTCTCTCTCTCTCTCTCTCTCTCTCTCTCTCTCTCTCTCTCTCTCTCTCTCTCTCTCTCTCTCTCTCTCTCTCTCTCTCTCCTCCGTCCTCCCTCTCTCTCCTTGCTCCCACCGTCCCCGGGTTTAGCAATTAGCTTGACTGTTGATTAAAAAAGGGCAACGGAGAGAAAGACGAGGTCCAGCAATTACCCTGCGTATTAATCCCCCTAGAACGACTCGATTAGAATGCTCCCTGCTCCCCCTGCTCCCCCTGCTTCAACTTTGAACATTTCAATATGACTCTATATGAGATTTCCACACTGCGCATTTGACACTTTTAATCTGGCCCAGACTGGCCACCCGTAGTTTTGTGGCGGGTGAAGCCGTTTTGTAAGTGTCACCGACGTGTGTGTTCGCCCCCCCCTCCCCCTGGGTAACTCTCCAAATGGTAAATGGACAGCACTTATATATCGCCCAGATCGGTGGTTTGAACCCCGGCTGGCGAGGTGTCCTTGGGCAAGACACCAAACCCCCAAATTGCTCCCAAACGAGTGGGCCCGCGCCTTGCGTGGTAGATTGCCGCCATTGGTGCGTGAATGTGTGTGTGTGTGAGTGTGTGAAATGGGTGAAAGCGCTTTGGAATAAGTCAGTCCGTTTAACCATTTTAGATGACGGAAGAAGGATCCCAAAATCTCTTCGGTCCAACCATGGGGCTTCTCACAGATATGGAGTAGGTACCCAGAGCTTTTCATGATCACGTGACCCATGGGAACAGTAATGGCGCTTTTCCATCAGCGGCCCGGGTCGCTTCGGCTCGGTTCGGGTCGGGTCGGGTCGGGTCGCTTCGGCCCGCTTTTGAACAGTTCTGGTTTTCCACTATACACAACAGACCAGGAACTAGTAGGAGGAGTAGGAGATAGTAGGCGGAGTTACGCGTCATAAAAGCGCGCCATGGTGGTGACGTATATTTTCACGAGACACAACACAGCCACAACAACAGCAACATGGAGGAACTTGAAGCTATCGTATGCCTTTCCCTCGGCATGTGGTATATTATTAACCGTGGTTTTTTGGAGAGAAAGAGAAAGAGAGAGAGGAAGCTATGTACACATAATAAAGTCATGTTTTTTGAACCCTTAAAACCACTGCCTTCACTTGTCTGCTTTATGAACTGTAGTATCATTGTGTGCGGACAAACACGGTGCCCTTTGCGGGTTAATAACTTCGGTTTACCGTGGGTTAGGATAACAATTCAAACGTGTCCGGATAGGGGAGAGGACAGGGAATCCAAAACCATTTGAATGGTGTCGATCAGGGGCGGCGCTAGGGGGTGGCTACTTAGGCTCAAGCCCCGGATGTTTTCTGAAAAGCCCCGAATGTTTTACTTAAAAAAAAAAAAAAACTCTCGTGAGTAACGTGCAGTACCGGAGTCCAACAGAGAGGCAGCAGCTGCGTGACATTAGCCTGCGTACTGCGTAGCCTGCCCTGCCCTGAAGAAGAAGTGATCTCAATCAGTGCCTGACAAAATTGTAAGGATGGATATCCCAAAGTTTTTTTCAACAAAACAAGCGCCTTGTTGCAGCAGCAGCAGTATCAGCAGCTGACAACAATGACATCACCAGCAGTGATGACATAGATGATGTTTCAGGTTTGTGAATCTTATTAGAAAGGTGACTGACTCACTGACACTACTTTTCCGGTTTGCTAATGCTAGCTGGCTATCATAACATAACGTTATGTTATAATGAAAATGAAACATAGCAAGGTACTGTTACGGTACATGGTAAGAAATCAAACAAAGGATAATACTTATACAAATAAAGTGAATAACAGGCTGATAGTCTTTGATATCTGTACTCTGGTTGACTGAGTAACAAGTGAAAAAGAATGATGTAACGTTAATGTTACAGCTAGTAAACATGGAGTAACAACATTAAGTATGCCCTTATGGTAGTCTGTATGTATACAGAACATGACTCAAATCTATCCTAAGATGTAACGCTAACTAATTAAGTTTGTTTAATGTCCCAGGGGGGATTTGATTTCACAGTACTATACACAGGCCAACAATACATGTAATATATCCTCATATAACACAGGACAAGACTCTAAATACAATATAAGTGGTGAGCACAGAGTCTGCCCTGATATACATACTGTAACATAACTAGCCTCAGCCCATCAATTATGTAATTCTATACAAATATAAATGATGGTGACTGACAGGGGGAGCTACGTGTGCTGACCTCCCTCTGTGCCCAGAACCACCACAATTAGTTTGCTTCATTAAAGGGTGTGAATGTATATGTGTTCTCCAATGCCTTTTGTCCGCTTTAAGGTGGTGGTAAGTTGAAGGTTGAAGGCAAATTTTTCCGGCGCGCTCTGCGCGCACATTATATTCTCCCTCTGGGCTAAGCCCCGGATCTCCTACGATCCAAAATCCGCCCCTGGTGTCGATCCTACACTCCTATCACCGTCGACACAGCGCGGCAGCGAATTCCCTGTTAAAACGATTCTCTCCCCCCGCTGTCAACAGGAATTTCATCCAGCTGGCGCGGTGCTGCACTCTCTCTATTTCGGGCTAAACTGTGCAGTGTAGCCGGCGTCCTGGTTCCTCCAGCAACCGGACACTTCCATAAATAACAACAAATATGTCATATGTAAATATGTATAATACCACGTTGTTGTGTCCTGTTTATACCGCCAGTGGGCGCTAGTATGCTAGTGATGTATGCAGTGACGGAAGTGATGTATGCACTGACGGATGTTAAGAAGAGGGAGTTGAATAAACCTGCGAAGTGAACAGCAGCTGCGTGTCTCCCGGTCTCATTCTTTCCTAACTACTTTCTTACTACAGAATACCACATTTTTGGCGACGAGGATGGCTATTTCCGTACCCTTACCTACACCGTTCATGCCTGTGCCATGCGAACCTGCTATTTCTTTTCCTACTTGGTTGAGAATGTTTGAAAATTACATGCTCGTAATTGATGCTACCGGAGAAAAATGGCCGGAGGAAAGAAAGCGCGCGGTTCTTCTCCATGCACTTGGGACCGAAGGACAAAGACTGTTCTACACTCTAAAGGATACGGGTGTTACCTACACTTCTGCCGTGGATGGACTGAAAAAGTACTTTGTTCCTAAGGTGAATGTGATTGCTGAACGTCACAAATTTCGACAGAGAGCTCAGGGTCCTGACGAGACGGTTAATCAGTTCCTTGCTTCATTACGCGAGCTAGCTGCAGCTTGTGAATTTGGTGCCATGGAGGAACAAATTATTCGTGATCAACTGATTGAGCGTGTTGCTAATACACGCATACGAGACAGACTTTTGCTTGAATCGGACTTGTCTCTGGACAAAGCTACTTCAATGGCCTTACAAATCGAGGCTGGACTACGGAACTCCAACGTTCTCTCTGGAGCTACAGCTTCGGTGAGAGCCATCGAGAAACAGCCGACGAGGAGGAGTTTCGACAAGGGCAAGAAGAAAGCTCCGACGACGACTGCACCTGCCACGGTCTACAGCCAGCCAGCTACAACTGGGAATCAGCGCGCCTGCTTCCGATGCGGATCCACAGGACACTTAGCTAACAAGCCTACATGCCCGGCGGTTAAGGTGACTTGCAATACATGCGGAAAAGTTGGACATTTTTCCAAGGTGTGTAGATCGGCTCAAAAAGAGGTGCGTGAGGTAGTGGTGAATGACGTTACTGTGCTTTACATGCAGGGGGCCGTCGTGAATGATAAAATTATGTGTACTGTACGAGTTGATGCAAATTATCATTCCCATGATGTTGAGCTGATAGTGGATACAGGCTCATCTGTTTCTATTATTCCAGAGAGTACTTACCAGACACTTTTCCATACATGTGTCCTTGCTGAGTCTACAGTGAATCTGCTTACTTACTCCAGAGAGAAAATTCCTGTTAAAGGTTGCATGCATGCTACAGTTGTTCATAATGGACATTCAGTTACAGGTTCATTGATAGTGGTTGAATCAGGAAATGCATTGCTGGGACTAGATTTATTTGTAGCATTGCAGATGTGCATTGAGGGTAACAAAATTATTACTGTTAGCTCTGCTAGCTCTCCTACTGTGCTCCGAGCACCTACTGTACAGAGTACCACTCCACAGACCGAACCAGAGGTTCTAGTACAGGAGTTAGGGTGTGCAAAAGGTTTTATGCACAAAATACAGGTTAAATCAGATGCTGTGCCAGTACAGCAGAAACTGAGGAGGCTTCCGTTCTCAGTGAGGCAGGCTGTGACCGATGAGCTCGCAGATCTACAGGAAAAAGGCGTTATAGAACGTATAGACGCATCTCCATGGGTTTCCCCTATAGTTGTGACCCAGAGAAAGGGGGGAGGAAAGCCTCGCCTGTGTGTTGACCTCAGAGAACCTAATAAGGCAATCATCAGTGACTGTCATCCCTTACCGCACATGGATGAAATGTTCGCTGAGCTCCGTGGAGCCACAGTCTTTTCTACTATAGACTTAGCCTCTGCTTATCACCAGTTGCCATTGCATCCAGATAGCCGTGATTTAACTGCGTTTATCACGCATGAGGGTCTCTTTCGTTTCTGCCGAGTGCCATTTGGCCTCGCTTCTGCTCCTTCAGCTTTTCAGAAAATGATGTCGACTGTACTGACAGGCCTGCCAGGCGTACAGGCCTACCTGGATGATGTGATTTGCTACGGCATCACACAGCAGGATCACGATGTCAGCCTACGGAGAGTGCTACATGCTCTAAATGAAGTGGGACTTAAACTGAACATGCACAAGTGTAAGTTCAACCAGAAAGCTCTGCGCTTCCTGGGCCACACTGTGTCCAAAGATGGTCTTCATCCTGACCAAGACGGGGTCAGTGCTGTGGCGAACGCGCCTGCCCCGCACGACACATCCTCCCTGCGGTCCTTCCTAGGACTTGCATCGTGGTATAGTAAAGTCATACCTGACTTCTCTACTGTGGTGGAACCGCTACGTGCTACACTCAGGGAATCTACTGACACTAAGTTTGAATGGACAGCGGATGCAGAGTCCAGTTTTACTGAGGTTAAGAGACTGATTACTGAGAGTCCTACCTTAGCATTATATGATCCTGAGTTACCTACTTATGTCACTACCGATGCTTCTAACTATGGATTGGGGGCTGTAATGAGCCAGATTCACCCAGACAAAACAGAGAGAACCATAGCTTTTGCGTCCAGGACACTTTCTCCTGCAGAGAGAAAGTACTCTACCGTCGAGCGTGAGGCGCTGGCATGCGTTTGGGCGGTGGAAAGGTGGAGAACCTACCTGTGGGGACATCGTTTTGTCCTACGCACAGACCACCAAGCGTTGACAACCCTACTCACTTCCAGGGGTACGGGTCGCGCAGGTCTGAGAATAGCGAGATGGTCTGCACGTCTACTATGCTTTACTTATGATGTCACTTACCATCCAGGGAAACGTAATGTGACTGCTGACTGCTTGTCCAGACTCCCTCTGCCTTCGACAGGAGAGGTGGAGGAGGAGCCAGACATGGTGGCTACTGTGTTCACAGGTTCCTCACATGCCATATCTGTGACCGAGTTCACTGCTGCCTGTGAGGCCTGTCCTGAACTGACTCAACTGAGACAGCAGATACAGAAAGGTTGGCCAAAATGCAGTAAGAATGTGACAAAGGAACTTGCTCCATATTTTAGAGTGAGAGATGAACTGGCTGTGGATGAACTACTTGTCATGAGAGGCCCCGACCGTGTGGTGGTTCCTACTACACTATGGTCTAAAGTTGTAAATTTAGCTCATGAAGCGCATCAGGGAATAGTGCGTACTAAACAGAGACTACGAGAGCTATATTGGTGGCCGCAAATGGACAGATGTGTCCAGACATTAGTAGGCTCATGTGTACCCTGTCAATACAATGACAAAACAGCCAAAACTGCGCCTGCACCACTTACCCCAGTGGAACTGCCAGGTGGACCATGGGAGAAGGTGGCCATTGACATTGTTGGTCCCTTTGACTGTGCGACATGGGACTGCCGTTATGCTATTACACTCACAGACTATTACAGTAAGTGGCCAGAGGTGGCGTTTGTCTCTACTGTAACTACAGAGGCGGTTATTAGCTTCTTGACTACAGTGTTTAGTCGTGAAGGTAACCCTTCCTTCCTGGTCTCTGACAACGGATGTCAGTTTACCTCCCATGCTTTTGCAAGCTTTCTGGGAGAGAGAGAGATAAAGCACCTGCGTTCCAGTGTTTATTATCCAAGAGCCAACGGGGCTATTGAGAGATTTAATCGAGTTCTCAAAGAGTGTATTCAGACGGCTGAGAGAATGCACAAGCCATGGAAACATGCAGTAACAGAGTTCTTACTGAACTATCGCGCTACGCCGCATGCTACTACAGGAGCTACTCCCTTTGAGTTGCTGAGGAACAGAAAGATGCGTACAAAACTAAATGTCCTCCCTGTCTCACAACAAATTAAGTCACATGAGAAAGTGCAGGAGACAGTGAGACGCAAGCAACAGGAGAGTAAGGAGTACACAGACAGAATGAGGGGAGCGAAAGTGCCCATGTTCCAAGTGAATGACACCGTACGTGTCCGCAGACCGGAGCATGTAAAAAAGGGATCATCAAGATTCACAGAACCGCTGACAGTAGTTAGTAAAGCAGGACAGAATACATACCTGCTCAGTGATGGTCGAAAATGGAATGCATCCAAGCTTACACGCTTCCCCAAGGATGCTCTGGCTGGCACCAGTGGTGAAAAGGAGATTGAGCTAGAGGAGTTCATGGTGCCCGAAACAGAGAATGTGTTTAATGAACCAGGTCCAAGAAGGAACCTTAGAGTCAGAAACCCACCTAGGTGGCTGGTAGACTTTGTGCCGTAGAGAACGTACTAAAAGGGTAGGATAGAACACGGTTCTTACTTAGTACAAAAAGGTCCTACAATGCAATGACAAAAGTGAATGTTCATTTCATGTTTCACTGTCATAAACTGTTTATTGTTGTTATTCATGCTGCTGATTAATTCATTTTCATTTCCTTAGTTTTCATTTTATTTCAATTGTACTGACACCAGTCTACAGAATATTGCATTCTTTGAGCACTGTAATTCCTTTAAGAAAGGGGGAAATGTTGTGTCCTGTTTATACCGCCAGTGGGCGCTAGTATGCTAGTGATGTATGCAGTGACGGAAGTGATGTATGCACTGACGGATGTTAAGAAGAGGGAGTTGAATAAACCTGCGAAGTGAACAGCAGCTGCGTGTCTCCCGGTCTCATTCTTTCCTAACTACTTTCTTACTACAGAATACCACACACGTTCATTGATAAAATGACGCCAGGGATGGAAAGGGGTGATGGCAGTTTTAGAAGGGGGATGATGAAGCTCTGGACTATGGAACGGCACAGCACAGCACAACGGGGGGAAATGCGATAAGAATTATGTCGAAATGCAGCACCATCATGCACAGATCAGCCTTAAAGCATGTAAAGTTAGATATATAACGTTATACAGGGAGCGATGTATTTCTACGGAAAGGCTGATAGATTGTAGAATCTTCTTGTCGGTAAAACGATGGAATCAATCTATTGAGGATTGTGATCTTAAATGCGTTGTGTCATCTCAGGATAGATTAGGTGCACAGCATACACGATTTGACAAGGAAATAGGATGTTCAACACGGGTCGGAATCTCTGTACAGTTCAACTGTTCAAAAGGTGCAACTTCTCTGCTTTCAGAAACTCTTTGAATTTTTTAGATTGGGCATATATTTCACGAATTACGATAGTTTGAATCCGCTGTAGACAGCTCCGGTGTCGGAGCAAGACTATCGGCATTAGTCAAATACATGCTCACATCCAGTCATCCGCTCACTGCTCTCCATCAAAAATGGCACATCCATCAATAATATTACACAATAACAACTGCTCTGATTAGATTGCTTAGATTGTTTAATACATCAACGGGGGGAAAAGCGAGATGAACTCGCGAGTATCAATGCTTCATTGAACGGAAAGTCCTATCTATCCCATTCAAAGTGTTTTAGCCTTCCCCCTTTCCACTGGTAATAAGGAATTGGCAAGAATAGATCGATATAAATAGATCAACATAATGCAGCACTATCATGCACAGATCAGCCTTAAAACATGTAACGTTAGATATATAACCGAGCGATGTATTTCTACGGAAAGGCTGACT
>NC_137689.1:43389912-43412412 GCF_963989245.1 Nansenia antarctica | reverse complement strand
AGCTACAATGCAAGGCGCCGGCCCGCTCATTGGGAGCAATTTGGAGTTAAGTGTCTTGCCCAAGGACACCTCGACATGTGGCCAATCTGCCAACCTTGCGATCATCACCTCCACTACCTCCTGTGCCACAGCCTTGGTGGTATTGGTGGCATGTGGTTGTATTGTGTTGTATAGTATTGTGCTGTTTCCTTGGCATCTCTCCTATGTGTCAGGGAAGACACACACGAGGGGATAGGAGAGAAACGCACTCCTGTGTATCGCTAAACGGGCTGCTAATGAGCCGGAGAAGATGTTCGGTCAAGTTGGCGTAGGAGGCTGTTATTGCAGCTGAGGGGTGGAGGGTGGCTGAGTGATTATCCCTAACGGATGTTGCTGATACGTCGGCCCACATTATCCCTTATCCCACCCTGCTCATAACTGTGTTGTCGGTTCGTTTTTTACACACACACATACACATACACTCAGACACACACTCAGACACACACACACACACACACACACACACACACACACACACACACTTTGATCAGGGGTTAGATGTTTACACTGGCTCATGAGCGATGGGACCCTTTTTTCCAGGGAGAGGCAGCACAGGGACTGATCATTTACCCAGGATTAAACCAGCTCTAGATAATCCTGCCTGACATTACTTTCTCTCCCCTCCCCCCCCCCCCCCCTTTCCACAATGCCCTCTCTCACTCTGCCTCCCCAACACAGCCCCACTATTTCTATCCATACTATTATCCTTCCTCCAGATCCTCCTCTCCCTCTCTTTCTCTCTCTCTCTCTCGTTCTCTTTCACTCACTCCAAACTCTGTCTCTCTCTTTCACTCTCTCTCTCTCGTTCTCTTTCACTCACTCCAAACTCCGTCTCTCTCTTTCTCTCTCTCTCTCGTTCTCTTTCACTCACTCCAAACTCTGTCTCTCTCTTTCTCTCTCTCTCTCTCTCGTTCTCTTTCACTCACTCCAAACTCTCTCTCTCTCTCTCTCTCTCTCTCTCTCTCTCTCTCTCTCTCTCTTTCTCTCTCTATCTCTCTCGTTCTCTTTCACTCACTCTAAACTCTGTCTCTCTCTTTCTCTCTCTCTCTCTCTCTCTCTCTCTCTCTCTCTCTCTCTCTCTCTTTCGTTCTCTTTCACTCACTCCAAACTGTCTCTCTCTTTCTCTCTCTCTCTCTCTCTCACTCTCTCTCTCTCTTTCTCTCTCTCTCTCTCTCGTTCTCTTTCACTCACTCCAAACTCTGTCTCTCTCTCTCTCTCTCTCTCTCTCTCTCTCTCTCCCTCTCTCTCTCTCTCATTCTCTTTCACTCACTCCAAACTCTGTCTCTCTCTTTGTCTCTCTCACACCTGTACACCCACGACTGCGCGGCCACACACGGCTCCACCTCAGTGATTACATTCTCTGATGACACAACAGTGAGTGGACCGCCTGGCTCAGTACAGCCAGGAGAACAACCTCTCTCTCAACACTGACTCAACGGTGGACTTGGTCGGAAAAAGGATCCCATCACCATTAATGGGTCAGCCATAGAGAGGGTCAGCAGTTTTAAATTCCTTGGCATCCATATCTCTGATGACCTCACCTGGGACGTTTATACCAAACAGGTGGTGAAACAGGTGGCGCACAGCAGTGCCTCTTTCACCTCAGGCGGTTGAAGAAGTTTGGCATGGGGTTGAAGACCCTGCAGGCCTTCTACAGAGGCACAACCGAGAGTATACTGACTGGGTGCATCACTGCCTGGCACGGCAACTGCAATGCCCTCAACCGCAAAGCGCTACAAAAGGGTGGTGCGGACAGCCGAGGGCATCAGTGGATG
This sequence comes from Nansenia antarctica, assembly GCF_963989245.1. Classification (NCBI taxonomy): domain Eukaryota; kingdom Metazoa; phylum Chordata; class Actinopteri; order Argentiniformes; family Microstomatidae; genus Nansenia; species Nansenia antarctica. The sequence continues at coordinate 43,410,598 of NC_137689.1, read as the reverse complement.
TGAGCTTCCCTCCATCCAGGATATATACGACAAACGGAGTGTCAGCAAAGGATCATCAAAGATCCCAGCCACCCCAACCACAGCCTGTTCGAACCGATGCCATCCAAGAGGCGAGGCCTCTTCCGGAGCCTCAGGGCCAAAACTCAGAGGCTAACCAACAGCTACTTCCCCCAGGCGATCAGGCTCATGAACAAGCCCACTGTAGACAATTGACTATCTTCCCCAAGCACTCCCCATGTATACGGACTATGGAAACCTTAAGCTCACAACCACTTTAATACAGAACTATCTGTTATCACTAGTGGCACCACTAGTGTATCCTGTCTTACCTGTACTATTGTAACCTTTATCTTGTATTATGCCAATCCTTTTTTGTCACTGATGTCCGGTACTACGGTCACTTTTTGTATCTTGAATTATGCATGCATTATTATTGCCTTATGTGGTCTAATGCAATGTCAGGAATTGAAGCCTAGGAAAGTAGGAATATTACTCTCTTACACTTGTGTAATGTGAGGTAATAATACACTTGGAACTTCAACCTTCTCCCTCTTCCAACCATCCACTGCCTCACTCTCTTTCTTTCTCTCTCTCTCTCTCTCTCTCTCTCTCTCTCTCTCTCTCTCTCTCTCTCTCTCTCTCTCTCTCTCTCTCATGCCTTTATTATCTCTCTGTCGCCCACCCCCTGCTGCCACCTCCCTCTGTTCCTCATCTCTCAGGTTGTCAGATAAAGGTGAAGATTTCTTTGGGGTGGTTGGGTTTGTGTTTTATTCTATTCTTTTTCATTCTTCCTCTCCTCTCCTCAAACTATCGAATTCTGTCTTTGAGCTCTGGCAGGGGCATTTCTGATTGGACCGAGCCGAGGAGGCTGGGCATTTGCTGCGGTGACCTTTGTGGATTTGTGAGGCTCATTATTCCTCATTGGGCCTGGGTATGGCTCTGTGGGAAGCAGGAAGAGCCTTGTGAGGGGTGGAGGGCCAGCCGAGACGCTAGCTCTGAAACACCCTCTCCCTCTCTTTTTCTCTTCTCTCCTCCTCCTCCTCCTCATTTCTTCCACCCTTCACCTGCCTTCTCTTTCCTCTCCTCCACCTTTGCCTCTTTCTTGTATTTTCAAGACTCAGCTTGAGTCAAATGTACTTTGGTGAGAAGGGGATGAAGGGAGAATCAGAATTTTGGGAGTGTACCTATGTTCCCCGGGTCCTATGTTCCCCGGGTTCTATGTTCCCCGCTTCCGAAAAAGGGTTCTATGTTCCCCGTCTTTTTTTTATTTTATTTTTTTTTATTATTTAAAAAACAACATACACAAATACATAATCATACTGTATTTATTTTTTTTCATTTTATTGTTTTTTAAACAACATACACAAATACACAAATACATACACAAATACATAATCATATGTATCAATGTCAATCATATGTATCAATGTCAATATCAATATCAATGTCCTGAGGTTGATACACTAATGTATGCTGACGACACTGTACTATTTTGTACATGGTCAGACCAAGACGGAGGTAGCTGCTGTACTTACCAAATTTATGGCTCAGGTGACTACATGGTTGAACCACTGTCGTCTCCAACTTAATGTTTCCAAGACGGTCAGCATGTTTTTTACCAAAACAAACCGTTCTGCTGAAGAAGCATATGTCATTATCTCAGGGGAACAACTACAAGTTGTGAACGAGTTCAAATATCTTAGGGTGCTGTTAGATTCCAACCTCACTTTTAAGGCACATATCAAAAAGGTCTGTAAAATTGTCAAGTTCAATCTGTCCAACTTCCGCTTTTTAAGGGACTACATGTCAACAGAGGCAGCTACCATGTATGTCCACGCCATGATCTTCACACACATCAACTACTGCATAACAAGCTGGTCACAAGCAAATCCCACAACCTGCCTGGTCAGTTAGAGGGGCACGTGAATGGAACCTGATTCCAGGGCACCTTAAAGAATTAGGCACCTTTAAATCATTTAGAAAGCACCTAAAACAGTGGATGATCAACACACACACCTGCCAACATTGAAATGTCCTGTCCTATACCTGTATGTCATGTGTACCGCCTGTCTGTGTACTGCCTAACATGTCTTACCTGTACAGTCTGTGTGCTTGTTTTTAGTCTGCTTACCGTGCGTATATCTTGCTTGCTTTTAGTCTGCTTACCGAATATGTACCCTCCCTTTAACCGCCTATGATTAATGTATGCTCTTTTAACCCTCTGCTTATATGTACCCTCCTTTTAACCGCCTATGATTAATGTATGCTCTTTTAACCCCCTATGTTATGCCCTTAAGCTAAATGCTTGTCCTGTCTACTTTTTTGTGCCTAGGTCTACCTATATTTTATCTTTCAAATGTACTTTTTTCCTCCAGGGAGCCGTATACAACATCATGGCATAGGGACTGCGGATGAAAACTAGCTTTCGGGCTAACTCTGGCGTATTTACAATTTATTTTTGTTTTATTAATATGCACTGTCCCTTGAATAAATAAATGAATCTGAATCTGAAATCTGAAAATTAAAAAACAACATACACAAATACATAATCATGTATCAATATACATAATATATATTATGTAATAATCAATGTCATAGTATTGTCTCAGCATTTTATATAACTCCCTAGATAGATCATTTTCTAGATGGAATTGAAGATCTTATATTCCTAAAAGAACACCAGCGCAGGGGTGCACCTGTTATGTGCGCCTGTCGGGGCTTCTCTCGGGATTATTCCATTTTGAATTGCACTTGCATTAATTAGTTAGGCCACATTTAGGGTTAGGGTTAGGGTTAGGGTTAGGTTAGGGGAATAAGAGGCCCTGCTTGCCCGAAGGCTCGCAGAATGCACGGGCACACTAGACCAGGCTGATTAGAGTTAGTAGATTTGTGACAGCCCCCCAGTGTGTCTGAATTGGAGTCCTAGTATACTGTACTTCCAAATGGTTTAGCATGGGGGGTCAGCTTCAGTACTAGATTTGGGCCGAGGTCCAATAGTGTCCTACCTACAAAAGGTTTTGTACATAATCATTTTGTTCATATAATAATGTTGTACACATAATCATTTTGTTCCTATGTATAATAGTTCCTGCAATTTCCTGTAAATGTCTATCAATTAGTAATCCACAGTATGATTATGTATTTGCGTATGTTGTTTTCCAAAAAAACAAAACAAAACAAAAAACACAGTATGATTATGTATTTGTGTATGTTGTTTTTTAAATAATAATAATAAAAAAAATATATAAAAAAAAAAAACTCTCACGGAAGCGGGGAACATAGAACCCTTTTTCGGAAGCGGGGAACATAGAACCCTTTTTTTTTCTTTTTTCTAAGAAATCGGGGAACATAGGACCCGGGGAACATAGGACCCGGGGAACATAGGGATGACCCCAGAATTTTTAAATTCAACATAACTCCATTGCAGCTCTTCACGTGGAATTTAGACCAGACAATTGGGAACTCAATAAAACTACACTGCTAAACAAATTGTAACTAATCCATACAAAAGATATGTGCAAGAAAAAATATATTTGAACACAGTAAGTAAAAGCACTAAACCAGCTTATGCCACTAGTAAGTTCTCCTACCTGTGCTAATTAGAATCAGCTGGGTCAGTGCATGTTGGTGGGTAAGTACTTCCACTCTTTAAAAAAGGGTTTCCCACCTCTGAATGCAAGTAAATGTTTGGGTAGAGGCAAAGAGCTCTCCCAAGACCTTCACAACAAGATTGTTGATCAGCATACAGTAGGTATGTCCCTGGTTACCGTCAGAGTTCTCAACTCCTAAATGTTTCACCATTGGGGCCATTATCCGAAAGTGGACCATGAACCGACCACGCTTAGGAACTCCTTGCAAGATTTCTGACAGGGCAGTCAGAAATTTAGTCAGAAGAGTAGTCCAAGAGCCAAGGACCACTCCAGCAGAGCACCAGAAAGACCTGGAAGGAGTGGGTACAGTTGTCACAAAGAAAACAATAGGCAATGCTCTCTACCGCCATGGTCTCCATCCGCGAACACCCTGGACGACTCCATTACTTTTTTTTTATGATTAATAGTTTTTATTATTTTCAATAAACAGACAATGAACCGACATCCATCACAAGTAACAGTTGACATTGGACAATAAATTAAAAAGACAAAAAATAGACACAACAAAACATAAAGGTGAGAAATGTAAATCTACAGCATTGTCTAACAGTCATACTTATAGCAGTTTACTTTTTCTTTTTTTTCTTTCCACGTTTTACATTTGGGATATTGCTATTTATAAATAAATAAAATAAGTAAAAAATAAAAATATTGCTATTTACATGAGCTGGAGTTGCCATTATTTCTCAATATATGAGTGATACTGCCCCCATTTCAAGCGGTATTCCTCCACCTTATCAAGCAGCCTATGATAATTGTTCTAGGGCTGCCAACTGCCCAAGAGAAGTGTGCCACAGAGACGGTGCTGGTGCTGATGGAATATCAAGGCTGACAATTTTTTCCAGAAAACCATGTATGGCTAGCCAAAACTCCTGGGTTTTTGGACATCCCCAAAGCATGTGCACTAGAGTACCATTCCTGTCACTACACCTCCAGCACTCCGAACTGTCAACCAGAACTACTCTATGTAGCCTGGATGGTGTCCAGTAGATTCTGTTTATAATCTTGAATTGGATCAATCTCGTTCGCAGCTCGCTTGACATTTTTCTTGAGAATTCTTCCCCATTCTGCCTCTGTAAATGATACATTTAAATCTGTTTCCCATGTTAGTTTAAAGGACCATATGTTTGGGTCTGAGGCCACAAGGATCCTCGATTAGTAAGCAGAGGCTTGATGACCTAGTCCAAAAATGTTCAGAAACCATTCAAGTGTATCACCACTAGGTGGGGCAATTGTGGGGGAGCCAAATGATTGCACCAATAAGTGTCTTAGCTGTAAATACTTCCAACATTGATTGTATGGTAAATCAAATTCCCATCTAAGAGCCTCAAAAGATTTTAGCGTTCCATCCTGATATAGGTCTCCTAGAACTTCGATACCTTTTTGAAACCAGGACTTCCAAAAGAAGGGCGATTTATCTATACACAGCTTGGGGTTTAGCCAGATCCCAGCAGACTGGTGAAGATAGGGGTCAAATTTAAAGATGTAAGCAACTCTCTTCCAAAACCATTGTACATGGGACAAAGTAGGGTGCGATCGATTCTCTTGTGCTAGTCTGGCCGTAATACAGCACCTGAGTGCCAGAGGGGTGCAGATGGCACTTTCAATATGGAACCACGGGGGGGCTCTCTGGAGGCAGAGTCCAGTGTGCCATGTGCCTGAGAGTGAAAGCATAATGGTAATATAACAGGTTAGGAACACCAAGACCTCCTCGGTCTACATGCCTCTGCAGTTTCCGCAGGCTCATTCTAGGACGTTTGTTGTTCCATAAGAATTTATTACAAATGTTATCAAATTGTTTAAAATAGTGTAGTGGGATTCGGACTGGGAGAGCTTGTAACAGGTAGTTACATTTAGGAACACAGGTCATCTTTATTATATTTACTTTGCCCCACATGGAGAGAAATAGTGGAGATCACCGCTCTACATCTGCCCGCAGTTTATCCAATAGGGGAACAAAGTTTGTTTTAACTAAATCAGCCAGTAAGTGGGGGAATGTTAGGCCAAGATATCTAATGCCTTTCTTAGGCCAAGAAAAGGTGCCTGCTTGAAAGAGGGATTTGGGACAATATGGCGAAAGAGGAAGAGCCTCCGACTTTGTCCAGTTCACTTTATAACCTGAAATAGATGAAAACTTGTCAATGATTCTAAATAGGGAGGAGAGAGAGCGTTCTGGATCTGAGACAAATAAAAGAATGTCATCCGCATATAGCATCAGTTTATGACATCTATCACCGATTTGAATACCTGGAAACGTGGGTTCTTTCCGGATAGCCATTGCTAACGGTTTGAGAGCAACAGCGAAGAGCAGGGGGGAGAGGGGGTCCCCCTGTCTCGTACCCCTACCCAGCTCAAAGGGAGATGACATAATGCCATTGGTAAGCACTGATGCCGTAGGGTTGGTATATATAAGACTAATCCAATCTATAAACTTCTTGCTGAAACCAAAGCATTCCAGGGCGGAGAGCAAGTATTGCCACTCCACCCTGTCGAACGCCTTCTCAGCGTCCAACGAGATGGCGGCCATGGGAGAGGCATTGTCCCGAGTGGCCCACATAATATCAACAAATCTCCTAACATTGTCTGCAGAGGAACGGGAGCGTATGAAACCGACCTGGTCGGGGTGAATCAGAGAGGTTATTACCTTATCAAGGCGGTTAGCCACATTTTTTGATAATATCTTACTATCGCAGGAGGTTAAACTGATAGGTCTGAAATTCTTACAATCTAAAGGGTCCTTCCCTTCCTTCAAAATAAGGGTAATAATGGCCTCCGATAGAGTAGGAGGAAGTTTTCCCTTTTCCAGGGCTTCATTATAGGTGTTTAGTAGTAATGGAGCAAGTTCTTTGGAGTAGGCCTTGTAGAACTCGGCCGTGAAGCCATCTACACGTGGCGCTTTACTTGAAGGTAGGTGCTTAATAACGTAAACTATCTCCTCAATAGTAATATGTGAGTCAAGACTCTCGAGCTGGTCCTCAGATGACGACGGAAGATTGAGAGTTGATAAAAAAGAAGTGATGTCTGTTTTGTTCACCTTTGACTCAGAAGTGTAAAGGTTTACATAGAAGTCTCGGAATGCACCATTTATTTATTTGGGGTCATAAAGAAGATGCCCATCGCCCCCCCTAATGGCTGGAATAGTGCTCTGTGCTTCTCTTTGTTTAATATATCTGGCGAGTAGTCTACCGGCCTTATCTCCCTCCTCAAAATATTTGTGTCTAGCCCGAAAGAGACAGAATTCAGCCTTTTTGGTCATAATTGAATTAAATTCACATTTTAATTTAGTCAACCTGGTAAGATTGACAGATGATGTATTTTTTTTAAACTCTGACTCTGCGACTTTGATCTGTTTCTCTAGTTCCTGTAGTTTAGCATAGTGTTCCTTCTTTTTAAACGAGGAATGTTGAATTATATGACCTCTCAAAACAGCTTTCAAGGCTTCCCAGGCTATCCCTGCAGATGGGGCTGTTGGTAAATTTGTTTCTATATAGAGCTCGATTTGTGATCTAAGTGATTCCTTAAAAGTCTCATCCAATAAAAGACTTGAATTTAGTCTCCATCTAGTCGACCTATTCTGCCTATTAACGGACAGTATATGGAGAAATATTGGACTATGATCCGACAAGATTATATTGCCGATGTCACTCGATGCTACAGTGGACAACAATGACTGAGAAACCAGAAATAAGTCTATCCTAGAGAAAGAACTGTGGGGGGAAGAGAACAATGTATAATCCCTTGAAGACGGGTTTTGTAGCCGCCAGACGTCCACCAGACCAGACGCCCTGGACAAATCTTTGAGCACCATATGCGCTCTAGAAGTGCGGTTTAATGAAGAGCTACGATCCAACACCGGGTCCATTACTTCATTAAAATCGCCAACTATAATAATGGGATAGTCTCCCATGTCATCAGTGGCGGCTCCTGCCAAATCTCTCAGGGGGGGCAATTGTTGCGTTGATGGTTAAGGTGACACGTTCAAGGGTAAATTCACCTAAATCAGCGGGCTTAAATAAATTGACTCTCACAGCCATTGGTATTCAGTTATCACATATTTTATTTTAGGTGCAGCAAATCCAGGATAAAGAGCAGTGGCACAGGGGCTGATAATGTGCAATGGATGGATAAAACTATTTACATACTACAAAATACAAAATATGGACGGCATACATACTGCTCACTTGTATTGAAATTTAGCTCGTCTCTCTTTCAAAGCAGCAAAACAATCAATGACCCTCTCATTAAAATCAGGCATCTTCCTGACTAGTTCCCTCTCCATTGAAAGCATGGCCAGTGCATTCAGGCGCTCCTGGCCCATTGTGTTTCGCAGGAAGTTCTTGATTCTCTTAAGGGTCGAGAAACACCTCTCAGCTTCAGCTGTTGTCATGGGAGTGGTAATTAGGATGTTCAACAGAGCTACAGTCTCAGAGAAAGTCTCCTGGAGGTTGTACCTGTGTAGAACCTGGTACAGTGCCAGTGCACCAGAGCAGCCCTTGAACTCAGCACTCTCATAGACAAGGGACAGCTCAGTCTTGAGCTTCACCTGGTTCAGCATGGGGTATGCCTTGACAGTGGTGTTCAGAGCCTCAACAGGGAATGCATGGCAGTGCTGTTGGAACATCTCTCCTTGGAGCAGCGTGGCACTCACAAGGTGGTTGGTGAAAGAAAACCTTTCTTTGGAGTGGGCCAGGATTGTGTCGCAGATCTGTCAAAAGTATGGGGTGTGAAAGAAAATGTGGAAATAAGCACTTTGGAAGTACAACACTGAATAAAGACTGCTACCATCCCATCCCTGAATGTAACTCTGATTGGTGGAGATTTTCCAACACTGTGTTTCAAAACTTGGACCTACCTCTTTAGACAGCCTCTGCTTCTCTTCTTCTCCCAAGACCCTCCTTGATGTTCTGGTTCCTGTGGCTTCTTGCTGCTGCTCTTGAGATGAGCTTTGGTCCCTGAAGGCAGACAGACCAACAGTGTTAAGATTTCAAATAAGAAAATGTGGCTGAACAATCTGCTGTCTTGTAGTTGTAATTGTATCTACAGTAATTTCTGAAATGTAGTCTAACAATGATTTAAGGTCTCCAGGAGAGAGGGATCTGTTTTAAGTATAACAGTTGACTTTAGCTTTAACAGGCTGTGCACATGAGTCACTCCCGACCACTTAGATATCTTGGAGCTATTTAGGTAGATATGCTTATTCTTGAATAGAAATATGTAGGTCTATCTATTCACAAATTAAACCTCAGACATTTTTAGACATGTTCTATATATTAGCCTATTACATATATCTAAAAAAAAATGCTTAGTTGTAATTCGTGTATGTATGTAATAAAATGTATTGTATAGTTTGATAAATGTAATATACTACATTACATTAAGTAACTACATATTAATATAATGTAACATAATAAATTAAATGCAAAGTTTTGTTGCAAAAAAGAAGCTTCGCATAGCAACCTACCAAATGAATAGTGGAATATCCTACTCCAATTACTCGGGCAAGCCCTAATTTTAATTCAACTCATTGTTATATAAGCCTACTAGTTTTACCGGCGCCTTTCCCATTCATCATAGCATGCATACATTTGATTATTACAAAGTTCTATATTACGGAGAAGGTACAAACTATATTTGTTGATCTTACCGTATGGCCTGCATGCTGCTTGTGAAGCTTTGGACGGCATGTATGTCCTTCTTCTGCCGCCGTATGACATGACGTAAGCACGTACGATTCTTTGGGCATGTCCCAAAACCCCATAGACAAATGACCGAATGGCCTGAAGTTACCAAAATAGATTTTACATGCAAGTCTACGAGAACAGCCTAGTGCAATTTCGAGTCGAGGGAAAGTTGCACTGAAAGGGGCGGGACTTGAAGCTGATTGGAAGATACTCCACAGAACACTAGCTGATTGGACTATGATATACTCCACAGAACACTAGCTGATTGGACTATGATATTCAGAAGCAACACTGTCTAGAAGTCATAGAAAAAAAATCTCTCTCTTCTCCCTTTGGTGGGGCATTGTCCAATTGCCCCTAATGAACCAGCCTCCCCTGCATGTCATTCAATTTCTTTTCAAGTAGTCCAAAAAATGCAGGGTCATCTATATTTGGACCGTACACATTTGCTAGTATAATATGGTTACCCTGAATCTCACATAGCATCAGTAGAATTCTCCCTGCCTCATCCGTACTCTCTCTTAGACATTTGAATTGTAGTTGCTTATTAATTAATATTGCCACCCCTCTGCTGTTACTACTGCCACAAGCCGCCCCCACATAGCCCACCCAGTCACAACAAAGTCTCAGAGATTCTTGTACTAGTAGGTGGGTCTCCTGCATAAATACTATGTCACATTTCTTGGCTTTAATAAAAGTTAATACTTTCTTTTTCTTGACTGCATTATGAAGGCCTCTGACATTCCAGCTCATGATCTTCAAACCGTTTTTACTACTAACTGATATGATGACAAGTTAACCCTCCGGTTGTGTTCCCGGTCAAATCTGACCGAGAGCAACTTTCATCAATCATAAATATTGTATTTTACATTTGATTGCCTCAAGGCCTTATGATATCCTCCACACTAGGCATTTGAACATATACAATTGCTGACTAACCACTGGCATTGAATTTTGAGGTTTTAGTCAACTTTGTAACATCGGTGGTGTTTCCGGTCAAAAATGACCGCCATAGGAAATTAATGGATAACACAAGTTGTAACAAGCTACAACATTCCAGGATGTATCAGACCTGTTCAAATACCTCATATATAAAGTTTGACACATTTCAAACTAAACAATTAGGTGTTTGTTATGGGAACCCTTCTCTTTCCCGTGCTTATTTGCCCATCCGAACCAGACCTTCCAGACTAAACATTGTTTAGTCTGGAAGGTGTGGTTCACCTGGGGTGAAAGAGAAGGGTTCCCATAACTCTGGAAGGTATGGTTCTGATGGACACATAAGCACGGGAAAGAGAAGGGTTCCCATAACAAACACTGAAATGTATCAAACGAAACAGGTGTTTGTTATGGGAACCCTTCTCTTTCCCGTGCTTATGAAATCTATCAAATGAAACAGGTGTTTGTTATGGGAACCCTTCTCTTTCCCGTGCTTATATGCCCATCCAGTTATTCAGGTTAACCAATAGTCTACATTGTTTATGTCTCATCAAATTTTGCACAGTATATGTTGAGATGTTGAAGAACTGATCCAATGTGTTGTTTGGCAGAGATATATAGAGTTTCAGGGTGTAACTGGCCTTCTTATTTGAAATGCTCAAAAACGGAAATGAAATATTCAATTTCTACTGTGTATTTAGTCACATTACAGTAATTTGGCCATATCTATGTTCATTTTTTAACATCTCACATGTCTCAGCTTTCACCAGGTACCAAATTTAGCAAATTTGACCATGTAGTTTTGGAGATATGAAGCAGTTAATCAGACCGGTCTAATTAGACCGGGAACACCAAGGATGGGGGGGCAAACATGAACACAACCGGAGGGTTAATGTTACACAAGTCCTGCTGTAATTTCCATAATAACTTTTTAAATGTCCACTCTATTCCTGACATCACCAAATAATGAGAGACAACAAACAGGATAAAACTATACATACATTACATACAATAAACACTACAAATACGTGTCTGTATAGATAACCCACCCTCATTTTGGTCCGTGACTCTCTAACTAACAGCTGCGCAGAATGCCCCGCCCCTCCCCGCTTCAAAGCTCGTGGCCGAGCCCATCTCCTCTCTACCTGTCTAACCCAATCACACGTCATAATAATAACAAAGTACACACCTCTTAAACTGTATCCGCTCGTGACGTGTTTCCGGGTCCAACGTTGGCTGAGGCGCTGTCTTCGAAATGCCGAAATAATAATAATAATAAATTATATTTATATAGCGCTTTTCCGAGGCTCAAATACCCTGACAATATGGGGAAAACGGGAAAGTGTTGTGTCCCTTGTTGTATGAATAGATCCGAGTCTAAAAAACGATTAAACTGTCATTCTACCACTGTCGTTCACAGGTACTCTGGTGCGGAGAATTTCTGGTTTGGACTTGGAAATGGCTAAACGTCACTTTTGACGTCAGACTTAACAAGCGGATAGCGGTGGTTTAAACATTGAAACGGTCTGGTATGTGAAGAAAACAAATTGCTGGAACCAAAACACCCATGCTCAGGAGTCAGCATAATGGGCGAGCCGCCGTTATAGGCTATAGGCTATAACGCTATACATTAACAAACTTCAAATCCAAGTTTAACATCCATAGACGGTAACCCACACAACCCTGTTGTGTATGCAAAGTATAGGCTATATAACTCTATGCATGTGCCTATATATATATATATATATATAGTATATATATATATTAAAAGAAAGAGAAGAAAAATAAAATAAAAAAAATAAAGTAAAATAAAACACGTTGATAAGTTTCACATCCAGAATTTAACATTTAACATTTAACAGTGTAAATCCGTAACGATATCAGCTTAACATTGCCTCATATAAAGAGTTTACTAACCTCACCCCCGTGATTTCTCTGAGGCAGGTTACTAATCGTGAACCCAGGGAAAAAGGAACACAAACGCTGCGACAGTCATCACAGGGAGCGAATGTAATCCATTGCCTCTTTGTGGTCGTCAAATCGGCGCTTTCCTTGCTCCGATCTCACAGTGAGGATTGCTGGATAATCCAGAGAGAATTTGATGCGTTTATCATGAAGCATCTTCTTGCACTCGTTGAACTTCATGCGCTTCTCAATCAGCAGCTTGGAGTAGTCGGCAAAGACCATAACGCGGTGGTCCTTCCAGGTGACTGTCCCCATCTTGCGTGCAGCCTCGGTGATGCGGTTCCGAATTTGGCGATGATGGGTCGCGCTGGTAGCTGTCGGTTATCCGGACTCTTGCGCAGTACCCCAAGCCTATGTGCTCTGTCGACCTCCAGTCCCCCTGGGAAGTTGATCTCCGGTAGGCGATTAACAAGGAAGGAGAGGGCATCCCCATCCTCGCAGCCCTCCGGAAACCCGATGAAACGTAAGTTATTCCTCCGCTCCCTGTTCTCGATGTCATCAACTTTTTGCCGAAGGGCCTCCACTTCTGTGGCTGTCGCTGGGGGGTTAGCCTGCTGGCGGTCGTTAGCCTCCTCCAGGAAGGCCCCAATGGTGAAACATTTAGGAGTTGAGAACTCTGACGGTAACCAGTGACATACCTACTGTATGCTTCTCAACAATCTTGTTATGAAGGTCTTGGGAGAGCTCTTTGCCTCTACCCAAAGAAAACAATAGGCAATGCTCTCTACCGCCATGGTCTCCATCCGCGAACACCCTGGACGACTCCATTACTGAAGAAAAGGCATATTGATGCTCGTTTGAAGGTTACTACAGAACATTTAGAGAAGCCTGTGGATTACTGGGAGAATGTAGACTGGTTAGACAAGACAAAAATCTAAGTTTTCGGCAACAATATAACGTATTACATATGTTTGGAGGATATCATACCTACGAAGGAGGTGAAGGAGGTGGAAGCATAATGGTATGGGGCTGTGTCTCTTAACATGGTGGAATCTAATTATCAAAGGCAAGATGAATAAAGCCATGTACCAGGACATTCTTGAGAAGAATCTGCTGCCATCCACCAAGATGATGAAGATGACACACATCCAGCAGGACAACAATCCAAAACATACTGCAAAACATACTGCAAAACATACTGCAAAACATACTGCAAAGCATACTGCAAAACATACTGCAAAGCATACTGCAAAACATACTGCAAAGCATACTGCAAAACATACTGCAAAGCATACTGCAAAACATACTGCAAAGCATACTGCAAAGCATACTGCAAAACATACTGCAAAACATACTGCAAAACATACTGCAAAGCATACTGCAAAACATACTGCAAAACATACTGCAAAGCATACTGCAAAGCATACTGCAAAACATACTGCAAAACATACTGCAAAACATACTGCAAAGCATACTGCAAAACATACTGCAAAACATACTGCAAAGCATACTGCAAAGGAGACTCTCAACTGGTTTAGTCATTCATCAGACTGGCTTAGTCATTCATCAGACTTAAATCCAATAGAACAGAGATTCCCAACCTATGGGCCTGCAAGTGGGTACTGCAAGTGGGCCGCCAAATCATGGGTTTTACAAAAATGTTTTAATAAAAAAAATATATTCATGGCACTGTATTATTTTCTTTAAAACCTTCAAAAATGCATCATCAGTGTGATAGTACTAGGCCTACTGCACCGTATGTATGATGATTGTATGATGATGCATATGAAATATCCAATAAGCAGTGGCGGGCGTTGCATTTCACACCTAGGCCTTCAGTGATGTCCTACACAGTCCTACCTGAATTATTCCACCTCTTAATACCATCATTATGACACGCCATGGCTCTAGAAACTATACATTTAGACAGAAACGCAGTATAACCGGGCGTTGCAATATTATAGCTGCACCTCGATTGGGTGTATTCATTGCATGAAAACGAAAGCGTCAGTTATTTCCCAAACTCTGCTTATCGGCCTGTCGATCTCGATAGGAGAACCGTATCGAGTCCATTCAAGGCTGGTTATCTTCCTCATGTTCATACGGTCACAGGGGTCTTTTAATCACTACCGTTTTCTATGGTAGTGATTAAAAGATTGCATTGAAGCCCCACTTACTCACACAGCTGAGCCAGCACACACATATCTACGGCCCCAAGGTGGCTCCGTACATACATCTCTTGCAGAAAAAATGTAATGCTTTGTACTCACCAAAACAACTGATTATTTGAACACAAAATCCATCCTCCTTTCTTTCCTCATAAAGACTTCAATGACTCTTGTACAGTTTATCAGTTCCACCAATAAGTCCTTTTCTACATGGATAGCGTCGCTAACATTGGGGTTGGCCATTCTCTTCTGATCAAGTTCAGTTTGCTAGCTCTGCCTCTCAATAGTGTGTATCCAATCAAAAGACGTGCAGGTGCTGATCAGGTGGTCCGCCATACAGCAGGCGCCTTTGTCGGATTTGCTCGCCAACTCGAGATCTGACTACGGTACGCCACAGTTATTTTCTCGTTCACTTTAAATTACAATCTGTCTCGCGCCACTATTGAATCTGCAGGCGGGCAGATTTCTTGGTACCCTGGCAACACATTATGGATGAAATTAAATTAAATTATTGGATAAAAGCTAAAGCCCAGCCCTCCAAATGGCTGTAAGCAGCGCAACCAAGAGGAAAGCTATGAAATGAAGAGAATAGACTAAGGGAATAATTTAATACATATTTGTGGAAACATATATAAAAAATTAATCTATATTCTGATGATGTTGAGGCAAGCAGAGAAGGCCTTGCTTAATAAGAATAAGAGAATAAGAATGAGACACCAAAGAAAATGCTTGTACGGGTGCGTAAAATGCCTGTGTGGGCCGCAAATACTTTAGAGATTTTTAAGTGGGCCTTGAGTCCAAAAAGGTTGGGAACCTCTGCAATAGAACATTTGTTGAAGGAACTGAATATCAAGATTCTATAGTGGGCCTCCCGGAATATTCAAGACTTGTTGAAGAATGAGCCAAAATCCCACCTGATCACTGTGAAGGATTAGTTTTTTCGTGCAGAAAGCGTCTTGAAGCTGTCATTAGAAACAAATGCTTTTCC
Source organism: Nansenia antarctica (assembly GCF_963989245.1). Classification (NCBI taxonomy): domain Eukaryota; kingdom Metazoa; phylum Chordata; class Actinopteri; order Argentiniformes; family Microstomatidae; genus Nansenia; species Nansenia antarctica. The sequence goes on along the minus strand of NC_137689.1, from coordinate 43,395,267 downwards.
ACCAAGTATTAAATAAATATTATACATACATGAATATTAAAATTCAGTGTGTTCAATACCTCTTTCCTGTTTCATTCTTCTTTATTGCACATAAGAAAGAGAGAGAGAGAAAGACAGACACAGAGAGGGAGAGAGAGAGAGACACACAGAGAGAGAGAGAGAGAGAGAGAGAGAGACAGAGAGAGAGACAGACACAGAGAGGAAGAGAGAGAGAGAGACAGAGACAGAGAGAGAGAGAGAGAGAGTCATTATACCATATCACACCATTACTGTCATGTGTCACCTTGTATGTGTGAACCACACATTCTACAGTATAATCATCTACTTCACTATTGTCACTTCTTGTGTCAAGGTCTCTGAAGACAAGAGAGTGTGTGGACTCTTGTGTTACAATAGCACTTACTGTAGCTTCTGAATAATGTAGAATATTGAGCAGTGTGCATGGATTTCTCTACTGTGAATAACACCCATCTTTCCCTCACCGTTTAAATAAACTACAACTGCCTCTGACACAAATGGACCATGTCCTCAATGATACCATGTCCTCAATGATACCATATCCTCAATGATACCATGTCCTCAATGATACCCCGCTATGAGAACTGAGCAAGCCCGGACATGGACCAAACATGGATATTGTTATTACCCGTTTGGACTATTGTAACGGTCTCCTTTCTGGTCTTCTATTGTAACGGTGTCCTTTCTGGTCTTTTATTGTAACGGTCTCCTTTCTGGTCTTCTATTGTAATGGTCTCCTTTCTGGTCTTTTATTGTAACGGTCTCCTTTCTGGTCTTTTATTGTAACAGTCTCCTTTCTGGTCTTCTATTGTAATGGTCTCCTTTCTGGTCTTTTATTGTAACAGTCTCCTTTCTGGTCTTCTATTGTAATGGTCTCCTTTCTGGTCTTCTATTGTAACAGTCTCCTATCTGGTCTTCCGAAGAATGCTATTGGCCAGCTGCAATTAGTCCAAAATGCAGCAGCGATAGTTTTAACTAAAACAAGCAGAAGAGCTCATATAACTCCTATTTTAGAGACTCTACAGATATAATATTGTATTTTAAATACCGTATTTTCCGCACTATAAGGCGCACTTAAAAGTCAAAAAAAAAAAACGACAGTGCGCCTTATAATCCGGAGCGCCTTATATATGGATCAAAATGTAAAAATTACATGACCAATAAAAACAATTTAATAATAATAAAATGTTTCAGTACGACTGGTAAACTACAAAGCCGCACCGCTTGCAGCATTACGGTAATCAGTAAACACCGGTGTTGTGCTTACTCACAGTCCCACACCACAAGACCCCAAGTAAAGAAGACTAAACAGAGTTTCCGAGGGAACAAAGTGAGATTCTTGGTGCTTTCAACTTGAAGTTTTAAAGTACCCACTCGATATAATAAACAACAGTTTAACGATCACTAAACACTTATCATTTGTGTATTGGATTCATTATTCTCGTTTGCCGGAGGCTACCGGTAAGGGAGGGTTGATTTGTAAACATACTTTCGTTTTAGCTCGTGTTCAAAAGCAAGAACTGTGTGTTCATCTAGTTATGTGTAGTTATGTGTTTTTAGCATGTCGATGTTCTCCCAGTATGTTGTCATGTTATTAAAATACAGTTTAGACCTTCGTAGCGATGTGTTTTGTTAGCTGTTAGCCGCTAGCAGCGTTTGTTGTGGTTTGGTCAGAGTCACTTTTCTCCCATTCAGTGTTTGAGATGAACCAACATTCAAATACGCCTGTCGTGTTCAATCTTTCTCTGATTTGAATGTATGACACATCATTTGAAAGCTTACAATCTGTAGTTTAAGCATGTGTAAAAACTGAAAAAGTACGTTGCACATTTCACCAGGAGCTGTCACATATTGGTTGTTGGTTATAATTGTATAGCCTATTGGTTGTTTTCTGGTGTTGTTTTGCTCTGTTTGTAGTCTACTTGATGTATTTTTATCAGCTGTTAAATCACCACAGCGGTTAATCCACTAATAGAGATAATAGCAGATTGAAAATGCTTGTAGCTAACTACTCTATATCTCGTGGTTGCAGCTATTGCGAATTGCTATTCACGCGAGTCAGCTGTGAATCACCGCAGGTCCTTGACGCTTGTTGCAAAAATGGATGACGAACGGCTGATACTTGAGGTGGAAAAATATATATTTTTGACAGTGGAGCAGGTAGAACGTTGATGGTGACAACGCTCAGGTGGAGCTTGGACAACGGGAAGTTGACACAACACCGATGGAGAGGTGACGCAACGCAGTAGGTGGAGCTTGGGCGTAACGCAACCCCAGTCAAACGTTTGACTGCAGTATCTATTCTATGCGCCTTATAATCCGGTGCGCCTTATAATCCGGTGCGCCCTGTATATGAAAACATTTCTAAAATAGGCCATTCATTGAAGGTGCGCCTTATAATCCGGTGCGCCTTATAGTGCGGAAAATACGGTATATCGTTAGGCACGAATAAACCATAGTAGGTTCCAAAAACAACATGATACCAATGGGAGTAGGTGCTTAATTAGGTCCCATTAACTATGTAATTACATCAGGAATGCTTATAATGAACTCTGCTTGCAGAGGTTTAAATGAGGTAACCAATGGTAGCGTGGAAGGGGGTTCATCACTGGTGCAAGTAACATCCTTGAGGAAGAGCAGGAGACTAATGTCTGCAGTCTGCATGTTCCTCATGTGTCCATACTCTGGCAGAGGGTTATACATTGTCTTCATCCCTCTCTCTCCCACACGGTCACTCTTCCTCTCTCTTCATATTCCTCTCTTTTTTCTAATTTCACCCCTTCTTTTTGGGTCCATCGGTGCTCACCTTCTTTCACTTTACCGTAACTCTCTTTCTCTCTTTCCTTTCCATCTTTCACATTTTCTCTCACTCGTCATAACTGCCCCTCCTCTCCCCTGTCTTTCTCCTCTTTTTCTCTCACCCCTTCTCTCTCTCACCCTGGGGCTAAATAGCCTGCAGCATTCACTGTTTGGCCGGCACTCTACCATCTCCTCTGGGCTCTGTGTCTGTGTGTACTCTCTCCCTTGTTATGCTGTCAGAACAGGAGATTAGTCATTCAATCAGGCTGAAGAGGAGTCTTTCTACAGATAAGGAGCTCCTTCTCCACACTCCTCCATATGTCGCTCGAGATTGGCTACTCCGCTTATCGCCATGAGGACATTTGCATCTCCCGCTCTCTCTCTTCCTCATTCTCTCTCTCTCTCTCCCTCTCTCTCTCTCTCATTGACATCCCTCTCTCACTTTCTCTGCTTCTCTCACTTTCTCTGATTCTCACTTGCTTTCCCCCCCCCCCTCTCTCTCTCTCTCTCTCTCTCTCTCTCTCTCCCTCTCTCTCTCCCTCTCTCTGTTTTCGCATTCCCTTCCCCGTCTCACTCCAACAGCTATCTTTCAACAAATGTCCGTCAAGGTTTGCCTTCATTGTCCTTCAGGGGGTTTGGTATATTCTTTTCTAATTTATTCGGTTCCAGCACAGTAAATTACATACAAATGTACAATCAGACATCTGAGAGACATGAAGGCTCTCAGATGAGGCTGTGTTGTGGCTCCTCTCAACCTGCCCCCCTCTGAGCATCACGGGGACACACGTCTCGCTCTGAGAGACCGCTGTGCCTCAGCTACGCGGATGAGAGAGAGAGGCAGACAGACAGACAGCCGCCATTGCAAAAGATGTAACAGCATGTGTGGAAACATTGACGCAAAGGCAATTCAACTACATTCATTATGCCCCCCAAAAAGATCTAAAGGTACCTCTTGACCTAAAAATGTCGTCACTCATCACATAAGTGAGTGCGAGACTGAGTCTGAGTGTGAGTGTGAGTGTACGTTGTGTGCAGCCGTTGTAGCATGTACTTTGCATTATGGGATGTGACCCTGCATTAACTAAAGGCATTCATGTCTGACGATACTGTGTTAAGACAATATCTCACAAGGTCAAATAGCCACACCGACCTGTAGTGATTGGAGAGATTGAAGCCTCAAGGGGTTCCTGGCAATCAGTTTGAGTTTATATTCTTGTGTTATCGACACTCTTTGTTTAATGGTTTTCTCCACTTCCTAGTGCGGAATCCCGGAGCTGCGTTGTTGATGAGAATGACATTGAGGTTCTTTGGCTTCAGGAAAAACATGGATTGGAGAGTTCCACCGTCGATATAAATAGCACATCCTGCTAACAGATGTGGTTTGCATCGTTCCACAGTAAATAGAGACCAGGGGCCTCATTTATAGAAAGTACTTTGGATCAAATTTGATCTTACCCGTGGCGTACGTAGAAAACCCCGTAGTAGTAGTGATTTATAACATTTCAACGTGAGTCAATTTGACCGTGGAAACGATCGCAGCTCTACATCAGTTCTTGACTTGACGTACGCACATTACCTACTGGTTATGCAGAGTTATTACAGGCATGTGAGCCACACTCGAATACGTTAATGCGTACTGTAATTCATGCAAAGTGAAAGTGGCTCATAATAAAATTAACGATGTTGTTATCAGCCAAGAAAATTCGTTTAATTCAAGATTTAAAGGGAACTGATGTTTATGATTGTATTTCAGTCTTCCTTTATATGCCATTAGGCTATTGTATGGTGTAATCATTCTAAATTGAGGCGCTATACCGCGCGTCTATTTCTGATAAAGGACAGCCGATCTCCTCCTCTGTAAAGTTTTTCTTCTTTCGCTTGTCTACCATCGTGTGAACTCGTCAAAGGTGCTGCTCAACACCTCAATCAAGCCTATTTATAGCACTTGGCTTTCAGCCGCTATAACTGAGCCGCTATCACAGGGCGTAAAGCTCATTCACCTGCGTTCAATTTCAAGTATATTTGTTATTTATAGACGGAAGTACATATGACAGACGTACGCAATTTTAAACAGCCCGTTTTATAAATAATGCTTACGTCCATTTAGAAAAATTTGCTTACGTGCAAGTTAAAGATGACGTTCAAGTACTTTTTTTATAAATGAGGCCCCAGGGCCGTCCCTGATAAAGACCTATCTTTATCTATCTTTCATATCGGATGAAAGTCAGGAGGATAAAGCAACAAGGCCACTCGGTTGGCCCTATGCCGATAAAAGATTTAGCCGGTCTTGTTAGCATGGTGGAGTGTGAGTGTGCCAGTGAGCCTCCAGCAGAGCTATGCTGAGTGTTCCAGTCAGAGCTTCAGGGCGTCGGGGGGGACGTCAGGGGTTGGATACAGACCCAGCGGCAGAACCGCCTGTGGCAAGATAGCGCTCAGCCTTGCCCCAGAAGCCCCTCTCTCCTTCACTACAGCGGGGAGCCTTCCCTCAACATCCTCAACCTGAAACGTCTCTAGACCCCCCCACCCCCCCACCCTTCC
>NC_137689.1:43347412-43384912 GCF_963989245.1 Nansenia antarctica | reverse complement strand
TCCTCCGCAGCAATGACACCGTCCACGTACCCTGCCGTCGTTCAGGGTTTGTGATCTCCCCAGGAAAGCTGCCTTCTTTGGGCAATCTCCCGGATCTGGATGAAACCCAAGCCATATTTTCTGTGGGTGAAAACAGGAGACAACATGGTCATTAAGGAAGTTTACACAATCACTCATAGTGTGGGCAACAACCAAAATGTGTGAAGTCTCCCTTGAGAGAAAGCACTCGCCCACATCAAAATAGTGTAGCAATTAAGCTTCAATAAGAGGAAGATAGCTAATGTGCCAATGGCATGACTGTGATATTGTATGAAGGCATTGTTACCATGTCCGTGTGAGGCGAAAGAGCTACTGTCAGATCAACTGCGTGCTCAAATAGTTGAATAATGACAAAGTTCACACAAGCGACCTAGCTTACGTTACATGCGGTGACTAGGGCTCAAGTAGTCCGAGAATTGCGAACACAAACTAGCCAGCCTTGTTAAGCCTCATTATGTAATAACTGCACATTATGTAATAAAATCCCAAAATGTCACTTTCAATATGTAATAACACCGCATTATGAATAACCTGCACATTATGTAATAAATCACCTGAACGCAAAATGTAATAACGTTTGCCTTATTATGTAATAATGTATTACATATTGTGCAGGTTATTACAAAATGCGGCGGTTGCACTTTTTGGGAACACAATTGAAAAAATGGAAATGTAATAAATATATTTGACCATGAAAAGCATTTTAATTCTCCAACATAAAGAAAATCCAGAATTGGAGTTGTGAACCTAAATAGTATTTCTATCAACCACTTATATGCTGATTTGGTTGCTTTCTTCTCAAGTTATGAAGCCCCCAATGGTAATTTGCTTATTTAGGACTGGAGACATTCTGAAGACCTGATAACTCATTCCTTCAGGGGATCATAATATTGTTATAAAAATGCCTTGTATGGCAATTAACATTATGCAACTTTTCAAAGCATTTAAACACTGCATTAAAACACCGCGCTGCGGTGCTTGTTACTTTTTCTTCTTCTTTTTACTTTTTAAAAATCAAAGTCATGCGACACTGTTTAGGAGCGGAGGGTCAGCGCGTGTTCGGAACTCTTGGCACCGCAGCGAAATACACAGACGCTGTGGAACTATTGAAGCAACACTTCGCCCCTCCACAAAGCGCTCTTCTCCGCCGCGTAATATTCAGACGAAGACACCAACGTACAGGTGAGACAGTGACACAGTACGTGGCTGATCTGCGGGGTTTGGCGAGCTTATGCAAGTTCGGGACATTACAGAACGAAATGATAAGAGACCAACTCATCTTACACACGAACTGTGACAAGATTAGGGAAAAACTGTTACTGGAAAATGATGAACTTACATTAGCAGCAGCTCTGAACATAGCGGTCCAGGTTGAAACAGCCTTGGAATGTGCAGTTCGTTTTTCAGCCTCTCCCAGCTCACCGGCACCGGCCGAGGCAGCGGGCGCGCACAGCCTACAGGTGCCCCTCCTCCACGTGAGTGCAGCCAGCGGCGGAGAGAGCATTTTACTGGCCTCTCGGTCACGCGACCAGCCACACCAGCCGTGTGGGAATTGTGGCTCTTCTGCACACAATTCAAGAGCTCAGACATGCCCACCCTGTGGTAAAACCTGCTCCAACTGCGGGAAACTAAACCATTTTCACAAAGTCTGTAGGTCTGCCCCAGTTAGAGCTTCCCAGTCACCTACCACAGTCATCCATAATGTCAGCTCAGGACGAGCGCCATTCAAAACATGCTCGTTGATGGTTGGTGATGTCACTCTGCCGCTCCTCCTAGACACTGGAGCCACAGTGTCCCTTCTGAACTTGACGACCTATACACAGTTTTTCTCCCATGTGCCCCTGGTGTTGCCCTCCACCACCCTGCGTGGCTATGCCAACTCTGAGATTTACATTGTGGGCTCTTTTCAGCTGCCTGTGAAGTACAGGGAGAGGACACTGCCGGCCTTCAGGTTCAATGTTTTGAAAAGTTGCATAATGTTAAATGCCATACAAGGCATTTTTATAAAAATAATATGATCCCCTGAAGGAATGAGTTATCAGGTCTTCAGTGTTACGTTTCGTATTTAAAGTTCAAGGTGTAATATGGTGTTGGACCCAGGTGTGGTGCGGCTCAGATAAACGGAGGTCGAAACAAGAGTAAAATAAAGTTTCTCTTTACTGGAGATAAACGCATCAAATCAAATCAAATCAAATTGTATTTGTATAGAGCATTTCTTACAAGATGCAACTCAATGCGCTTCACATAATGAACATTCTCAGTCAATCAATCAATCAATCAATCAATCAATACTGACAGAGCCGCAAGCAGGCAAAAGTAAAAACCTGTACACTATGTAGCCAGGAAAATTCCCTTGCAGCCCTCTACACATAGAGCGACTACTAGCCAGTTTGCCTACCAGCACCCAGCGGTGGGCCCCCACACACCCCCCCGGGGAGCCCCCGCCGCCCCACACACCCAGCCCGCCCCACCACCAGCACACCCAGCCCAGCCAAGCAAGCACAGACCACAGAGGCCCCACACAAGGACGGCCAAGCAGGTGCCCCGGCGGCGGAACAGACCAGGCACACGGGGCAGCCGGGGGCCCCCAAGGGGAGGCCCAAGGACCACTGGCGCAAAGCAAGCAAGCGCGAAAAACCTGTACACCATGTATCCAGGAAAAGTTCCTTGCATTATTATCGGCGTACACACTGTCGATAAATGTAGTGTTATATCTGCATCGTTCTGCATCCAGCATGGGCACAGGTCCTGCCAAAAGAGAATCTTAAGCGCAGTTATGATGCAACAACACAATAAAGATGACAGCAATACAACCTGATGGTGGTCCAGGTACATCCTTGTACCGGTTCCGGTACTGCTCTAGGTGCTACTGGGAGCTGACAGTGCCTCATCAGCACCCAGGTCCTTTTTCCTGTCAACACACATCTCAAAACACGAGTATGGTGTAATGGCCTAGTGATCCTAGTTCTATAATGTCCAATGTCTCCCTTAGTAGCAAAAGGCGACATTGAATAAGTAGGTTTTGAGGTCTCGCTTAAAAATGTCCTGAGTTTTAGACAATCTCAGGCCCTCAGGTAGGGTGTTCCACAATCTAGGAGCATATAATGCTAAAAGCTGATCCTCCAAATCTCTTTGTCCTAGCATCAGCAACACATGACACGAGTACAGATCAAAAATAAAGGTGAGCAATCCAGGGCTCCGAACAGTGAGTAAATAATAATGTCACTACAAAACAAAACTAGCGACTCAGTACGAAAAAACTAAGGAGAGCAAACCAGGCTCTGTAAACTAGTACAGCCAGCGACTAAGAGAAAATAAGATAAACAAACAAACCATAGAAAGTCAATGTACCTGGGATAATCAACAGGCGGTATAGTCCTTCAGGACAGGTTGTACAAAGTCTATACGTTATAGGATATTCCACAAACAAGCAAAGAGTTCACAACATGTAGACAAGTATTATGACTGACAAGTAGAATGACTGACAAGGAAACAGGGAAATGGGACACATCCAGGGGCGGACTGGGATCAAAAAACAGCCCTGGCATTTGCGACACAACAGCCCTATTTCCAAACGCAACACGCAACAGGGATTGTTAACATAAAAAGCTTGAGATAACCAGACTGACAAGAATCGAATGTAGACATTTGGAACACATAACACACGCAACTGACACACACTACAATCGCTGATGAATTCAGAGTGCCAACAACAATCCACAGTGACTGACTTAACCTGAACTGTGGCATCTATTTTAGACAAAATATTGCAATGCATTGGATTCGGTGAGTAATCCCCACTCTACCTAGTTAACTAGAACACTACTTTACATTGTTAGCAGGCTCACAAAACAAGCTGTGTTAGTTGACTAGCGATGTGTCATTGATTTTCAACAACGCTTAGCTCGCGCTTTTATTTTGAAATCGCGAAAACGGACGTCAATGTTGGAATGAGCCTCTCCTTGTCGTTCAGAGGACAGATGCCAAACTACCGACATGTTTGCTGTAATTATATGACTTGTCAGTAGGCAGTCATCAGTCAATAGTTCTTTCAATAGCCTTTTCACACAGAATGTACTTTGTTGTGCTATTTTCGGCCCAATACATGCGAATTTCGGTGCATTCCTACTTCCAACTACACTTTCCCACTGCATCCAGTTGTTGCACATTAACTGCATCGCTCTCGTCAAATTCCCCCATTCTGAAAATGAAAGCAGTGTAACGTTGACTGCTGTTATAAACGGAATGATGACATTAGGTGCGTGTCCACTGGCGATACAGAACTGACTACAGAGATGGTGAACGTTAGCACTAGCTAACACTAGCTAGCTGTTTACCTTAGCTTGGTGCCGTTTAGCTAAATATACAGCTTGTTGGTGGACACAGCCTAAGTTAACTTATCTAGCCAGCTAGCTTGTTGTGGATCCCGCTTCGGCTCCACTCGCTTCCACCTCGGCGCCGCTCGGGGAGACCAATCAGGCGCAATCGGAGACAGCTGCGCCGGCTCCAGCAGGTGTCTACAATCTCCGGAGGAGAGACCTGGATAAAAGGCCCCGCAACCTGCCGTCTGACGCTTGATCAATCCGATCCTATGTGGTTAGTCGTCTCGCTCCCTCGTTTGTCTCCTGTGAACTCTAGCTCCGTTATTACCAGTTTATTTTCCCAGTCGTTTTATTTATTTTGTTTGTTTGTTTTCTCTCCTCCCCCAGTCTACTCCTGCCTGCCCTCCTGCCTGCCTGCCCTCCTGCCTGCCTACCCTCCTGCCTACCTGCCCTCCTCCTCCTACCCGCCTGCCTGCCCTACTTGCCCGCCTGCCTGCCCCACCAGTCCTCCTCCCTACTCGCCTGCCCTCCTGCCCTACCTGCCCTCCTGCCCTACCTGTCTCCCTGCCTAGCCCCTTTTAATAAATACTATTATTATTACCCTAGTCTCTGTGTCTGTCTGTTCTGGGGTACTACCACATTTGACCACTTGATCCAGTCCGTAACATAGCTAACGCTATAACACTGAACTGCTTGAACCTGCTGAAAACCTTGAGGTCCAGTTAAGCCTAATAGCTTACGTTAATATAGACTCGGTGTAGCTAAGAGAAGCTGCTCTGACACGGAATACAATAACGTTAGCAAAAAAAAACTGTTACATGAACCATCACATGTATGAGCCTAAACAATACACCAGCCACAGTGCACATTACATTTAGCTTCACCAAAGCAGAAAAAGAGCACTGCACAGCCACAGTGTAATAAATGTGTCTTACCTTCATGTAGTTAGCAGACTACTAAGTAGTTTGTTTTTCTCTACAACCCTGTCAATCATTCTCTCCCTCGTCGTCTCCCTCTACCACAAGTTCAATGTTAGTTCTCGTGATAGTGTTGCTAGCACCTGCTTGCTTCGCAAACTGATTATATTTGTTAATTTCCCCCCCCTCCGCCAATAGAGCTTTCTTTGATTTATCCCTCTTTTTCTCTGCCTCACCCTTTGCTCGTTTACTTTCCAGATACATTTCGTTCTTATATTCGATTCTTCTTCTTCTACTCGAGTTATCTCTCGTTGCGCATCATGTGAAAATGCGTGTAACGTTAGGCCCTGGGCATACGCACAGAACTTCGGCTCCACTCGCTTCCACCTCGGCGCCGCTCGGGGAGACCAATCAGGCGCAATCGGAGACAGCTGCGCCGGCTCCAGCAGGTGTCTACAATCTCCGGAGGAGAGACCTGGATAAAAGGCCCCGCAACCTGCCGTCTGACGCTTGATCAATCCGATCCTATGTGGTTAGTCGTCTCGCTCCCTCGTTTGTCTCCTGTGAACTCTAGCTCCGTTATTACCAGTTTATTTTCCCAGTCGTTTTATTTATTTTGTTTGTTTGTTTTCTCTCCTCCCCCAGTCTACTCCTGCCTGCCCTCCTGCCTGCCTGCCCTCCTGCCTGCCTACCCTCCTGCCTACCTGCCCTCCTCCTCCTACCCGCCTGCCTGCCCTACTTGCCCGCCTGCCTGCCCCACCAGTCCTCCTCCCTACTCGCCTGCCCTCCTGCCCTACCTGCCCTCCTGCCCTACCTGTCTCCCTGCCTAGCCCCTTTTAATAAATACTATTATTATTCAGTGGTGTGCCGTCAGGGCCAGCAAGGCCTTCTCTGCTGGCCTAAACATCATCAGAATATACATTTTATTTTAATATATATTTTCCACAAATATGTATTAATGATTCCCCATAGTCTATTCTCTTCATTTCATAGCTTTCCTCTTGGTTGCGCTGCTTCCAGTCTCCGATTGAGATTTGGAGGGCTGGCCTTTATGTTAGAGCTTTTATCCAATCAAAATGTGTTGCTAGGGGGCTCAAAAATCTGCCCGCCTTCACATTAAACGGTGAAGCGGATTCGACCTGTAACTTAACGTTGGAACGAGAAAACATGTGGCGTACCTAGTAAACCTACGTAGATGCGAGCAAAAGCAACAACGGCGCCTGCTGTAAGGCTCAATGATGTCAGCACCCAGCACGTCTTTTGATTGGATACGCACTATTGCTACGCACTATTGCTACGCACTATTGATATTCACTATTGAGATGCGGACCTATGCCGGTAGATGTGAAACTTTTGAAAGTGCACAGGGAAACGGAGCCTCACAACGAAAGCTTTCGTTGACTGATCGATAATACTGATCGATTGTGTCCTGTTTTTGGGTAAACAATAACTTTCATTTAGGGGACAGGATGAAAGCGCCAAGTCCACAAACAGAGGAAACTACGTTGAGCTTCTTTCTTTTCTGGCTGAAAACAACCCAGATTTACATTACCACCTGTCCACAAACAAAGTGTTTACTGGGACGTCAGGCAAAATACAAAACGACCTGATTTTTGCTATTGCTGAAGTGATGGAAGAAGAGATCAAAATGGAGATTAAAAAGGCACCCTTTGTCGCTATTATGGTGGACGAGACGACAGAAGTGGGTAATGTAGCGATCTTAAAGATGTTAGTTTAACACTCTTCATTGTAAATGCGGATTTATTGATTAAAAATGCTTCGGAAATATTAATATAACTCTGTTGTACTTGTCTGACTATGTTAAGGTGATGCAACGCCCGGTTATACTGTGTTTCTGTCTAGTTTCTAGAGCCATGGCGTCATAACGATGGTATTAAGAGGTAGAATAATTCAGGTAGGAATGTGTCGGACATCACTGAAGGCCTAGGTGTGAAATGCACCGCCCGCCACTGTTATTATTACCCTAGTCTCTGTGTCTGTCTGTTCTGGGGTACTACCACATTTGACCACTTGATCCAGTCCGTAACATAGCTAACGCTATAACACTGAACTGCTTGAACCTGCTGAAAACCTTGAGGTCCAGTTAAGCCTAATAGCTTACGTTAATATAGACTCGGTGTAGCTAAGAGAAGCTGCTCTGACACGGAATACAATAACGTTAGCAAAAAAAAACTGTTACATGAACCATCACATGTATGAGCCTAAACAATACACCAGCCACAGTGCACATTACATTTAGCTTCACCAAAGCAGAAAAAGAGCACTGCACAGCCACAGTGTAATAAATGTGTCTTACCTTCATGTAGTTAGCAGACTACTAAGTAGTTTGTTTTTCTCTACAACCCTGTCAATCATTCTCTCCCTCGTCGTCTCCCTCTACCACAAGTTCAATGTTAGTTCTCGTGATAGTGTTGCTAGCACCTGCTTGCTTCGCAAACTGATTATATTTGTTAATTTCCCCCCCCTCCGCCAATAGAGCTTTCTTTGATTTATCCCTCTTTTTCTCTGCCTCACCCTTTGCTCGTTTACTTTCCAGATACATTTCGTTCTTATATTCGATTCTTCTTCTTCTACTCGAGTTATCTCTCGTTGCGCATCATGTGAAAATGCGTGTAACGTTAGGCCCTGGGCATACGCACAGAACTGCGTGGACGTCCCGGGCCGATATAAAATGTTTTGGGCCGCGGTCTGCTGAAATAAGTTATTTTCAATGAAAATCACCAGAGACAAAATTACAAATATATATATATTTATATATATATTTCTATAATACATTCTGAGCGGCCCAGAGTCTCGCGGCCCTCCTGGCATTTGCCAGGCTTGCCCGATGGCCAGTCCGCCACTGGACACACCTAAGTAGCACATACAAACACACACAGGTGACAAACATCAGGTAATTAGTCCAGAGGTCATATTGCTCCACATCGCCAGCAGGAGGCATTGGGGAGTCGTCAATACTGACTCCCCTCGTAACACTTTAGAATGTCTCCTAAACAAGCAAATTGCCATTGGGGGCGTCATAACTTGAGAAGAAAGCAACCAAATCAGCATATAAATGGTCGATAGAAATACTATTTAGTTTCAACACAACATGCAATTCTGGATTTTTTTTATGTTGGAGAATTAAAATGCTTTACATGGTCAAATATATTTATTACATTTCCATTTTTTCAATTGTGTTACAAAAAAGTGCAACCGGCGCATTTTGTAATAACCTGCACAATATGTAACATGTATTACATAATAAGGCAAACGTTATTACATTTTGTGTTCAGGCGATTTATTACATAATGTGCAGGTTATTACATAATGCGGTGTTATTACATATTGAAAGTGACTTTTTATTACATTTTGGGATTTTATTACATAATGTGCAGTTATTACATAATGAGGCCTAGCAAACCTTCCTGCGAACAGGGTGCTCATATTTCTTGCATGAAGTGATAAAAAATGTTGCTTTGTCAAAGCTAGCCAAGGGTTCAAATGGTCAGAAAAAGTCCCTAAAGCTAGCTGACCTCCCAAGTGCTCGCCGTAGCCTACAGGAGGGACCTAGCTAGTTATAAGCCTATAACTTGAGGCATTATCGTCGAGCTAGCAGGGCTTCAAACAATTCCAAAGAATTGTGAGCACACAAGTTAGTTAACAACCTTCTTGTATTATTCTGCTTTAAATGTCGAGCTGGACCGTAGGATTCAAGTAGAGACAACCCAACGTGATAGGCAGAACCTACAAGTCTCACTGGCCTGTGCCAGACTAAAAAAATGTAACATTTGTATATTGAACAGTACATCTTTGAGTTTGTCCTCCAAGAAATATGATAAATCAATTGAATGGATGCGAGGTTCGCCCCTGAGCTGATGTTCAAAATTGGTGAAGTGTCCCTTTAACCTACAATCTTAAAACCAACTAGAATAACAAGTAACAGTGCTACTTTAATAGATAACATTTTTACCAATGAAATTGGGAGGAAAATAGTAAGTGGAATGCTATTAAATTACATAAGTGACCACCTTCCTGTTTTTGCAACCATACAGAACTGTACCAAGATTAAAACTCATAGAAATTCAGAAACTCAGAAATGGATTCGTAACAGAACATCAGAAGCTATAGAGGCTCTGAAGGGAGATTTAAGGAAGCAAAGCTGGCATAGGGTCATTTCAAACAATAATCCAAACAAAGCTTATGATGAATTTCTCTCCACATTTTTCACCTTGTATGATGTACACTGCCCACTACAAAAACAGAGAAAACACAAATATGAAGACAAGCCCTGGATTACAAGAGGACTAGAAAATGCATGCAAAAAGAAAAATATACTATATAAACAGTTCTTAAAGGACAGATCAAAGGTAGCAGAAAATAAATACAAAACTTACAGAAATAAATTAACTAGTATAATGAGATACAATAAAAAGGAATATTATAATAAACTATTGGAACAACACAGAAGTAATACACAAGGTACATGGAAAGTGCTAAACAGCATAATTAAAAAGGGTACCAAAAAATCGGACTATCCAAATTACTTTAATAAAGATAAACTAAACATAACTAAACCAAAAGAGATTGTCGATGAGTTTAATGATTACTTTGTCAATGTTGGCTATAACTTAGCAAATGAAATTGTGGACCCAATAACGAAGGACGGTGTAGACGAAGATATTATTGATATAAACACCAACACCATATTTCTGAAGAAAATTGAAGAGAAGGAACTGATTGATGTGGTAACCAAATTTAAGAATAAAAAATCTACAGATTGTAATGACATAGATATGAGACTAGTAAAACATATTATAGAATATATTGCAAAGCCACTGACTCATCCAATCATTAACCAATCAGTAACCAATCATTTCAAACCGGCATATTTCCCAACCAAATGAAAATAGCAAAGGTCATTCCTATCTACAAAAATGGAAACAAGCACAGTTTTTCCAACTATAGACCAATTTCTCTCCTTCCTCAGTTTTCAAAAAATATTAGAAAAACTTTTTGTAGTAAGACTGGACGATTTTATAGAGAAACAAAACCTACTGAGTGACCATCAATTTGGATTTAGAGCAAATCAATCCACTACAATGGCAGTGACATTGATTGAAAAAATATCCACAAAAATTGAAAGTAAAGATTATACTGTAGGGATATTCATAGATCTAAAGAAGGCATTTGATACTATTGATCATAGATTATTAATAAGAAAACTTGATAGATATGGAATTAGAGGGATAGCAAATTTATGGATTAGAAACTATCTTGATAATAGACACCAGTATGTACAAATAAACAATGATAAATCTGAACTGCTAAGGGTCACATGTGGGGTCCCACAAGGTTCAGTGCTGGGTCCAAAGCTGTTTATTTTGTACATCAATGATATTTGCAATGTGTCCAAGTTGTTAAATTTTGTTTTGTTTGCAGATGATACAAATTTATTTTGTTCTGGCAAAGATTTGGAGCAGCTTCTGGATACAGTGGAAACGGAACTAAAAACTATAAACCGATGGTTTGACACAAACAAGTTGTCATTGAACTTAGAAAAAACTAAACTTATGATATTTGGAAATCGAAAAATTAATAGTCAAGTACAAATCAAGATAGATAATGTTGAAATTGAAAGAGTTTATGAAAACACATTTTTGGGAGTTGTTATAGACCACAAACTATGTTGGAAAACACACATAAACTACTTAAAGACTAAAATATCAAAGTCTATTGCAATACTGCATAAAACGAAATACATACTTAATCCAAATTCATTACACATATTGTACCGTTCTCTAATAGTTCCATACATAACTTACTGTGTGGAAGTGTGGGGAAACACATACAAAACAATCACAAATCCAATTTATTTACTACAGAAAAGAGCTATACGAATTATAAACAGAGCTGCCTATCAAGAACCAACTAACACATTATTCATAAACACCTATGATCTCAAATTTAAAGAATTGGTGGACTTCAAAATGGCACAAGTAATGTATAAAGTAAAAAATAAGATGCTTCCAGACTGTATCCAGAGACTATTTCAAGTTAGACAGAGTAATTACGAACTCAGAGGAATATGTATGTTTATGAAAACAAAGATTAGAACAAATGCAAAACAAAGATGTATAACAGTTAAAGGAGTTAATTTATGGAATACTTTTGAAAAGGAAATGAAAATGTGTAGTACACTAAAAGGATTTTAAAAAATATAAAAAAATAAGATGATTAACAAGTATAAAACAGAGGTTTAAATATAGTTTTTGTTTGGTATTTTTTGAACTTTTTGTTGACATGCGTAAGTGAAATTTTGTTTATAAAAGTGTCAATGTTTTGATTATGCATTCATGGGGGGACATGCATACATGTAATAAGGGTAGGCGCAATAAGCCACGGCTTCAGCCTACACCTTTTTGGTCCTGGTGTTATGAATTGTGACTGTGTACAATTTTTTAAAATATATATCTGTATTGTGAATTGCATAGGGGACCAAAATAAACATTCTCAATCAACCAAACCCCAAACCTCACGAGTGGAAGTCCCAGAGAGGCAGTGGGCTTTTTTGTGAGGCCCACTGCCAAGGTGTGTGCCTGTGTGTGATAAACAGCCAAGACAGGATACGTACAAGTGAGGCCAACTGACGGTAGAACTAGCATACTTAACCACAACATTCACACCTCCCGATGGTTTCCGGTTGGCGATGTAAGAGCAAAGACGTCGAAAACAGGTCTCCCGATTACATTGCAAATTGCACTACTAAAACAACATCAAACCTCTACAAAATTGTCACAGCTCATTATGAGTATCCTAGGCACTTTTTGATGTCAAAATGAGCAACTCAAACTCTACTAAGAAACCCAGCGCACAGACCCCCGCGGCAACACAAGCTAACATTAGCTTAGCAAGCAAACTGTCGGCCATGGCTGCAGCCTCGGAGGATAGCAACGTTGCTAAAGGTAGCCTACCTGCTGCTGAAAACATCTCCAT
Source organism: Nansenia antarctica (assembly GCF_963989245.1). NCBI lineage: Eukaryota > Metazoa > Chordata > Actinopteri > Argentiniformes > Microstomatidae > Nansenia > Nansenia antarctica. Next base: position 43,372,638 of record NC_137689.1, on the reverse strand, counting down.
AACGCAGCTGGTGGCCGAGCTGGCGAAGCAGAGAGCCGGACTGAAGGAAGATGTCTCTCAGCTGATCCAAGTATCCTTAAAGCCTCTTGAAACTGCTGTGGATGCCCTCCGGGACACGGTCGGCTCATTCCAAGCCCGCCTCATAGCTACAGAGACTATCGCCGGAGAGAACTTTGAACGACTGACCACGGCTGAAGCTACAATCAAAACTCTCCAGACCCAGAATCAAGTCTTGCTGGACCATGTAGACGACATCGAAAACAGGTCACGCAGATCCAACTTGAGGATAGTGAACATCCCGGAGGGCAGCGAGAACGGCAACAACCCGGTTAAGTTCATCTCTGAGCTCCTGGTAGACTGCATGGGTCCTGATGTGTTCACCGAGCCGCCTGAGCTGGAGAGAGCCCACCGATCACTTGCCCCAAAACGGGACGGGAAACCAGCGAGACCGTTCATCGTGCGCTTTCTTCGCTTTCAGCAAAAAGAGGCAGCCCTGCGGTGGTCCAGGAACCATGAGGTGCAGTTCCGGGGGTCCCATCTGAGGTTTTACCCCGACTTAAGCTCCGCACTGGCGAGGAAACGCGCCGACTACAACGGCGTCAAACAGGCACTCTACCAGAAGGGAGTACGGTTCCGTCTGATGCACCCCGCACGTCTGGTGGTAACCTTCGAGTCACAAACTTTCACATTCGACTCACCTGAAGATGCCCAGGAGTTTTACAAACGTCGGGTAGATAAGGAGTGACAAGATGACTCTGTCTGGAGGCATTCATATTGAGTGAAAAGACCCATGCAGGCGAGTTTGTCGGGCGGGACTTAACACAGTCTCGCTATTACTGTCTGAAATGGGACCCCGCTTCCAGGTACATTATTCTTTTCCCTGCCTTTTTTTCTGCAATATACACGTTGGAAATCGTTTGGTTTGAACAAGTTTATTGTTGTTTCGAGTCATTCTAGCTGTACACATCAGCAGTGTAATAGTATATTATTGGTATATATTATGGTAGGCTACATTGTATTGTAGTAATTATATTATTGCTATGTTTAATATTGCCTATATATACAGATCTGTTTCTATTATTTTATTCGTTTTCCCTCTTTCGACATAATACTATATGTTTTTGTAGTGATGTTACTACCTATACAAATTGATCGGGAGTTCCTCGAGTGAAAATAGGGTTAATGGGAATAGGCCTACACTCGTGGAAGACTAACGAAGATTTGGTGAGCCTGCAGTTTGCCTCAATTGGGGACGCAAACATAGGCAATATTTATGTTATTTTTTTCTATGTTGTATTGTTATCTAGGGTAATCTGGGATTTTGTTTGGGTTAATAGGGTATTGGGTGTGTGCATCCCTGGTCATTTTTGCAGTTTTAATTGTTTGTTTTCAACATTTTACTATATACATTTATAAGTGGAGGTACCTTTTTACTTGCTATACGTGTTTTTTCCAGTAAGTGCTGGGCTGTGATATGGCAGAACATATATTTCTTTATAAGTATTACCAACAAATTTCATAGATTATGAACAGGACACAGAATAGTAGTCAGACTGCAGGGCGGGCGAATACAAGATTTATTTCATGGAAGGTTTGAATGGACCTGTTAAACGGACCAGAATATTTGCACATCTTAAACTTTTAAAGTGGGAAATTGATTTCTTACAAGAAACACATTTGATGGTTAGAGATCATAGTAGACTTAAAAAATCAGGGGTTGGCCAAATCTTTCATTCAGACTTTAATTCTAGATCACGTGGCACAGCAATCATAATCCACAAGAAAACACTATTCAACGCCACTGATATTATATCCGAACCACACGGCCGTTTTATCATTGTCTCAGGGTCCCTCTACCATAAACCTGTAGTTTTGGTCAATGTGTATGCACCCAATTGGGACGACGAGAAATTCATGGAAAAGGTCATTTCATCTATACCTGACCTAAACTCACGCTGCCTTATTTTTGGTGGCGATCTAAACTGCATGATTAATCCTTCCTTAGACCGTTCCAACCCAAAATCAAAGAAACCCTCCAAGATGGCTAAAATGTTGTCAGCGTTCATGGACCAAATTGGATGTGTTTCCAATTCCCTCACGATAAAAAAATATCTTTCTTTTCACACGTCCACCATTCGTATAGCAGAATTGATTATTTCTTTATAGACAGAACACTACTTCCCTTTGTCAAAAACATAGAATATTCAACCATAATTGAATCTGACCATGCCCCAGTACTATTGGATCTGTCCTTCCCACTTAACTACTCTGACCGCGCTCCATGGAGACTTGATACCACACTACTAACAGATAAAGAATTCTGCCAAATGATTTCAACTGCCGTAGACAATTTCTTGGAAACCAATAGGGAAGACACTGTTTCTCCCTCCCTGCTCTGGCAGACCCTTAAAGTAGTAATAAGGGGGGACATTATTGCATACACATCTAGGTTGAACAAAGCTAGGAGGCAAGAACAGGAGCAACTTCTCAACTCAATGATTGACATAGATCATCAATACTCTGACTCTCCCACCCCAGAGCTTTACAAAAATAAGCTGAATCTCAAAGCCAAATACGAGTTATTAACATCCGATAAGACAGAACGTATGTTGCTGAAATCACGAGGCTTTGTTTATGAGCATGGGGAAAAGGCTGGTAGAATGTTAGCGCATCAATTAAAATGTAAATCCTCTGACCAACAGATTCCACAAATTAAAAGAGAAAATGGGGAGCTTACAACTGACCCCCTCGAAATCAATGAGACTTTTAGGGCATTTTATTCCAAATTGTACACTTCTGAGGCACCCAATGATGATACCAATATGCAACATTTCTTCACAAATTTAAATGCCCCTGTTATCAACCCTGTTCATAAAGCAGAACTAGAACTACCCTTCCAAGACACCGACATTTATAATGCAATCACAGCTATGCAAAGTAGTAAGGCCCCGGGCCCTGATGGATACCCCATCGAATTCTACAAAAAATTCTCAACCAAATTAACTCCGCTCATCTTAGAAATGTTCAATGACTCAATGGATAATGAGGCCCTGCCACAGACACTAACAGAGGCATTCATAACCCTTTTACCGAAACCAGGGAAAGACAGAACAGAGTGTGGTTCACATCGCCCCATCTCGCTGCTCAACAGCGATGTCAAGATATTAGCTAAAGCACTCGCCCGGCGTCTAGAGTCCGTCACAGACAAGGTGATCTCCCCTGATCAAACTGGCTACATGTTGGGCCGCCACTCATTCTCTAACATCCGAAACCTTCTAAATGTCATACATTCTCCTACGTCCGAGGAGGTACCTGAGGTGGTTATCTCCCTGGATGCGGAGAAGGCTTTTGACAGAGTGGAGTGGGCGTACTTATTTGAATGTCTGAAAGCTTTTGGCTTTGGACCCACTTTTATTGCATGGATCAGACTACTATACTCATCTCCTAAGGCATCGGTAGTTACGAACGGGAAACGCTCCCCATTTTTCTCATTGTCGAGAGGGACACGCCAGGGGTGCCCGCTGAGCCCACTCCTATTCTCATTCGCCATCGAACCTCTGTCTATCATGTTAAAATCTTCTCCAATAATAAATGGAATTTCTAGATGGGGGAAGGAACACAAGGTGGCGCTATATGCCGACGACTTACTGTTGTATGTATCTGACGCGGTGCAATGCATTTCCCATATAGTTCAGATGCTGCATAGATTTGGTAGCTTTTCGGGATACAAGATCAACCTCACTAAGAGCGAATGTTTTCCAGTGAACAACCTAGCTCTCGCAATCCCACAATGTGACTTGCCCTTCCATTTGTCTAAATCTGGCTTCAAATATTTGTATATTTTACACGGTCCTTCTCTAAACTACATCAAAAAAACTTCACGCCCCTTGTTAATAAATTAAAAGATGATTTACAGAAATTGAGGTCCATTAATTTATCACTGGCAGGGAAGATCAACTGTATTAAGATGAACGTTCTACCCCGATTCCTCTACCTTTTCCAATGTCTCCCTATATTCCTCCCAAAGTCCTTCTTCTCGTCCATAGATAAGTCCATATCATCTTTCATTTGGGGGGGTAAAGTCCCTAGAATACAGAAAAGACTTCTACAGCGACATCGGTCCCAGGGCGGACTGGGCCTACCAAATTTGCTTTATCATCACTGGGCTGCCAATATTCAGAAAATCATATACTGGGTCCATTCACCACAGCCGTCTTGGTGCGAAATAGAAAATGAGTCATGTCTTTCAACATCCCTCTCCGCCTTGATTACCTCCAAACTCTCTCTATCTGCCCCACACTACACCTCTAACCCTGTTGTTGTTAATACATTACGAATATGGTCACAATTTCGACGCCACTTTGGTTTAAAAGATTTCTCCAACCTAGCCCCTATCTGCAATAACCACCTTTTTGTCCCCGCCAGAATAGACAATGCTTTCGCCTTGTGGAAAAGACTCGGTCTCTCCAAATTTAAAGATCTCTATACTGAGGGCGTCTTCTCGACCTTTAATCACCTCTCTCAAAAATTCAACCTTCCCCGCTCAAGTTATTTTCGATACCTCCAGGTCCGACATTTCATTAAAAGTTTGGATCCAAACTTCCCAAATGCACCACAACCTTCTGCTATAGATGATATCCTCCAAATTCCTCCCAATCTAAAAGGCCTAATTTCAAGTATTTATTCTAGCATATCATCCCTCGGAGACACTTCCCTCCACAAAATTAAAGAGAAATGGCAGGAGGAGCTAGGGGACGTAATACCCGATGACTCCTGGACTGAGGCTCTGACGAGAGTTAACGGGAGCACATCATGTGCTAGACTAGGCGTAATCCAATTTAAGGTCCTGCATCGAATTCACCTTTCCAAATCTAGGCTAGCCAGAATCTATCCTAACGTAGATGAGAATTGTAGCAGATGTCATAACGCTCCGGCAACGCTAACACACATGTTTTGGTCATGTCCCTTATTATTTGATTATTGGTCAGCAGTTTTCAGGACCCTCTCACAGGCACTAGATCTGAACCTGCAACCTAACGCCTACTCAGCTATCTTTGGCATAGCGCCAACTGACCAACAGATTATTAACAAGCATAAAGACATTGTGGCATTTGCCACTCTACTTGCTCGACGGAGGATTTTGCTTTGTTGGAAATCCCCCAAACCTTCGAATTCCTCCTTATGGTTGACTGACATTATGCTTCACTTGAAACTTGAAAAGATTAAATACACACTTAAGGGCTCTGCACACAGCGTGCGATTTCTGTTGCGCGTCAACGTTCCATTTTGAAGTTTGAATGGAAGTCTATGAGAACATACAACAGAAATTGCATCGCACGCTGTGTGCATTGGGATGCGATGTTTTATGATTTTCTCATAGACTTCCATTCAAACTTCAAAATGGAACGTTGACGCGCAACAGAAATCGCACGCTGTGTGCAGAGCCCTTCAGGGGGTCCAAAGACCGCTTTTATTTCACCTGGAACCCAATAATATCCTATTTCAACAAACTAAAAACCCTCCCTGACAATGCAAGTGCGCTGGATGCTGAGTGATGACATATGTTGTGAATTTATTTATCAGGATAAACCCCTAGAGATACATCATCTCGTTCTAGAGAGGGACATATTACAATCATAACAGACATGGTATCATAGACCAACACGACCATCTCATCTATCCTCACTTACAAATGAATTGCACTTTATTTTTCTTTATTTCTTTGTTTACTTACCTGTACTGTCTTCATTACCTATCACCACTGTTATTATTATTATTATTATTATTATTATTTATTGTTATTTATTTATATCCTTCGTCCTGGGATGCACCACTTGGGATTTTGTGGGGGGGGGGGGGCGGGGGGGGGGGGGGGGGGGTTGGGACATGTTCGTGTTTTGTGAAAAAACAAACCAAAACTGAAAAGTATTATTTTTGTATATCTGTAACATCTCAATAAAAATAAAGTTAAAAAAATAAAAAATTAAAAAACATTCACACCTCCCACCCTAACCTAAGTATAACGACGATGTCACCGTTGGTGATGAGGGTGTTGGCCACTTCTCTTAAAATTACATACATCGCGTCAGTGGCGCCGGCAGGATTCGATTTCATGGTACGCACAGAAACGTAACAAAACTAAATAGCGCAGACTAGCCTACAATAATTATGTTCATCGGCATGCTTTTCCTCCAGTAAAGTAAACACAAACACATGATGCCTCCAGTTCATCTTTGAAACAGGTGTGGTAAAGAGAGACATGTGTTCTTCTGTAACACATCCATGTTGTGTTATAAATAGTAATGCTGGTTTAAAGTGTTCGCCTCATTCTATGTCATGTAACTCAACAACCGGAGCTGTTTCCCTCCTCATTCATCAGAGGAACCCGTCTGGGTATTTTGCCCAGGCGTCATGTCCCCGCCCCCTGCCACAGTCCCTTTAATTTGACTGGCGGCACATTCAAATTCAAAGTCTTTGCAAATGTAATAGCATTAAATAAGTAAACAGTATTGATTTGTAGCTATTAGGAGCCCAAATCGGATGGCCAGTCTGGCAAACGATTGTATAATGTTGTTGCTGATCAACAGTGGGCGTTGTTGTATAGAAAAAAATAACAAAATAGGGGTTGATGAGTGTTCTTTCAGTCTGCCTCCATCAAAGTAGACGACCGACCCAACCCAATGGCCTGAGGTGTCATATCCTGACATACAACTACCATAATATCCTGACATATAACTACCTTAATATCCTGACATACAACTACCGTAATATTCTGACATACAACTACCATAATATCCTGACATACAACTACCGTAATATCCTGACATTCAACTACCATAATATCCTGACATACAACTACCATAATATCCTGACATACAACTACCTTATTCACCTGAGATGTCATATCCTGACATACAACTACCTTATTGAATCTAAAATCTATCACTTTTTCTGTCCTTAAGTCGCTGTTTTGATAGTCTGTCCAATGGGACTAGCTCACTTGCCCCCCTCCCCCAGCCCGAGTTTTGGCTATAGCTTGCTGCTCATTACTTTGATGATACATCTTCATATAAATTATATATATATATGCAACAGTTCATGACATTGGCAAATGCATCATCTATGCCCATTGATCAGATTTATTTATGATCCTTTCTTAAGAAAACAAATGTAACACTCTCATCTAGGGATTTACACGGCAAGTCAAATGAGATTGAGGTGGAGTCCACAGACTCAGGTCCCACTGTTTACCATTTGCATCCTCTCTGCAGATGGCGTAAAGAAGCAACATATCTCTTTTACTGTCCTTCGCTCTTTGGGGAAGTAAAGAAAATCGTAAACTGGGACTTTTTTAAATTGACGTGCAAAACATTAGGCAGCAGCTTATAGGCATGGTGACAGAGGCTTTTCCAATAAGGCACAAGCACTTGTCCCTGCTCGATTTCCCCCAAAAGGGGGCATGGTGGTTCTGATGACAGCGAGGTGACTTAGGCCTGCTCTGATGAATCATCATCTTGGTATTCTCAGCAGACATTAGGCCCTGATAGAAGATAGAAGCTGTCCATTTCCTTTACTACGTCTGCTCTCCTTATCTCCCCTTCTCCATCTTTCCATTTCTGTCCATGTCTTCTCTTCCTTCTCATCTATCACACATCTTGCCATCTCTGATTCCTTGAATATCTCCCCCCAATCCCCCACCCCCCCCTCCCCCCCCACACACACACACACTCACTCTCTCGTGATTTGGATCTCTTTAATATTTCACTGTATGCTCTGTGTTGGGAATGAAAAGGCTGGAGCAGTGGGCCATTGATGTGTCAGATCAGAGGGTTGCGTGTTCCTGCATTCCTCTGCAGACGGGTGAAAATACCTCTTTTGATCAGAGGCTCAATACAAGTGTCTCAGCCTGCTGTCCAGCACTTAAACTCCACTGACCCGAAGATCACGGAGGCCGGCGCAGACCACCTCGACAGCTGTTTAGCACTCGAACTTCACTGACCCCCGAGCAGTCCCTCCAGCTCCAGGTATTGATCTTCCTACTGTATAGAAGAGACCAAGAGGGGCAGGAGAAAAATATTTAGCGCCAAATACGGGAGATTGAAGTTCTTGGTGCTTCTTCAGAAGTTCTGTGTTGTGCTAGAATACACTGATGTTGAACAATGAGTTATTATACGTATATTGCGTTTTGTCATCCAGCTGTTCACTTGACACAGAGAATTGTGTTGTGATGTTACTGTACCACTGGACTGACATTGTGGTTGATGTTTTATCTTCAGCTTTGTTATGTTTAAAGAAAGGGTTATTTTGCGTGTTTCATGTCAGCCAGAGAATGACAGTCATTGTCAGGGCTGCCAAGTCTCACGCAATCACCGTGAGACACACGCATTTCAACCAGTTCTCACGCTCTCACGCCGCATCTCTATTTCTCACGGCGAATTTTTGAAATTCCTTGAAAGAAAGCTACCGGACATGAGTTTCGTGGCATCTTTCTGCACGCGCGTTAACTTGAGTCTGCAATCGAAGCGGCAGGCGAGCGCTGATGGAAGAACCTGTGTTCACGCGAGCTGCAAGAAAGTAGCAAGCAGTGTTGCCAGATTGGGCTACTTTTGGTCACACTGGACGGGTGGATTCGGCAGCTTTTAGACTGGTTGGGCTGGACATAGTCAATTCGGTCTGGCAACCGTGGTAGCAAAATATGTGCATACATTACAACATCGTATCTGGTAGCCTACTGGACTGGGTTGCACCAATATGGCGTAAGTCATTACTAAATGCAGGCATTTAGTAGTTACTAAACCCCTAGTTGTTACTAGCTAGTTTCAAACTAGTTGTTTACTAATTTCGGTTGCACCACGCCAAACTTTTGCCAATCTTAGCTAGTAAATACTCAGTTTTGGTAACTGTTTTTTGTTTCTCTACTGTAACATAACCAGGTACATTAATAATAATAATTATTATTAATAATAACAATTTACAATACAAATACAACAATTGGGGGTCCCTCAAAAAAAATGTGGGCGCGCCATGCGCGCACAAAATCACCCACCAAGCCCTCATTCTGACCCAGGAAAAACCCTGGTATGTACTGTATAACATGATAGCCATCTATGAGCAATGCACTGTATATAAGATGATGACCATGGGTCTTTCTGCTGCTGACCAAGGGGCTGAGTCCTGTTGATGGGGCCCAATTTTTCTTTTAGAGTCTGTAGGCTACTGTATTTGTTTTTAAGATTTCATAAATATGATATATTGTCTGAATTGTTTTCTTGTTTTATAAAATGTTAATTATTTTTCATTTCTTGTGCTGGTTTATTATGAACAACATGTAAAATTGCAGGAAACTAGCACAAATAATTGGGTGGGAGAGAGCGGCCGCCGCTGCCAAAACGTGCACAGTTTTGGGTCGCTCCACCGCCCAAAAAATCTCACTCCAAACTTTTGGTGAAACTTGGCAGCCGTGGTCATTGTTTTACTCAGAATCCTCGAAATACTGTTCAGCAATTCATTATATACCTTGGATTCACCAGGTGAGTTATTGTGAACACAATCACTACTACAATAACCACCGTCTATTGTGGATTGGAATACACACTCACCGAACACTTTATTAGAAACACTTCATTCATTCAGATGGTGTAATGGGGTGGGGAATGTTTTCTTGGCACACTTTGGGCCTGATAATACCAATCAATCATCGCTTGACTGCCACAGCCTATTTGAGTATAGTGTTGCTGACCATGTGCATCTCTTCATGGCCGCAATGTACACATCTTCTAATGGCTACTTCCAGCATGATAATGTGCCATGTCTCAAAGCAAAAGTCGAAACTAGTTTCATGAACTTGACAATTTCAGTTGACAAAGTTCAGTGTTCTTTAGTGGCCTATAATTAAATAATTATTAAAATAATTTGATCAGATTTTTATTTATAATTAATAATTTCATTATTTGCCTCTTATATCTTGTTATTATATTCTATATGTCTTCTTATATTGATCCTAAATCGAATCCCACCCCCAGCTTGTCACCGGATCTGAATCCAATAGAACACCTTTGGGATGTGGTGGAACTGGAGATTCACAGCTTGAAAGTGCACCTGAAAAATCACGGTTGCGTGTTGCAATCATGTCATCATGGACCAGAATCTCAATGGAATGTTTCCAACATCTTTTGGAATCAGTCTGTTAAGGGAGGCTTACCCAGTATTAGTATAGTGTTCCTAATAAAGTTGTCGGTGAGTGTTTTTGTAGCCAATAACAGCATCTGCAGGTATACGCATGCTCTAAACAAACCCATAATCTTTACAATGACATCTCAGGAGTGCAGGAGCTGCGGCTCATGGTACCATAAATCGTAGTTTGGAACAGGTCCCAGACTTTCCTTCGCTGAGAAAACAAGCCCTAAATGACTTCTTAATGAATTTATATTCACCTAAAGCTGGTATCAGCAAAACAGCCGTGCTATAAAGCAGCGCTGCCAGGCTTTGTATGGGCCACGGCACCTAGACACAGCCAATGTTGGGCCTACTATTTCCCCTTGATCATCTGGGGCATCGGGGTCCACAAAGTGCAACGAGAGTTGGATTTACTCCAGTTAGAAACAGCAGGGACATACACACAGGTCAGATGGCGGTGTTGTGGAGCCACGGTCTGATAACTTGTGTCTGACAGAACTGTACACACAAAAGGTCTTTAAGAAATGTTAACTTAAAGGGAAAGAGAGAGACATTAACTAACATAATTGAAAAAGAAAATAGCTGTATGTGTTGCCACAATAGCCAGAAAAAGCCATGCATAACATGTCATCCATTGTCTACAATTCATATTTACTGGCACTGTGAACATGTGTGACAGGGTTTCAATAATAGGTCCCCATCTCGGCAAGTGTAAAAGCTCACAATCGAGCCAAACAAGTCTTGTTGTGAACAAATGTGTTTTCCGGTTTTTGGCATAGGACGACAAACGAAGCGATGAAGAACCCACTCGATATCATATCCAACAGTTTTACATTCACTAAATACCTACATTTAGTTAGCAAAGTCGGGAGGGGGGTATTATTCGTATTAGTGTGGCAGTGTGTGTAGCCACGCCCACTCCAGCTGTATGTAAGTAGCCATCTGCGATGTGGATCTGTTTACAAGTTTACAAGATGGATGCTGAAGCTAATGCTATCAACAGAATTTCAAAAGCAGGCAGAAATATCCACCGTGGGCAATAAATGAACTCCTTCATATTGGACTATACATAATGGGAACTCCGAACGGGAACTCCGAACTCCGAATCTGACGATGACAGATGACAACGGAATGTCAGACATTGATCTCCACATCAGTTCACTTTCATGCGACAGTCGTCTGCAGACAGACCTTCTGCTGTGTTCTTGGGTAAGTTTTAGTGAGTTACATGTGTTGTATACTAGGATTTTGTGTTGTTTACTTAGGATAGCCAAACAGATATTTGTTGTTTTGTGAGTAAGGTAGATAGCGCCGTTGTTAGCATCAGTTATCAGACCACTGAAACTGCTCACCACAATTATGCCACCCCTCTGGTGGGAGGTAGAAATAGGTTGTCAAAGATAAAACATAATGAATAAATACATTTGTTGGAGACCTACTAAACATGCAACATACTGTATTATGTTTCATGCACAATTTTAGTGTGTTTGTGTGTACCAGCTAGCCAAACAAGTGTTAGCTTGTTAGCTAGCTAGCTAGCTTTGTCAGAGATATAATAGATTATAGAAAAAGTAAATGCTTTTGTAATGAACGCTAATGTTGTGTGGAATCAAAAATAATGATTAATTCATTGATATGTAGATTTGCTGTAGAATAATACTTTGAATTTAAATGATTTCACTAGCCTACTTACAGTACACTTTTCTATGGACACTTTACACTTTAGAAGTGTCCACACCTCTGACCTGAAATGTGTGTTACAGAATGACGAGGTGAGAGGTTCTGAGAGATGACACCTTGATGAGAGTCACCAGCACTTCAGGTATTTGTCATTGTCATTATATAAGCAATTCTATTTTATGAAGATAGTAGTAGGCTATTTCGTTAAAAGTGGTGTTGGTAACAGTGGGCAATCATTTTAAATGTACTGTCTTCTTTTTTATTACAGCTTTGATGCCCAGATGGGATGGGAAGGAACTACACCGAAGTCCCACTAGATGCTTTATGGACTAAAATGATAAATGCATGCACACGGACACAACATTATACTTTTCTACCATTCTATTATTGTATTGCTCAATTGTATCTTGCCTAATTTTTTCCATAAACTTTTGGCACACATGGCAATAAGAAATCATGAATCTTGAATTATTATTATTATTATTATTATTATTATTGTTTAGCTATTTAAACGTGTCAGCTCTGCAACAACCCCACTGACAGATGACAGGTAGGTAATGACAGGTAGTGTAATGGGGGAGTGTTGTCTTCAGGGTGTGGTTGTCTTGAGGGAGTGATTAGGGTGGAGTTAACCAGCTATTGTTCCCACCCATTACCTCTGTGAAAAACATCTGAAGACTTTTGAGGCTGGATATCTCAGTACGGTGGTTCAGGGGGTATCAACATTCAAATATCCATGACTTCTTCAACTTGTTTCAGATTTCAATGTATGACACATCATTTTAAAGCTTACAATCTACATTTTCATAATCTGGAAAAAACTTTAAAAATATTTTGCCCTAGGGACTTTTGAAAATACCATGCCCTGTCACATATGAGAACATAGTCTTCTGTACAGTATAGCATATGTATAAATCAGTACAGCGTGCGGGCAGAATGAGGAAATGGAGGTTATGTGGAGATGTATGTTTATAACCTTTGATTTAGGCATATTCACATTCCAGAGGCTTGCTTCAAACCTAGCGATGCACAGCCCATTTATTCCTATAAAGACCATGCAGAAAAGCCAAAGCTCTTTGATGGAACTGATATGAATCACAAAAGGATTGGTCTGACAGAAACAACATTAAAAGATCATAGAAAAATGCTTTATGTGTCACTTATGATACGGTTGAATGGCGACATTATGTTTTCTCATATCTCTCTCGACCCCCACCCCCACCCAGCCCCCCCTTCTACCTTTTATTTTCCTCTGCTTTTGACTAAGGGCCAATCCCAATTCACTTTTCTACCCCTATGGCTCGTTTTCGAGTGTGACTCGATTCGAAGCCAAGGCCTTCGAACAGAGCCACAAGCAAAATCTACCCCTATGAATTGGGACAGCCCTTCATTACGTCAACAACAGTGGTTTAAATAGACGCGGTACGGGTGACGCGATCTCGCAATGCCTTCTTCAGCTGTGTTTATTTCTGTTGCGTGTGCTATAAGGATCTTTTTTCGTTTGTTATCAACACACTGTAGTGTTTAGACGTTCCTTTTTTAGTCTCTTCCGTCAGCGATGTCTTTTTTGTGGACATCGCAATAATGACAATGAATGACTCCAACCAAAACACAGAGTATTAACCAGATCTGTCAGCGCACGATGTTCCTCCAAAGATACCCGTGACTCAATCCTCAGCCACCACATACACACGAGTCCATCAGTAGTCATAAAGCGTTGTCCAAAAATCACGTTACCAAGCGCCTTTCTCAGAACAATTCGTCGTCTAGAATCCAAAAATCAATCCATCATAGTGGTGGTCAAAAACGTAGAAAGAGGATCTCTTGGGGACGCGGCCACATTTGCCCGTGAAGGAGAGATGACAAATAAGCGGAAACATTTCTCAGTAGAGTCGAACGGTGATAGATCATCATCCTTTACGCGTATCTTTAACTGTAGTTACATTTCGCGTGTCATATGCCATTAGACATGGAAATATGTCAATGCGCGGCTGTCATGCACAAATCAGCTTGTAACGTTAGACACACAGCACACAGCACATCGGCATGATAACGTTTTGTTGTTGTTGTGCTTGTTATAAAGAAAAGGTCTATAATGCATTGAAATGACATTAGTACATCAGACATTAGACATCAGACATGGAAATATGTCAATGCGCGGCTGTCATGCACAAATCAGCTTGTAACGTTAGACACACAGCACATCGGCATAATAACGTTTTGTTGTTGTTGTGCTTGTTATAAAGAAAAGGTCTATAATGCATTGAAATGAATGATACAACCCATTAATAATATTACATAATAACAACTGCTCGGATTAGATTGCGGGTGGAAATAGGTCAAAATGCGCATCGTGTACAAGTCAGCCGAACGTTTGATAGATAACTTTACATATGTATATCCACTGTCAAACGCCACAGGTAATAATTGATTTATGATTGTACATCTCTGAAATGCTCGACTGTCATGCAGCGTTGCGTTACTGTAACGTTAGACACAGCACCGACATAAAAGCGATTTTTGGGTTATGCTTGTTATAAATAAAAGGTCTATAATGCATTGTAATGACATTAAACTAAGACAATAAGATGGTTATCATAATTTTTCAAATCTTTATTAATAAGTAATTACAGAGAATGAAAATGACATTTCCGCATTGAATAGAGCGACATAAGATTTCTGTAGATGATTCGCAATGCATCCTGGAATCAAGGGGTATGGCTTCGAAGCTAGTCTGGTCCTGAAATCGCTCGAAACGAAGTCATAGTTAGCCCTCGAAATGAAGCCATGGCTCGATGAAATATTAATTGGGACAGCCCTACCCCTAAACGTGAACGCGCAAATCGAGCCATAGGGGTGAAAACGAAGGGCTAGGGGTGAATTGGGACGGGGCCTATGTGTCCCTACTGAGTCCACTATCTGTGTACAATGTAATGGTGATGTAACCATGGTGATGATGGTTCCTTACTCTGGAAGTAGTCCATGGGTCAGGAGAGACTGTAATCCATGGTTAAGACAGCCGCTACTAACTTTCTGACTTGGTTGGGGGTTACTTTGAGGTGAATTTGGCCTCAAATGTGGAACTTTGGCTTTGGTTGGACTACTTTTTTATTATTTTATTTAACCTTTATTTATACGGGTAAAAACACATTGAGCCCCAAGTGTGACCTGTTCACAGGCATACAACAACAACATCCACCACAAACAAATACAATACAAAACCTGGCCTACATAGTCTAAAAACTAAACTAAAACTACATAGTCTAAAACTAAAACTAGTGTAAAACAGTCTAAGATAATCTAAAACTAAACTAAAACTACAAAACCTAAAACTAGACAGCTAAAGAGCTAGGGACAGGGAGGGGTCAGCAATGGGCAAAAGGGAGGGTCAACTCAATTGCAAGAACAAATCATAGACTCGCACTGGAACTATCTGACTATGTCAGGAACTATTCATTGAATATATTTGTATTTGATATTGAGTCCGTTTTGATTCCAAGGATGATTACATGTAAACAGGCACATTGCGCAGACATGTCTCACTCCAATGCTTTGTCTCTTTGTAGGTTTATTTCTATTGTCTCATTGAAGGACAGAAAAAACGCTGTGAGAACGTCACCGTGGGTATATTAAGACCACATAAGGCCACATAAGACGTCACATAGCCAACTCAGACACTGCACTTCTCAGGGTCTCCAGAAAATCCATTCCCGAGATTTAATTCACTCCATTAAATTCATCTCAGAGGAAAAACCCTGCAGACTTGGTAGATTATTGCAAACGCGAAATACATCTAGAACCATATTCATCATATTCATTCATGTTACTAGATAGAAACGCCCCCACGCCGAGACACGTTTAACTAGTATCTTCACTAAATCCAGTCATGGTGTTGTGTGTGGGCGCCTGTGTGTCTGTCCGCCTGGCAGTGTGTGTTCCCCCGTTCATCAGAGAGATTTAAAACCAAGTGTGTGTCACATTTTCTAAATTGCCCTCCCCTGAGAGCACGGAGGAGGAGCCTGCTGTGATATGTGTTTCACTAGCAGGGCTAGACGGCTGCACAGACCCGAGGTGGGCTACGTTCCGGTACGTTCTATAATGAGCCACTGCATTAGACAGCTCCAGGCGGTGGGATACTTTAAAATGAGCCATCGTGCTAAACTAACTGGAGGGTGGTAGAGAGTGTAAAATGAACATGACAAGGCCGTTGGATCCTCACTTACTCTCTCCAGCTGAGCTGCAGCTTGATAGGAGCACTGGGACTAATTTCTCGCCAGTGTTCCGGCGGACCGGCCTCCGTGGGCGGGCAGAAGTTTTGCTGGAGTAACTTCCACATTTCCCTGAACTCCAGAGTGTTGAAATCGGGGGCAGTGCTCTGCTCTAATTGAGTGTAATTAGTAGCTTGTACGGGCAGGAGTGCTAAATAGGAGTCCTGTAGAACACTGCGTGTAAAACTCCAACCTATCTCTTGGCAGGCAATCATGGACAATCTGCTCCACCGTATCCATCTGTCAGTTTAAATACTTGTATGTATCTGTCCCTGAAAAATGGAAATAAATGTCAACGTTTGTTGAAAATCAAAGACACACAAGTCAAGCCAAAACATTGCAATGCAATGGATTCGGTGAGTAATCCCCACTACTCTACAGTGTGTCCAAACCTTTGACTGGTACTGTATGTAGTAGTGGGGATAACTCACCGAATCCATGAAATGTATTAACAGTTTTTCAGAATAAAAGTCAGAACATTTGGTCGTGCTATGTGTGCTCACATGCTCATATAGAGTTAGTGCTGAGGATGTGATCTGGGCTGAGCTCTGCAGCTTGGCTTGCCCTACAGTGCACAATGAGAGGCAGTATAAACGACAAGCATGACCGACTCTTCTGGCTAAAAGTTGATGAGAGGTTAAAAGCATCACTTCTTTCGTTTGTCAAAAAATATTAATGTTCTGAAAACCATTGTCTGTTTGTATAAGCAGCTTACAGTCAGCTCTGATGCACACACACACCCCACCACACATGTCACCAGTGGTAACTACACAATTCCAAAAACCAAAACAAATTCGAAATAACGTGCAGTGGTGTATAGAGCTATGGTTGAATGGAACGCTCTACCAGATCATATCTCTAAAACCCAGAATAAAAATCAGCTTCAAAAAACAAGTGAAGCAACACATCATATGTATTAGATCCTAGCTGAGTATTTTAATTATATTTCTGTTATGTATTGTTGCTTGTGGATGGTTCTTCCTTGTTATGTGTTTTGTGATTTGTGTGACTTTTATTTAGTTTATATTTGTGTTATTTGTGACACGGTCTGGTAAAATGGGACGCATTCCAGCAATCCTCAAGTCGCACAAATGAGCAAAAACCTTCTTAAAAAAGAAAAGAAAAAGTGTTGTAGACGATACACACGATATAACAAACAAAAGTTTTAGGATCACTAAATAATAAATCGTTTGTGAATTGGATTTCACTGGCTCGTTTGCCGTAGGCTACTGGGTAAGTGATACATAGCTTGTAAACAAGCTTACGTTTTAGGACGTGTTCAACAGCAAGGACTGTGTGATCATCTAATTATGTGTAGTTATTACATCTAATTATGTTGATGTTCTATCAGCGTGTTGTGATGTGTTAAACATGCAGTTAGATGTTCATAGCGATGTTCCTTTTTAGCACCAGCTATTAGCAGCTTTTTTGCTTTTGTGTTTTGATTCAGAGCGCGTTTCTTCGCTTTTTTTGTTTGAGGGGGACCAACAAATCTGAACTATTTTCAGATTTCAATGTATGACACATCATTTGAAAGCTTAGAATCTACCTAGAAAGCCTACTTGAGGGCTTCTTCACCAGACTCTGTCACATTTGACGACATGTATAGTGATGTTTCTCTTCTTTGTTATATGTTTTGTGATGGTTTCTTATATATGTTTTGTGTGGACCCCAGAAAGAGTATAGCTAATGCTTTGCCTCAGCTGATGGGGATCCTAATAAATCAAATCAAATGAAAGCTGCTGTACAGGGCCTGTGTTAGAGAGGGGTACAGAGCTGTACAGGGCCTGTGTTAGAGAGGGGTACAGAGCTGTACAGGGCCTGTGTTAGAGAGGGGTACAGAGCTGTACAGGGCCTGTGTTAGAGAGGGGTACAGAGCTGTACAGGGCCTGTGTTAGAGAGGGGGACCAGAGCTGTACAGGGCCTGTATTAGAGAGGGGTCCAGAGCTGTACAGGGCCTGTGTTAGAGAGGGGTCCAGAGCTGTACAGGGCCTGTATTAGAGAGGGGTACAGAGCTGTACAGGGCCTGTGTTAGAGAGGGGTACAGAGCTGTACAGGGCCTGTGTTAGAGAGGGGTACAGAGCTGTACAGGGCCTGTGTTAGAGAGGGGTACAGAGCTGTACAGGGCCCGTGTTAGAGAGGGGGTACAGAGCTGTACAGGGCCTGTGTTAGAGAGGGGTACAGAGCTGTACAGGGCCTGTGTTAGAGATGGGTACAGAGCTGTACAGGGCCTGTGTTAGAGAGGGGGTACAGAGCTGTACAGGGCCTGTGTTAGAGAGGGGTACAGAGCTGTACAGGGCCTGTGTTAGAGAGGGGTACAGAGCTGTACAGGGCCCGTGTTACAGCAGAGGGGTTCCACAGCCTCCTCCCCTCTCCTAAGACCCACATTAATGGAATAGAATGAGTCGAATTGGCTCTAGAGCGAGTGATAAGGCAGTCTGAAAGCACTGAGACATATTAAGCCTCCCACTTCACCCATATTTAACACAGGTGAGAAACAGCCCTGTATAATAATCTGCACATGCACATACCGACGTTCAAGCACTTCACCGATTGGTCATAATACATGCACACGCACACACACCGACTGAACACCTGCTCCCATATCCAATGATCTGTGGATTTCATTTTTACACCTGAGGACGCACTTGAGGGCAGTCAGTCACCACCTCTGTAAAAACTCCACAGACAGGCCATCTCATGATAGAGCCGTATAGTCTAGTAGGAGAAGTAGGTTCCCAGGTTCCCATGCCAAGATGGCCGCCAAACGAACCCCATGGGACATTAGTTGACCGTGGCAACATTAAGAAATCTTAACTAGACACCATTAGGGTCTTAAAAAAACAGGTTAGGAAATAATGTCATTGGGGTACATCATGGGAACCTATTTCTCCTAACAGACTAGTATACATTCGGAAAAAAAAAAACTGCTTCCGAAGCCACTTACTTAGACTCTCCTATCTCTCATTCATGGCTACCACACAATCTAGGCAAACAGAAACAGCCTTGTGTTGATCTATGTGCGTACATAGTGTTCCGCGTTGATTGTTCCTTTGATTCGGGCCCCTCGGGGGGAATGTTCAGAGAGCTTTCGCCGGTGCATAATCATAACTGTGATGAGTCACACAAGATTTCTTAGAAGCACTCCATCCACATAGTGACAGTGCCGTGCAGTGCCCTGGGCTCCTGTCACCTGTGGGAGCTAAGGAACCCTTTGTGTAAAAAGACAAGTCTAATTTCACGCCATCTCTCTCCCGACAGGAGAGGTTCTCACTGACCTCTATGAATCGGTAGGAGCATGGAGCGCGCCTCTGTTGCTCCGGCGAGACGCCCACTCATTATGGGATGGTAGAAGGAGCAGATGAAAAAACGTCAGATCAGATATATAAACGGGTTATTTTGATAAACTGGACACATTTTGAGAATATATATGGTTACTTTCTCGCCTGAAAACATATTAAAACTTCATAAAATGACATATTAACACTTGTAGAGCCAAATTACAGCTTTTAGCCAATGGCGGCCAAAATTGAGGATTTAAAAACAGAGGGTTTTGCTTTGCTCGCTGATTGGCTAATGTCTTCTTAGTAAACACTTAAGTATTTACTAGCTAAGATTGGCAAAAGATTGGCGTGGTGCAACCGAAATTAGTAAACAACTAGTTTGAAACTAGCTAGTAACAACTAGGGGAGTAGTAACTACTAAATGCCTGCATTTAGTAATGACTTATGCCAAATTGGTGCAACCCAGTCCAGTACTCTATACCGCCACATCCTCTTGCCCATCTTCACTATCTCCTTCTACTCCGTCCTTCAACAGACACGCACCCACACACACGCACGCACGCACTCACACACACACACACACACACACACACACACACACACACACACATGCACACAAACTCGTGCCTTAACACAGTGTCAAGTTTTCGGGTGGGTAAACACAATGTGCTTTTCTGATCTAATTAAAGCACCAATTAAGAGGAAGGAAAACTTGCTTCCCAAGGGCAGCTTTTCCCAGGCAATGCTAATTAAATCTGGGAAGCATGAGTGATATGCTCCCTGATCAGATGTGACAGGCAGTTCCTAGGTGCAGCCGGCTGCAAGAGGGGACGGAGGGGTGGGGTGTTGGGGGCAGTTGGAGGGGTCATCTCCCAACACTCCACCAATACTCACCTGTGTTCTCTTCTCTTCAGAAAGATGAGCGTGTGTACACTTAGAGGTGTGCAGAGACGTCAATATCTCTATCTGTATCTGATCAACCAACAAAATGATCTGTCTCTGTATCTCTATCTGATCAACCAACAAAATTATCTGTCTCTGTATCTGTATCTGTATCTGATCAACCAACAAAATTATCTGTCTCTGTATCTGTATCTGATCATCCAACAAAATGATCTGTCTCTGTATCTGTATCTGTATCTGATCATCCAACAAAATGATCTGTCTCTGTATCTGTATCTGTATCTGTATCTGATCAACCAACAAAATGATCTGTCTCTGTATCTGTATCTGTATCTGATCATCCAACAAAATGATCTGTCTCTGTATCTGTATCTGTATCTGTATCTGATCATCCAACAAAATGATCTGTCTCTGTATCTGTATCTGTATCTGTATCTGATCATCCAACAAAATGATCTGTCTCTGTATCTGTATTCAGATAGTAGACTGGAGGGGTGTGTGGTTTATACCAAAACTGATGTTAAATCGGGCGAATGTTGTATTTTTTAACCTAATATTAATTGCAATAATATTGGCAATGCAATTTCTGTGTCTTCAAAGCATCAAATTGATTTAATATTGGCATACAATTAATTATGAAATATATTTCTACATCCTCACTACTTTTATAGTACTCCATCTCTCTCTCTCAAACTAAGTTTTATGACCTGTCTGAACCCCACCACCATCCTCCTAGCCATCACTGTTCAATAAGGTGTCAATGAAACGACAAGTTAGTGAAATCAAAGTCCTATGTTGTTACAAACAGAATGGCCATTTTTATCTTGTGAATCGATTTGAAGAAACATATGGGCTTTTTTTCCAGAATAATAACAAGCAACTTCGGGTAGAAGAAATATGTTTTCAATGCATTATTTTGCTTTCCCGAATAAGGTATTTGGATTCGGGTACATCCCTAGCGTACACGCACGCATATAGCTACACATGCCCATGCACAAAAACAAACTGAGAAAGGGACAGACAGACAAACGCGCCACTCGGATACAGACACACATGTACTATATATACAGCTGTATAAGGGTTTATAATAAGGACTAGTATTCTCAACAATTCCTCAAGGTGAGGAAGATTGACCTCTGAGATCCCTGTGTTGGGTGAGATGGTTTCATGGACAAAAGGCTGAAAAAGATGGAAGACAGCTTACTTCATCTTATTCTCTGCTCATTCAAAGCAAGGTCAAAGTCTGGAGGTGAGGCTACGGTGTCTTAGAAGCCATATACGCTGTTACATTATAAGCAGGGGATAATCATCACAGAAGATCTACAGCCTGTCAGCTGTGATTTAGTTTACTGTAGCAGATTTTGAGCAAAAATCTTTGGGACTCTCACTCTTTTCTATAAGAAGGCTTAGCACATCCTTCAGGGAATGTTAGGAGACTAGAGTACTATACGTCTGGCAGGTATGCATCCCTCGCAAAAGACTCACTTTAAAAGTGCTTGAGAGGGAACTTCCTTTCTTTTCTTCTCTTTGTATGTACCTCGACTCACAGCCACATTTGAATAGTTCATTTTAAACATGCTGTGCATAGTGATGAGCGATTGAGTCAGACCTTTGATGTTCTGAATTGACTCGTGAGCTGAATTTCAATGTTTAAAATGACATGTATGTTATTCATGTCAGAAGACATTCTAAAATATTAAGCTTTTTGTATTCCACATGAAGGCACCTCTGATCATAGATGACATGCCCTAGTAAAATGTTTAGTCTAGCATGTTAAGTCAGCAGTATCAGCTTGCTAATAGAAAGTATCTATTTACGTATTGAACATTTGACTGGATACAGCCTATTGAATCCTCCACAACTTCTAATTAAATGCCACCACTAGAGCCAAAAGGACAATTAATGAATTATCAATGTTCTAGAGTAGCAACAAAAGAGCAATTCCCTTACAATGCAAAGACAATCTAATTAGAACTCTGTAACTCCTGTTAAGCTGCATATTAGCATTTCAAAGGGGTTTCTCTTTAGGGGATACTGGGGTTTCTGTGGAATTTGTCACCTCAAATGTGTCTTATGGGGAGAAAAGGAACTATGTAAGGCATGTCTGATTTCTCCACATTTTCCTGCCTTCAACCTCCCTGAGGACAGAGTCAGGAGGTTGAAGGCAGGGCAGCAGCAGAATGGGGAAGCTCATTTGGATGTGGAATCTTTTTTATTTATTTTTTTTGCTACAAAATGTGAGCAGATGAAAAGCTTGGCTGCTGGTTTTGTTTTGAACGTTGTGGTCGGTGCCAAGGTTAAACGTGACGTTTCATCTGCCTGGTTAGCTGTCTGAGGGCAACCATGGAGCCCACCTGTCTGTAGTCATCCATACCCAATATTAAAAAGCGTTTGACTGTGGCAAAATGCATGCTAAAGAGACAAACTGTTTTTGAACCACACAGACTTGGTACCAGGGGAAGCCGTCTGTCCTCTGATGTCAACCTCCACCAGCCTCCACTGCTTGATATTGTACAGTAAGTATGCTGAACTGGAACCTGGACTTAGTATCTCCTTAGAGGGGGTATTCTGGCTCTTTAGCAAACATGTGACACGTTCTAATGCTTTGGTCCTCATATCGGCAACAAATCAAAATATTCAGACTTTTCTTTTGAAACACGGAACTACGTTTCAACGTTGTTGAGAATCACAACACAAACTCACTAGTCAAGCCAAAACACTGCGTAACTGAGTAATCCCCACTGCTACCTAGTTAACTATAACACTACTTTACATTGTTACCAGGCTCACAAAACAAGCTGTGTTAGTTGACTAGCGACGTGTCATTGATTTTTAACAATGCAGAAATGTATTCACATCA
This sequence comes from Nansenia antarctica, assembly GCF_963989245.1. NCBI lineage: Eukaryota > Metazoa > Chordata > Actinopteri > Argentiniformes > Microstomatidae > Nansenia > Nansenia antarctica. The sequence goes on along the minus strand of NC_137689.1, from coordinate 43,349,467 downwards.
AAGAAAAGTCCGACCATTACATCGGATCCCGATATGAGGACCAAAGCTTTAGAACATACACATAGTCTCCGGTACTGAACACTGGCACACTGAAAACCGTTGTTGTGGACTGCAACATTACATATGGTAACGGTTCCACCTGGAAAATGTGTTCCAGACATAATAATGAATGTGATTTACCCCAGGGCGGAAATAAAAATCATTCCTCCTCAGATTCTTTCAGGGTTAATGACCCATAACTCTTTTCACTCGAGGTTTGTTCTGCTGTGGGATGGCCCAATGATTCCAGGCCCGACGCCAGCCTGTTGTCCTTCCTGGGGGCCGTCGCTAGTGCTTCAGTCTGCCCTCCTCAGAGACCCCGGAGCGATGGACTGCAGCGCAGCACACACATCTACCATCAGTGGGTTCTAACACTATGTAACGATCTGCTGTGATAAAGACTTCCTTCCTGGCGGAGAAGGGGAAAGGCTGACTAAACTGTTTTAGTGAGACGCTCACTGTGTTGCGTATGGCTTATATAGCAAATTATGTTCAAGTCAAGACTAAATACCCATCTTTTTAATATTGCCTTTAAATTATTAAATAATAAAATTATGATTATATAATGATTGGAGCACTTTGAGCTGCAACGTTTGCAGGAGAAGTGCTATACAAATAAAAGTTATTATTATTATTATTATTATTATTATTATTAATAATAATAATAATAATAATATTATTATTATGGAGCTATCTACCTAGGGCTTGAATCCAAGAACCCACATACTTCAGTAGCTAGTACTTGTTCTGGTAAGATCTACGGTATCGTTTTAACGATAGTACATTACATTTCTTTTTTGAGTATGATATTTGTAAATGGTAAATGGACAGCACTTACAGTTTTTCTCGATTGCTAAAGCACAATTTCTAGATCTCTGAGCACAATGACCAGTTGCCTAAACACATTGAATAAATCAGGCCCCCAGTTGGCTTAACTATAAACACATTTCACCTCAATCTCCGATTTCACAAAACTCTGAACACATTGGCATTTGACAAAACACACGTTGCAGAACTCTAAACACATTCACACTTACTCTAAACACTTTCGCACTTGCTAAAACACACGTTGCACAACAATATGAACACATTCTCATTCACTGAACACATTTTGCTCACACGATGCAAAAGGTAGACTCAGTCATCAATAGTTGAACACAATGAAAGCACGAATGTCATTGCTTAAACACGGTGACTCAAAATTTAAGACACCTGCAAATAATGTGACACCATCCATATTGGCCAGTTTAGAATGCACAACCTCATTGCTTAAACACAATGACTCAACATTGAAGACACTGTGGCCTGACCCCGCCCGACGACGTGATGCACAGGCCCCTGCACAGGCCCCCCCACAGGCCCCTGCACAGACCCCCCCACAGGTCCCTGCACAGGCCCCTGCGCAGGCCCCCCCACAGGTCCCTGCACAGGCCCCCCCACAGGCCCCTGCACAGGCCCCTGCACAGACCCCCCCACAGGTCCCTGCACAGGCCCCCCCACAGGTCCCTGCACAGACCCCATGATTGCAGTCGTGTGACCTTGCACAATATACAGTACCTCTTTACATACAAGAATTTGTGACATGTTTTATTTTGTACTGTATTTCCCCTGTATGCTATTGCTCTCTTTTGAAATATTTGTTTTGGGAAAATCTCTGATGTCGAGAAAAATGGAATGGCAAAGTACAGGTTGTCATCAATAAATGGGGTTCAATTCCCCCCAAAAGAATCTGTGACTTAAATATTGATTACTATACAGATGGGATTGCTATACAGATGATGGGGTATTTAGAACATCACACCCTGAACATTGTGTTTTAAATTTTTATTGAAGTGTGTGATAGATACCCAATAGTGTTTACATTTTTGCAAGCTGTGACGACGATTTTGTTGTCAAAGTTTGGTTTTGGCCATAGGAGCAACAGTTTTGTGGTGAAAGTTTGGGTTTTGTGGTGAAAGTTTGGTTTTGGAGTGAGAGTTTGGTTTTGCAAAGAGAATGCGAGTTTTTGTGGAGCTA